>NC_060144.1:597316604-597636303 GCF_021461385.2 Schistocerca piceifrons
TTTGACACTGGGAAGGATAAAATTACTGATTTTATAATTTCTTCCTCCACTGTACCTGCTAAATGGATTTTACTCGTGATTGCTGGACAAATGTACCTTTCTTTTGCTCCTGTTTCTTTCAACTCCATTGTCTCAACGGAATACATCGAAAGCATATTAATTACGATGTCCGCACTCGCGGTACACGTATTTCGGGCCACAGGCGTGACGAATTATTGCACACAAACCCTCAGTCCTGTACATGGCGTTGGATCGACCACGCTGTTTGATCGCTCTTTCTTTCTCCTTCGCGTAGCCCGTCGGTGGGCATTGTGTGTTTAATGACAGGGGACTTTGCTGGTGCCGTCGTTGGTTGTTATCCTCATTTCGAGGCTTTCTTTGAGTCGCGCGAGTGCTTCGGTGACTCCGCGGCGTCGCGAGGGAGCCGGCCCACCTCGCGCCGGGTTTTCATCACACCAGCGGCGCACTCGGTCGTCCGCCTTTGTGCCGGCCTTCTGTCGCACTGTTGCCATTGTTTTTTGGTTCGCAGTTAGCGGTGTGCCCATTCATTACGGCCGCCCTTCCCCCTGAGACCATTAACTGTTGATTACAAGCTTCTGCCATCGCCGTATTGTTCACTCACTTTGCGTCTCGGCCAGAACGGGGCTGAGCATACCGCGGTGCAGCCTATTTACGTAATTCTCTCTTCCCGCGGAAGAGGAGGAAGATTTTTAATGGTGCGACTTTTTTGTCGCCGCGTCTCGCCGACAAACGGCGCCGCATTCAGCCGCCTGCTGCTGTCGCTTTGTCTCCGCCATTCGCGTCCCACGCCTCGCAGACTTCCAGAAATTCCCGCCGCATTAGTGTCGGAGAGCGTCTTCCGCATTCGAGGTATTCACAGGCGGCTCTTCGGCTGCGTTGGAGCCGGACCGCCGCCACCTGCTTCCAGGACTCGACCCCCTTCACAGATTTCTTCAGCTCTTCTATTCTAAAATCTAATAACTTACAACATGCCAGGTAGTTCCATAGTCCATCGCAGCTCAGACAGATTCGATTACGGCATCGCCACGGACGCTTTAATTCACTCGGGCGCATTACACGTAGACACGCCCCGTGAGGCGCTGTGCCGAGGAATGACTGCGCTCCGGAAGCGCGAAGCGGGCTCCAGTTCACGGAAGAGCTCCTGCTATGGTCTTGCCATAACACGATTTCCCAGGGACTTCACTCAGTGGAACAGGGGTCAAAATAAGCGAACACCTGTCTCGACTTAGCCGTAGACACTGGACCGTTTGTGGTAAAACGACGGTCCAAGTTTCAGGTGTATTTCAGAGGTACTTCATATGCCTTTCGCCACGTAATATCCTCAGACGAAATGGTGGCACAGTGGTTAGCGTCGCGGCTTCTGGATTTTGCGCCCCGTGTTCGAAGTTGTTGTTGTTGTTGTTGTTGTTGTTGTTGTCGTCTTCAGTCCTGAGACTGGTTTGATCCAGCTCTCCATACTACTGTATCCTGTGCGAGCTGCTTCATCTCCCAGTACGTATTGCAGCCTACATCCATACAGTAAAGCTGAATGCCCTCGGGAAAAATTACGGCTGTAGTTTCCGCTCGCTTTCAGCCGTTTGCAGTACCAGCACAGCAAGGCCGTTTTGGTTAGTGTTACAAGGCCAGATCAATCATCCAGACTGTTGCCCCTGCAACTACTGAAAAGGCTGCTGCCCCTCTTCAGGAACCACACGTTTGTCTGGCCTCTCATCAGATACCCCTCCGTTGTGGTTGCACCTACGGTACGGCTATCTGTATCGCTGAGGCACGCAAGCCTCCCCACCAACGGCAAGGTCCACGGTTCATGGGGGGGGGGGGGGGAGGGGGCGTGTTCGATAACAGATTATTATTATTATTACTATTATTATTATTATTATTATTATTGTCGATGTTTTCACGACATAAAATATACTTTTCCTGCTACTCTACCTGAAGTAACTCCTCTTTGAACTGGACCGTGGTGCAGTGCTGAGACACTGGGAGAGTGACGGTTAAAATCCCCGTCCGGCCTCAAGTTCTATCTTTTCTGCGATTTCCCAAACTGTTTAAGGCGACTGCTCGGATGGCTCCCTTCAAAGGGCGCGACCGATTTTCTTCTTTCATCCTTCTGCAATCAGAGCTCATGCTCGGTTTCTGATGACCTCGTCATCGACGCGACGTTAAATCCTAAAATTCATTCGTTTCTCCCTTCCTCTTCGAATTAATATTGCGTTTGGGATCTGTCTCTATACAAATGTGTTTACTACTGGAGGAATAATTCTTGAATATCGCGCCGTATTAATGTGTCAGAGGGGCACGATATTTAGTCATCAAATCGAGACGCCATTGTCATGTGCTCTGACGTCAAAGACAACACAATAAGCCATCAGTACAACTGGTCGCCGAGGAGGAAAAAGATACCATCGCAGTAGATCACAAGACTTCGGTCTAAAGTTTCCACCGATGTTCGTACTACTTCGTACCTTTAAGCCATAATAAACAAACGAAAACCCGCTATTACTGCTAATTCATAGAGCCAGTTGTACAGTTGCCCTAAAATTTTCGATTTTGGAACAGTCTGTTCTACCACGTGGACTGTAGCTGTAACATTGAAGCTAAATATTCCTTGGCACAGAAACCAGCGCGATTGGGAGCTGTATAAAGTAAAATAATTGTCTAAGTTAGCGCCGAACACTACTGCAGTCTTCGGAGATGCCAAAGGCCTACTGTGCCTCTCCGGATGTATTGCGTTAAAGTTATGAGGCTGTCTGTGTTCGATTAATTTGTTCATGTAGGATACCTTTATTAGAACTAAAGATGACAACCAGATGTGTTATTTGGTAAAGCAACAGTATGGTGTTTCGTTCCCAATTAACTAAACCAGTAGTCTGCAAAAAGTAATAAACTCTGTACCAGCTGGCTTCGTATAGTAGGAAAATGTATTAATTCCTACAAAGAAAAGTACAA
This sequence comes from Schistocerca piceifrons, assembly GCF_021461385.2. Classification (NCBI taxonomy): domain Eukaryota; kingdom Metazoa; phylum Arthropoda; class Insecta; order Orthoptera; family Acrididae; genus Schistocerca; species Schistocerca piceifrons. Next base: position 597,319,572 of record NC_060144.1, read on the forward strand.
TGTACATAAATGTAATGACAATGTTAATACTTCGTAGGTTTTCCTCTTCTATGTAACACTTCTGTTAGCCTCTGAGGCAGTATTTTGCCGTTTTTCTTGTAGACATTGTTTCAGGGCAGTCTCACGTCGTATTTCATGTTTCCTGGCCATTCTTTCAAGCACACTCCAAAGAGGTTCAACTGGTTTAGGGTCTGCGCTCTGTACTGCAAACATGATACCAGACGAACAGTTTTCGCTATATGTGTAGGGCCATTGTCTTGTTGAAAATAGCAGTATGTGCGTAAACCCAAGCTATCGACACTTTCTTGCAGATAATCCTGTAGGATATTTAAATACTCAAATGTATTATGTTACCTTCAAGAAAAACAAGTTTCCCAATACCAGATGTAGCCATTCATCACCATACCATAATTCCTCGACCACCGTGCGTTACTGCGTGTTGCATGTGTTTGGGATTCAGCTCAGTATATGGTTATCCCCACATCTAAATTCTGACATAATTTAGAAATTTATTAAATTTACTTTCATCTGTGGACGGTGTCGTGTCCCAGAAACTTGTGTTATTGCTTTTATGCTCTCTAGCAATTTAAAGTCTCAATTTCATGCTCTTCTTGCTGATATATGGTCTTCTTCTAGCTACCCTAGCTACATGATGTGCATTTCTTAATAAGGAACATCCGATGGTGTGATTTTCTCCCTGAACTGTTCGTTAAAATGCGCAGGCAATGCACAGTTTTCAAATTTACAATCTTTTTTGACCATCCTTATTAATATATTTCGTTCCCATTGCGTTATCTTCTGTGGTCGACCTCTTCTTTTGGTAGTAATGAGAGTATTTCTTTCTCTAAATCGCGATATTGTGCACTGCGCAGTTGCCCGGTTCTTCCAATAATGTCAATTATTAGCTATTTCTGAAAATGATTTACGCTATTCATTTTAGGAGATAACTATTTGTCTTTCCTCCACAGTTATTTTCTTCGGTTTGCGGCCCATTTAGTTGTTCCACAGCATTCACCGCCTATCACAACTAATATTCATGAGGCGCAGCTCTGGTTCATTAGTCGTTTCTACGCTTACAGTTCTGGTGGTGTGCGTATAATTTTTTCCGCACTGGGGTGAAGCCAGCTGGTACAGAATTTTTATTTACTTTCTGCAGAACGGTAATTTAGTTGATCTCTGTATATAAAGGGCAGTGTACCGACTGACCGATTCACTGACCGACCATCGCTCAGTCCAAACCACGAGGGACAGAAACTTGAAATTTGCAGAGGATGGTGATGTTATACTGTAGGCGTCGTTCCAGAAGAGAGATTTTGAAATTCCAACCCGAAGGGGGTGAAATAGGGGATGAAAGATTTTATGAACATGTTTAATTATCAAAGCACTTTTAAAAGTAAATCTATGAAAATTTGAATTAGGCTTCTAGATTGGAAATAAAAAATAGATATTTCACTGTTTTTGGGAATGAAACCTCCGTGGTAGTGAAAAAGGGGGTCAAGTGTTCATGCAAATATTTGATTATGCAAGCATGTTTGAAGTTAAATTATGAAAATTTGTATTTGGTTCTCTCTTAGAAATTTAAAAAAAAATGCGATTAACTATGTCTGGAAACTCAACTTCCAAGTGGTTTTGAAAGGTATGTCTACGGCAATTTGAATTTGGCTTGTCTGTTAGAAATAAAATTACGTATTTCACCGTTGTTTTGGAAATGCAACCCCTATGGGTGCGAAATGGGGGATGAGAAATTTTAAGGAAATGTTTCATTATATTAAAAAGATTTAAAGCTGAACCTGTGAGAACTGGTATTGTACTTCACGGTTAGACAGAAGGAAATTTGTGCTAGGCGATGAAAGTTTCACCACAAGAACGCAAAAGGCACGATCTACAAAAACTTTGGACTCCAGCTACCAGAATCACCTTTTGGTCTGACGTAAACTCGGAGAATATCGTGCTTCGGTGAAAATTAGTGTGAAAATGTTAGAAGGTGTTGTAATTTGTAAATAACGTAAAAATTCGATTAAGGAAAAACAAGAAAAAGAATGTGCAGACTGAAGTCCAAGAGTACGTGAGCGAAGCAGTTGGCGCTAAGCTAGTCCTTTGACAAGTACAGATTAGGAAGGAACCCCGATACTGTTGGTTTACCAAATAACAGCTCTGGTTATCTTACCTCCTAATAAATATATTCTATAGGGACCGAGGTGTGTGAATACTTTCATCCGTCACTGTAGCGAGAGCAGGCAGAGATGCAGCGCAACTGAAACAGTGGACTACGAAGCGGCACTTTCACTGTAGCAGACGTGTGTCGAGATGAAGCCGCGAACGTCCGTACCCTATTTGCGAGAAGAAGCGGCGCAGCGGCGGCAACCAGAGAGCAAACAGTTGGGCAGGTGGCCCCCCTCTGGCCGCGGTACGCTGGCCGCTCCCACGCGGGAACTTGTCGGCATTCGTCTCAATTGCGGCGCCTCTCGGCCTGCTGACGGCTCCATTAAACAACGCGTCGGCGGACCGCTATTCGTAATCTCGGCTGCTCGCAGCCGGCGCTGATTGTACGCTGGTGCGCGCCGCGTCGCCCTGCGAGCCGCCGCAGTTGCTGTGCCAGGCTGATTTGCGGCACAGTGGGCAGTGCGAGTGACGCGTCGTCGTATACAGTGCCACTTCACTGTGGCGACTGACGTCAGCATCTGTGATCGAAATGTGCCATACGGCTTTGAAGAGAAATGCAAACCACAGCTCAGTAAGATAGAAACGGCCTCGAGAGATCACGAGGGCAGAGCTCCACTTTCCCCCAACTGTTTTTGTTTCTGGTATTAGCTGTACGTCGTCGTGGCTCAAAAAATGGTTCAAATGGCTCTGAGCACTATGCGACTTAACTTCTGAAGTCATCAGTCCCCTAGAACTTAGAACTATTTAAACCTAACTAACCTAAGGACATCACACACATTCATGCCCGAGGCAGGATTCGAACCTGCGACCGTAGCGGTCGCGCGGTTCCAGACTGAAGCGCCTAGAACCGCTCGGCCACACAAGCCGGCAAGGAAGTGGTAAACAGCACCATCTGCGTATCAACTGAATCGATAGGACCCACCTATCGGCGCCCCAAATACTATTGTCGAAGTATATATTAAAATAAACACAAGTAATCCTTTGCTCCCGTTCCGCCAACTGTCCGAAGGTGTGTAAATGGGTTGCGCTTGCCGACGATTTGATCTCACCGAAGCATGGCAAATACAGAAACGCCCTTGCGCTGTACACCAAAAAATATGAACCAATGTCAACGAGATACGAGTATACGACGGCAGATGTGTTGTTTCGTACTACCGATGGAAAAATCCAGCTTCGGTAGAATGTCAACATGGTGACAGCAGACGATTGACCACGTTACTGTACAAGGCCATTTAGGCTTTTTAGCTATCTGACTTCTTTATTGTGACCCAGGATGAAATCCATTGTATGAAAAATGACAGCTTGTTATTCTTGTGATTTATGCTCTTCTGTTGTTCTCGACTTCTATGCCTTTTTAAGCTGTTATTAGTATCTTAAGTATTTGATTATAGTAATTGGCTGTGTTTCTAAATAAATACGAAGATAATGCACTGCTTCATTGTTACGTACGGACTGATTATCTGCCCACATTCTTAGTGAATACTTACAGTATGCGTTTACCATAATGTTTTGTCGATGGCAACATTTTTCCATGCTGCAACACGATTTCATCATGAATTATTAATGCGCTAACATAACACGTGTCTACATATCTATAAGAAACAGATTTTTCGTATGCACAAAACAAGACAACACGCTTCCACGAACAAGTCTCGCCAATTGCGTTGTTCCTGGCTTACGCCATACATCTCTGAAGGACGTACTTTGCCCACAAGACAAGACTCTTTCAGGAGTGCTAGTTCTGCGAGGTTCGCAGGAGAGCTTCTGTAAAGTTTGGAAGGTAGGAGACGAGGTACTGACAGAAGTAAAGCTGTGAGGACGGGGCGTGAGTCGTGCTTGGGTAGGTCAGATGGTAGAGCAATTGCCCGGGAAAAGCAAAGGTGCCGAGTTCGAGTCTCGGTCCGGCACACAGTTTTAATCTGCCAGCAAGTTTCGAGACGAGAGATCTTCGTGAGCGGCAGCGCACGCGTCAGTACGACTCTACGAAGGCTTCCGATGATGCCTAGGTCCACTCGAACAGGCGCACCGAGCCAAGTAGTGCAGTGACACAAATGATGCAGGCAGCCTGGCCGTCGACGAGTTCAAAGTACGCTGGTCCAGCCAGTCGTGTCACGGTAGCGAGCATGGCCCGATCGGTTGATGAACACACCGCACCAACACATCGGTGTTGATAAAAAGTGTCAATTGTTTCAAGGGGACTCAGCACGTGGCCTCGTCTGTGTTACGTAAGTTTACGGTGGCACCTCTACCAACAACTCCATTCTCCGTGAACAAACCGTTGCGATGAGGTTACATGCTACATTTTGTACAACGCCGGAGCTTCACAACCATCACACTACAGGACATAAACTGACGGAAAAACAATCGCAGCACTCAGGAGTAGTTGCACGACCGTGACGAAAGTTGGTAGGCGTGTTTTTACATCTGAAAGATGACGATTCATATTTCGCGCCAGTCGCATAAGAGTGGCGTTAGTAGGATGCGAATCGGGTTTGCTTTAAATACACGCTGTAACGGTCGCGTGCCATAGTTACGTTTGAGACTGGACGTGGTGAGGTGTGTTCGTCAGGACTGCTTTTAAGGTGACAAAGACACCATTAAGACCACCTCACAGAGTGGGAACGAGGTCGTGTAAATGGGCTGCGAGAAGCTGGATGTTTCTTCTGCGGTGTTGCAGGAAGACTTGGCAGAAATGGATCCGCTGAACATAGTTTGTGGCGGCGATGGTCGCAGGCATGTACGGTGGCAACAATAGCGGGCTCTGGAGGGCCACTTGACACCAGAGAGACACAGGACGATCGTGTTCGGCTGCACGACTCCGTCTCGGTGACGCATCGAACAAATCGGCTACTTCGGGGACAGCTCCGTGCCGTACGCCCCGTAGCGTGCATTCCACTGACCCCAGACCAGCGCCATTTGCGACTCAAGTGCTGTCAAGCCAGAGCTCATTGGACGGCAGTATGGAGGTGTGCTGGTTTTTTATATGAAACCTGGGTTCGGCCTCGGTGCCAGTGATTGCCGTGTGTTCATTAGGGGGAGGTCAGTTGAAAGCCTGCAGCCATCTTGTCTCTGTACGACACACACTCGATCTACAGCTGGAGTTACGGCCTGGGGTGCGATTTCATAGGACAGCGGGAGCACTCTGGAGGTAATTCCAGGCAACCTCAGTCTGTTGTTATGACTGGTTGTGCTGCCATTCGTGAACAGTGTTCCAGAGGGTGTTTTCCGACAGGATAATGCTCGTCCACATACCGCTGTTGTAACCGATCGTGCTGCACGGTGTGCCGGTATGTTGCGTTGACCTGCTCGATCACCAGATGTGTGTCCAATGGGGCGCATGCGGGACGTCGGCGGACAACTGCAGCGTCTTCCACAACCTGCGTTAACCGTCCCAATATCGACCGACCGAGAGTAACGGGCACGGGACTCTGACCCACTTGTACAACACAGTGCGTGCACGTTTGTGAGCTGACATTCAACATTCTGATGTATAAGCATTTCACATTTGCAGTGGTTTCCCTCGCTCTTACATTAATCTGTGATCTTGCAGTGTTAATCACTTAAATAGGTTACCTGACAAATGTACTCCCCAAATTTCAGTAATCTGTATTAATTTTTGGTGTTGCGATTTTTTTATCCGTCTATATTAATAGAAATAATTTGCCTTATTTTGATCATCGGAATCAAGCATCCCCCACCTTTCCTCCTCCTGCACTGCAGTTATTTTGTCTAGAATTACGGGACCTACTTTGAGATTACTTTTTACCCTGAGAAGACTAGAGATAGTGATATTTTGTGGTCTTGTGTTGCAGCATCAACAACAGGTGGCGACGGCGGTGGAGCGAGCTAAGCAGGTCACGATGACTGAACTAAACGCCGTCGTAGGGGTGAGTCCGTCTCTCACACTAGGATAAACACCCCCCCCCCTCTCTCTCTATCTCTCTCTCTCTCTTTCTCTCTCTCTCTCTCTCTCTCTCTCTCTCTCTCTCTCTCTCTCGTGTGTGTGTGTGTGTGTGTGTGTGTGTGTGTGTGTGTGTGTGTGTGTCTACGCACTTCAGGCGTCACTTCTCTTGAACCTGTTTCCTTATTTTCTTCTAACACTTCTCTTCGCAAACAAAAGAAAATTAACAGTAAATCCCTTTGAAAAACTGATTGTTGCTGAAATGTTTAGATGTATTTGATTTTAATTTCACTGCTATTATTTCCCAAATAATTGTAATAATTAACATTTATACCTCATGTAAGACGCACTTGAGCAGTGTACTTTTCGTATGTTATTCCAGTTTCTTCCATATTCAGTCATAAATGGACTAGTTAACATTAGCGAAACCTATGGTTATAATGTTGTATACAGTGTATTATTGTCAGTCAAAGTATTTTGGTCTTCATTTATCATTATAGGTTCGTGGAAACATTGCTAGCTGGGATTGTGAGGCGTGTGTAGTGGTAAATGAATCTACACGAATAAGCAGTTTCAAGAATGAGACTTGTTCCACATTTAGAATACATCCACGGCATGTTTTTGAATTTCATGTTCAAACAGTACGTAGCTTATAATCCGAGAGGATCGTCCGTAAGAGAAAACATTGTGAACTTACCGCGATTTGTGATGGATCGATTCCGTACCGCGTGGTAGCCGTACGACTGTTGGTTGCATAGCAAGTAGAGCTGTAAAACTACCATAGGCTACTGTAGACTGTCGTAAGTAAGAGTAGATTACGCTAGTTTTCCTAGCAGCCTCGGTCATTTAAGATCGTAACGTTTGGTGTGTACGCGCGCGCGATCAGTGTCGTGTTAGATTCCCCTAGAAACCGGAAGCGGTGAACCTTCTAGAAACCGACCGAGGATGTGCAGGGTATTTCGCACTTTTGTGGAGAGGACTTACTAGATCAAGTTTTACATAGGAATCCATGTCCGTAAATAGTCATCCAACGACGCTGCACAGCGTCGAAGTTAAAGGCGCTGGCGCCTGTAAATGTATGCATATATACAGGGTGATTACGTGGTAATGATACAAACTATCTAAGACGATGGAGAGGGGTAGAGGTATCAATTTGAGTTAAGGGTCCCTTTACGGGAAACAGTCGAGTTGAATGTTGTAACCGAAAGTCGTTCTGATACCCCTGACTGTATTAATACAGGTACTGGTGCTGTTCTTGCTAAAACTGTAGGGTAGGCAACTTTCAGAGGTGGTAGTATGGACCAAAACAAGGAAAAAGTCCAGTAAACACGGGCACTAAAATGCTGCGAGCATTTGTCCATCTTTGCTTCTGTGAAACACATCTCCTCTATTAAACAAATGCTCGTAGCGCTTAAGGTATGCCATCTTAGAGTCCATGTTTATTGGACATTTTTCCCTTGCTTTGGTCCATTCTACCACCTCTGAGGGTTGCCTACCAGTACACGTATTCCACTGTGAGAGTTACCGGAACGGTTTTCGCTTATAACATTCGACTCATCCCTGAAAGTACCGGTGTGTAACATCATCACGGAATCATCCTGTGTATACATACAGGCGTCTGTAACTTCGACGTTCTGTAACGTAGTTGGAAGACTTTTCCGGACATGAATTCCTACGTAATACTTGATCTACTAAGTCCCCTCTGGAAGTGTGTCATGTGAATTGTGAAACACCTTGTATAAAGGGCCGCGTAATCTGTGGACCATTACTGTTGCAAATACTAATCCTCCTGTCTGTCACTGTAAAATAAACATAATTAATAGCAAAATTGAAATTATCAATGTTTAGTTCAGGTTTCATTTTAAAACTGATTTGTAACGTGAAACATAGGGATGTTGTAGTAAAAATATAAAATAATACAGATTCATCATATTCTGTTAGGAAACGCAATTCCCTGAAAAAGTAAAATTATATAAAAAAGCAAAACAAAAACTTAGCAAACACAGCTTAGATACTTCATTGAACTTATATAAAACATGTTTCTGTTATTCGTAAACAACTTGACACTTATTGATAATAACGGCAAACTTTCGCCTTTGATCCTGATGAAGGACGTTCCACTGTTTTAGGTTTCTAGCTGTAAACCGCGCTACTTGCAGCAAAAGTAGTTGCTTTCGTTGCATAAAAACGGAGAAGGTACGCTATCAACTAATTTTTATTACCCACGAAATGCAATTTATACCGGCAAAAATATGAAATGCGCAATGGACTAACACTGGACGATGTGAGGTTCTGATTACGTGTAAAACAAAGAACAAAGAGAAGGCGTTTGCGTTTTTTTTTCTTCTTGCAAATACTAGCAGTAGTACAGGTAATCCTGCCATTTACTTCGTCATTTTTTATGTATGGGTATAAACTACCAAACCGTAGTTTTGGTAGAGCGTAACTTTAGTGGCAAGTGAATTACTTTCAGTTTAATGTTTATTCCTTGCTGTATACAAACAGACGTTTTGAGTAATTCCAATCACTCTGTGCGATTTTTCCCTACATAACTACTCAGGTTTTACTCTGTTACATACTCGGGGCCGGCCGAAGTGGCCGCGCGGTTCTGGCGCTGCAGTCTGGAACCGCGAGACCGCTACGGTCGCAGGTTCGAATCCTGCCTCGGGCATGGATGTGTGTGATGTCCTTAGGTTAGTTAGGTTTAACTAGTTCTAAGTTCTAGGGGACTAATAACCTCAGCAGTTGAGTCCCATAGTGCTCAGAGCCATTTTTTACATACTCGGGCATGGCTTGTTCTGCGACTTGGATTTCCCGATGAAGTACTTTCCCGGATCAACTTTTTTTCCCTCATGCACGAAGTCCAGTAGGCAGTTGTGGTACTATTTCTGAATTGATCAGTCGACGCACCACCGTTACTTACAAGGGGAAGGCACGACGTTGGGATCACACCTTTACTAGGCCATTAAAACAACATAACGTGCAAATAGTAAGCTGCACTACTCTGACAATTCCGAGAAAATCGCAAGAGAAGTTTTACGCGTTTATTACGTAACAGATATATTCGTAGGGTGGTTAGTTGTTCCCGCTCACCCTTAATTTTTAATCCATTTTTTCATCACAGGTCATATTATTCAATTTATGACATTTGGGAGGTAACATAATAAAAAAAACACGTGTATTTGCATGAAGTTGTAGTGAATTTCGTATTATTTGACTGCTTACTATTTTTGATTAAATTTAATCGTGAGAAGTAACATATTAATAACTCTCGGCAAGTAAACGAAGTAATGCGTATAGTTTTCATGAAAATGTGTGCCTGTCGTGATGTACGAACTCCCTTACGCATGCAATCTGGTAAGGTACTGGGAACTTCTTTGCACCTCGTCGCCACGACCTGCACTCACTCAGGTAGGCTCTATTTGACAGTTAGCCCGCATAGCGTAAGATGTAGCTAATGAGGCAAGAACGAGTAGTGTAGGTACAAGTTTTTTGAGTATCACAGAATTCACACTTGTGCTACAAAAGTAAAGGTTTGTGCGGGAGTCGAACCGCCGCCTCTTCTGCGTTCGTCTTACGAAAGCTCCAATGTAACCACTTGACCACCACGAACTCTACCATCCCTCACCTACACATAGATACATCAGTGACGTAATAGACGCATAAAACTCATCTTGCGATTTTCTCAGAATTGCCAGAGTAGTTCGTGTGGTAGCGTTCTCGCTTCCCGCGCCCTGGTTCCCGGGTTCGACTCCCGGCGGGGTCAGGGATTTTCTCTGCCTCGTGATGACTGGGTGTTGTGTGATGTCCTTAGGTTAGTTAGGTATAAGTAGTTCTAAGTTGTAGGGGACTTATGACCATAGATGTTAAGTCCCATAGTGCTCAGAGCCATTTGAACCACTTTTTGCCAGAGTAGTGCACCTTGCTACTTTAACATTAGTGTTTCAATAGCCTACTAAAGGTGTACAAAGTATGAAGTAAATCCGTGATCCCAACGTCGTTCGTAAGATTTCACTTCCCATCAGTACACGTCCCTGTGAATAGATGCTGTATAAAAGCGGGCCTTTTGAGTATCTCCTAACTTCGACGTGACCGTAAACCTCGTACTCAAAATCACGTGGTCTAGCGACGCGTTCATGTTTTTATTCCATCAGCTCGACAGTACCGATAACCCGGCTTGCACCCTCGATGTTTGTCTTTCGAAAAAACAGCGATCACATGCGGCCGAGTGGCGCTGTAATTGTACAGTAGGCACGTGGCAGATGTTTGTGCAAGAGGAGCCAGGCCCCAGGGCACGCCAGCCCGGCGTACTGTTGCGCAAGTGTGAGCTCTATCGGGCTGTCAGCGGTACCCGGTAACGAGGTGAGGTGGTCCCAGCCCGCGGTGTGAAGCGACCCGCGTCATCACACTCCGGCATGGCTGATAAGGCCGGCTCTGCCGCTCTCGAGACGCACGCTGTTTACCGGGCCTTAGGGGAGAAAAAAGAAGAACGCTTTGCAAGTGTTTGTCGTATCTGACAAGTGGAGTAGCTTTCGTATTCCGGTGTCGCAAGTTGTTGCACTCGAGTCCGATAAGGGGCCGCGACAAGTGGGTTTAGAATGTATCAGCGGTTTTTCCTGTATCGCCACTCACCTGCCACTTCATTAAGAACACTTAGACTGTATATCTGTAGAGCACATCCTGCAAATAATGTACCGCACAGCGATGCAAAAAAATTACGGAGCACTCGAGCTGCGGGCTGCGTGTATAGCAACGGGCCTGAGGAATTCCTCTACTTCACTTGGCATCGACGCTAATTTTAAATTTCCACACGGAAGGTCCGTATCGCAAAGAAGATACACTTTTATTGGTTATCAATTTACCGCAGATAAGTAAGTAGGTAATTTTAAGATAATTTTTTATTACACGAAGTAAATTCCCATTAAGAGTCCGCGATGAAATGCAAACTTCGGGTAATAATACTGTCTGTATCGGATATTAATTATTTACGAAAAGTGTTATGTTCTGTCTACGTCAGTCATCATCACATCCGATCTTAGAACAAAGTTCGGTGTCATTTGCGGCCCACTTCATCGTATCTTTCTCGCAACTTGTTGAAATTGAGAGTGGACTTTGTTTCACAAGTTCTTAGTTTATATATGATGATGGGCAGTAAACATTAAGCTTTTTAGATATGATTATTTACAAAATAACTGATTTTTTTATCGGTTACAGTTGTAGAAAGCTGGCGCCTTCACCGGAAATCTAGAAACAGAAGCGACAACCGCTTGACCGTCGCTGAAACTGTTAAGTGCGACTCAGACGTGTGTAGGAATGTTACTCTGGTGCGCAAGAAGAATATGATCAACGGTTCGTGCGAAGATTGCCATCTGATTTTTCAGAATCAATAAACGTAATGTAGTGCTCTAAATAGACGAAACTACCAAACATCGTTTCACTACGTAATTGGGGAGCAGTCACTGGACTCAGACACAGTCGTAATTTATCTTCTGGAACGTCGAATCTAGCCGTGACAGAGATACCACGCAGGATATATTGGAAGAAACGTAAAGATATTTAATTCACCCACGAAGTAAAAAGAACACCGGCCGAACGGCACCGACCGGCCGCCTAGTCATCCTCGGCCCTTAGGCGTCACTGGATGTGGATACGTAGGGGCAGGCGGTCAGCACACCGCCCTTGCGGTCGTTCTCGCTACTTCGCAGTGAAGTAGCTCTTCAATTGGTCTCACAGGGCTGAGTGCACCCCCACTTGCCGACAGCACTCGGCAGACCGGGTCGGTGGTCCATCGAAGTGCCAGCCAAGCCCCACAGCGCTTAACTTCGGGAACTGGTACCCCTGCGGCAAGTCCGTTGGCTCACCCACGATGTTTCGCTCGATCAGTCATTCGGTACTGTTAATGTTCTTCCAACATACGGGAGGGTGAGAGAGAGAGAGGAAGGGGGGGGGGGGAGGGGGAGGACGATCGGTACATGCGATGTGCATCGCCCTCCAGATTTAGGAGGTCAACATTCCACAGCGAGGCAAGCAGCATATATCTGACGTAATGTTGACGACTTGGTATCTAGAGAAATTCTGGTTTATACAGCTCGATACCGATAACTGCTCTCCCAGTTAGTGGAAAAGAAGAGAAGAAAATAACACTGATATACTCCCACAATTTTTCCTCCGCACGTCATAGGTATAATTGTAGCTGTATCGATAGGTCTCCTTCTCTTAATGAGGCATCCGATAGCAAGTACGGGGCTAGTTACTGCTCAGTGACAATCTCTTTACGCTCTGCATTTCATCGTTTTGGAAGCAAAGACAGCGTCGTCGCATCCCTTGAGAGAATCTGCGAGGTTGGTGGCAGTCGCGTGACTGCGCTAGCAGGGAGCAGAGCGCGCCATGAAGTGGAAGTGGGGGGACCACAAACTGCGCGAGCAATTTGGCGCCTCGAGCCTTTTCTGCCGTTACGAGCAATAAATTTAGCGCCGGGCGTGACCTGCGAGTCATTAAAGCGGGTTTACTTAATGGCCATTTTTAATGAGTAAATTAATGAGTAGCCGAGATGGCGGAGACGCCGGTCCCGGACAAAACACGGCGGAGAGCAATTAGGACGGCCGGCCGCGAGTTCCCACGACAGCTGTCCGTCTGCGGACAATGGCCGCTCCGCTCTCTTTTGTATCTGCCCTCCAGCCGACGCCGGCTTTTTAATTTACGTCCGTCGGAAGGGTTCGCTTCTCCGACATCTTACGCCGCATTTTCGCGCTGCCGTTATCCCATTAACGCAAAATGAAACAACACTCCGCGGGGCGAGCAGTTCCCCGCAGCGAAAAAGCGACCCAGGTGACTGGCCTTTCCCTGGCTTCGTAAAGAGGTTCTCTGCAGAGAGTTGCCGAGCAAAAAAACAACGTGCTTTTACGAGTGCGCTGTTGAGCAATTAGGGCGATAGAGTTTTATTTCTTATTTTTACAAAAGTCGCGTTAAGCTTGTCCGTTCCGTAGTCCGTGGCATAAAGTGAAAAGTTGTGAGCTTCGCTTTGCAGCCCTGGGGACAGTTCTGTTGGGAGCGCCCGCAGTGTGGGTGTGGTGTGGCAGGGTGTACGCTCGCCGCCGCGGCCTCCAGTTTCCCACACCTCGGGGCTGCCGATTTTCGGGTCGATGGCAGTCTTCCCTCCAAGGAAATTTCACTGGCAGTCCAGAAAGTGGCTCTAAGCTCCGGAGAAGGACTAGTGAAAAGTATTTATCGGAAATATTGCCTTCCGATTGTGAAGGTACGACATCAGGCGTGAAATTGATGATGATGATGATATGGGCTACCGTCAATAAGCAGAATTGGCGCATTTGAGGGACTGAGAATCTGCATTTCGTGATCTTGAAGTCGCTTCACCCTCAACGTATGACTGTGTGGTGTGCAATGTCCAGTCACGGAGTAATCGGTGCGATATTCCTCGATGGCACGGTGACTACCGAAGGCTTTGGATGATGATTTCATCCCCATTATCCAAAGTGACCGTGATTTCGGCAAGACGGACCTCGACCCCATCGAAGCAGGAGAGTGTTTGATGCCCTGGAGGAGCACTTCGGGGATCGGATTCTGTCTCTGGGGTACCCAGAGGCCACTGGCATAGGCCTCGATTGGCCGTCATATTCTCCGGATCTGTACACATGAGACTCCTTTTTGTGGTGCTATAATAAAGGCAAGGCGTAGAGCAATAACCCCAAAACCAATTTTGAGCTATAAAGAGCCATTCAGGAGGCCGTCGACAGCATCGATGTTGCGACACTTCAGCGGCTCATGCAGAATTTCGCTGTTCGTCTGAGCCACATCGTCGCCAATGACGGCAGGCATATCGAACATGTCATAACCTACATACGAATATCTGTAGTGACGTTGACATGTCGAATAAAGTGTATGCACACCATAGTTTGTAACTAATTCACCCTGCAAAAAATCCCTTAACATTAGTGCACACAGCTCTTGGTAGATGGCGCCTGCAAGCTGTGGGGTATGATAATGTTCAGTCGCTAAATCTTGTCGCAACAACAACCCGTGACTTAACGTTCTGTTACACCCTTGTTTTCCTTTTTGGGTTCAAATGGCTCTGAGCACTATGGACTTAACATCTGAGGTCATCAGTCCCCTAGAACTTAGAACTACGTAAACCTAACTAACCTAAGGACATCAAACACATCCGTGCCCGAGGCAGGATTCGAACCTGCGACCGTAGCAGTCACGCGGTTCCGGACTGAAGTGCTTAGAACCGCACGGCCACCGCGGGCGGCTTTCCTTTTAGGAAATCATCATCTGCGCGACTGCTGAAATTTTGTAGACGGTGTTGCTCACGACTTAAGTTGCAAGTGCGACAAGTGCGACTTGGTTCGATGGGTGCCCTGCTTACACTTGTTAGGTGAGAGTCGTATAATCGCCAAAAGCGTGGACGGTGTAGAGCGCCTGCACACATTCAATATGTATTGACAATACTAGTTTGTGAAACCATCAGTATATTGACGCGTCGTCACACCATCAGTAATTTTGACAAAAACTGTCATCCAGCAACGCGAAGATGCCGAATGTACAGAAGAAAGCGTGTGCTGCAGTTATATTGGCTATATCTTGCAAGCAACACACAACAACCAAAAATAGGAAATGGGCCCGAGATTGGCTGAAAAAAGGAGCCACTGATCACCTGTTAATTTACTGACTGAAATGAGAATTACGGAACCAAAATATTTTATGTGTTATTTTCCGATGAGTTGCGCATCCTATGACAAGTTATTAGTGTTGATGCGAGATGAAAATAAAAAAGGAAATTATGTTAATGACTGAGAGAGAGTCGCATTCGACTAGAGATTAGGAGTAACTTAGACACATCTGAAGACACAGGGCATTCTAATGCTCGAAGTTTAGTTCTGTAATATCAGCAAGCACAGTTAGCAAAATTCTATGGAAACTTATTCAGCAATTATATCTTTCTCGCAAGGACCTGTTCAGGAAATTAAACGTCAAACTTTTTGCGCAATTTGATAATTTGGTCAAACTGATACGCGTTTTCCAGACTTCTTACTAGTTACTGCAGATATAGGGCATATTTTTCGAAAAGCGTGGTTTTTTTTTTTTCAACATTGCTCTGTAACGCAACAATGTATACTATGTTTTCAGATTAACGAAGTAAGCAATGTTATAGAGAATCTTCCGTTAACTATCCTAAAGTAACACATACAGTGATTACCGTTGCATACACCTATTAACATTCTTTTAAGAATCCTTAAAAATTTAATATTAGGTACGATATACACAACGGCGAATGGAAAAACTGAACAGCGCATAGTAACGCCACGGGCGTGGTTCCTGTAGCTCTGGCAACATCTGAATGGAGAATGTGTATGTGTACGTGGTGTGTTCTTTCACCATGGTGGATCGTGACAGCCGTCAAGAATGAGATTGCAATGAATTACAATTATCAGATGTGTACAGGATTTTGATAGAATCAACGGGAAGAGTTGAAAAATGTGTGGCCGACCGGGATTCGAACCCGGGATCTCCTGCTTACTAGGCAGGTGCTCTAACCCTTTTTTTATCTCATTTTGTTCTATATTGTTCGCGGTATTTGTTAGGGGCGGACGTCTTGTAATTGTTCTTTATTTGCGAAACCATAACCAACCGCCAACCCTATTTTTCGATACCGTAGATTAATGAATATTTTTTTCTACGTAATGTCTCGTGTTTCACTCTATTCAAATTTGGTTTCATACGTCGATATTTTGAGATGTTGAAATCGATATAATATCTAGTGTGAATATCTTTGTACTTATTGTTATCTTTGATGGTGGTTTGTGACTTTTGGCGCGGAGCGCACAGAGTAGTCAAGCTTTTGTGTCGGGTATGAAGAGTCTTGACTTTGTATTGGAAATGAAAAAATGAATCTGAGTTGTGGACAATGAAAAATGTTGAGAGTTTTATTAAGGGCAGTGGTGGCTGCGAAATTGTAATGTTTTGAACATGCGAAAGTATAAAAAGTTTAATACGTGCGAATTTTTGTGAAAAGTGAGTGTGGAGAATTATTTTCGAGTGACCATTGTTTAAAAAAGTATGAAGCACATTGCAATGAAAAACGTAAATCATCAAATTAATCCTGAAAGATTGTCTCCGTAAGTTCTTCGAGTCGGCGCAATTAACATCCGACTGCCTCTCGCACCGACAGCGACAGTCGTACTGGCTAGACAACAATTCTAATTACGAGCCAAAGCCAGGGAGAGATCGTCGTTGGATTGCAAATACAAGATAAGTGATATTATTGTTAATTTTCTTCAGTGACTGTAATCAATCGAAGCAGCAATACCTGCCACATTAAAGACGTTTTAGTTGCGCAATAAAAAGATGATACTTTGAGTGCGCGACGTGATAGTTTGTGAACCAATTAACTGTTAGTGGAGGTACTGTTATAGTCTGGTGACACCCGTTTAGGTTCTTCGTTGACCCGTTCACTCAGTTTTCTTTATTGGAGAGAGGAGCCAACCCTCTGACGGAACACGCGGAGCTAGCGTGCCGGCTGACCCCCAACCCACCGGAGAGGAGGGAACAAGCGCGGCAGCGCGGATTTATCCCGAGCACGTCCCTCACCAGCTGCCGTGCCGTGTCCTCGGTGACAGGCGTGTTAGAGCTACCGGGTTCGAATCCCGTTCACACACACATTTTTAACTCTCCCCGTCGATTCTATCAACGTCCCCTACACAGCTGACGTTTCTAATTCGTTAAATGGAGAATATCGCCAAACAGTCAACATTCGACCTCATACGTTCAGTGTGTACTGCAGAATATTTTGAGGTCCACGAGTACTGCTCGACAGTACGTGAATCCGCGCCGCCAGAGGGTCAGTGTGTTGGCAGCTGGAACGTGTGGCGGTCCCGTCAGGTGACGGCGCGCGCAGGCGTCGGCCCCGCTCATGTTTTATGCAGGCCGGCCCCGGCGGGCGCCGCTTCCTCGCGTTCCGCCGCGTGCGCCCCGCCCCCCCGCCGCCGCCCCCGCCGCCCCCGCTTCTGCCTGCCCCCGGCGGCCGGCCGCTGCGCCGCGGTGTGAACGGCCTCGCTGGCTGGCGACACACACTCGGCGTGCCACCGCCCGCCAGCTCCCGTCTCGCTTGCCGCCCCCTCGCCTCGGATCCTCCCTCGCCAGAGGCGGCCGTGTGCGCCGCTCCCGAAAGTGGCCGAGGCTGCGTCGCTGAGGATACTCGGCCGACATCACACACACTCTGACACCTCAGGCCGCCTCCCTCCCTCCCTTTCAGTTACGCACAACACCTTTCGGTGTACAACCACCGGAAACCTGCTAGAATACTGCGTTGCTCTGCAGCTACTTGCAGTAAGTCGTTATCTATGTAGCGCACTGTGTAATTACTAAACTGGCTTGTACCAAATTTGCATAATTTTAAGGGACAAGGAAAGTGACAAAAGTCGATAAACGCCACCATTATTTCGTGACTGAAAAATATGCTTCAAGTGACCTAACGTGCACGAAAAATAAAATTGAATTGACGGCCGACAATACTTCCGTGAAAATTAAACGAACTCTAAATTATTTCATTGTACAATTAATTCCTGAAGTAGAGTTTTCTCGCGTATTGCATTTCTGACAAGTCGCTGTTCTTGCCGGGGTGTGATACGAAGGGCTTATTCCAATACCGGTACAAGTCCATTTTTGTTTATGTTGAGATGAACGTTTAAAGAAAGTTATCAGCTTATGCAAAGTTAAATGAGCGCTGAAAAATTTGCAGTTGAGATAACAGGAATTTTCAAGCATATGGCTTCTTGCTTCAGATGAGCCTTTGCTTCTGTTTGGCTCATTAATTTCAGAAGCATTATAGGCAGAAAAGTGCAGGTAATGCACTTGTACCACTATAGATATAAGCCATTCATATGTGGTACACCTATTTGGAGATGTGAAACAAACTGGTCCTGCAGTATGGCACATCATTCAGCCCAGAACGTCTGTAGTCTGCAAACCAGTGTGAAGTGCGAGGCAGTGTGTACATCCCGATGCAACACGGCTTCCTGTCCTTCCATTCACATATGGATCGCAGAAGGATTACTCTAATCTCGTTTTGGCGATCCCTATGGCAGAGTTACGTAGGTGGTTCTAGTATATTCCTAGATTTATCACTTAGTGTGCTCTAAAAGCTTCCTAAGTAGATTTTCACGTGGTGCTTTCCGTGTGTCTTCAAGCGTCTACCGTTTTACTTTTTTCCACGTCTTCCTGATACTCCCTTCGGTCCAACAAACCAGTCACCTTCCGTGATGCCCCTCTCTTTATAACTTCTTTCGTATCCCGCCTGGAAGGCGGCGCTGGGTCTGCTCCTGTAAACTGAAGGCTAGGCCGAATGTAGGAAGTGAGTCGGAGCAGGAAAAGGTGAAATGCTCGGTATTCCAATTAGGTTATAACTCTTTTACTTTACTTCGCGTGCAGATGAGCACGTATGTGCCAACCCGTTCATCCATCAAATCTAACAGCTACTAGTAGTTGGACGAACTATCATTGAAGTTACTGAGGTAACACAGTCTGTAATTGCTAGCCCCCTGTGAAATAGAAACAGTATTGCTAGGTCGTCTCCTCGGAATCAAATGGGCTGAATCTGGAGCGGAGCTCGTAGATCTGCACAGTGCCGGGTAGAGGGCGTTGTCGTCGGTGTCGTAGTGCCAACCTACCAACTTGCACCTACGCCGTGGCATCGTAGCTATCGGCACCACAGCTGCAATATCCTCTGTTAGCCCTATTTGGTGCAGGTCACAAACACTTGAGCAGTATTCTGGAACCGGTCGCGCACTAGTGTCTGGAATAAACTCTCTCTTGTAGAGTGACTGCGTTTTCCTAGTATTCTGCCGAGGAACTTAAGTCTGCTATCTGCTTTACTTACGACTGAACCCGTGTGATCGTTACAAAAAAATGGTTCAAATGGCTCTGAGCACTATGGGACTCAACTGCTGTGGTCATCAGTCCCCTAGAACTTAGAATTACTTAAACCTAACTAACCTAAGGACAGCACACACATCCATGCCCGAGGCAGGATTCGAACCTGCGACCGCAGCAGTCGCACGGTTCCGGACTGCGCGTCTAGAACCGCGAGACCACCGCGGCCGGCGTGATCGTTACATTTCATATCTCTACAAGTCGTTGTACCCATGCATTTTTATGAGTTTACCTATTTACTCCACCTGATATCACTTGTATTATACTCATACTTACGCTCATAGCGCCATCTGATTTCCATCTTCAAGCTAGACGAGTTTCGTTCTTCGTGGTTTGATGCTTATTTCTTCCGAGTACCTCCTTTGGCGTCACGGAATTCTGTTTCACGTGTTGGTTCTCCTGTTTGGTTTTTTCCTGCCCCCCCCCCCCCCCCCCTCGACTAGTGTCTGCCCTGTAGCAGTGCCCTGTTTCTGCTGCCGCTCTGCCGCCCTTCCTCTTTTAACCGCTGTTCGCCGCTTTGCCCGGCCCCTGCGCCGCTATGAACCGCCCCGCGGCTGTTGCGCTTTCTTGGCCAGCCGGCCGGTCGTGGGCGGAGGCGCTGGCGTGTTTGCCGGCTCGCCAGCTATTAGTGTAGTGGCGGCGGTCTCAGCCCGGCCAGAGTCAATATTTGAGTTGAGCTGGCGTGCATTAAAACGCTCGCTGCTTGCTTGTCTTCCGTCTGTTTGCTGTTCAAACAGCGCGGCCGCCGCCGGCGGTGTGGGGGTGGGGGCTGCGCCGGTCCGCCCTCGCTCCAGACGTGTGCGCCGCAATCGCGCTGAAGGCGAAACACGTGACCGAAACGCTACGCCGCCGTCCGGCTCTCTCTCTCCCGCTTGCCCTAATTATGTGCTCCATCCCATCTCTTTCGTAGTGCCGCAGAAAGGCAGTGAATCGTGTACAAGTTAAAAATTGTAAATGCAATAAAACGGTCGAGAAAAACTTCCCTAACCACTAATAAACGGAGACGAAATAACCCGGAACCACCGCCTTTTTTTGCCATCTAGATAGTAAATAACCCCATAACGATACCGTGGGAGGCTTCGAATTTGGGAGGACGATTAAATTTCTCCGCCGGTCTCCTGAATCGCCCAAGGCAGATGCCTTGCGCTTTGGTTCTGCGAAGAGGCGTGCCGACTTCTTCCCTCATGCGATATTGCAGCGCCTCTGTCGTTCTGATTACGATACAAAGTTCCTTCGGGCATGCATGTATCTCCAAAGGAACTTTCCATCGTAATCGGCACTTGGTATTTATCTAGCGATACCGGGCAAGCGAGTTTAAAGTACAACGTGTGACCTGCACGGGAATACACGTAATGGATGCACGGGCACACTGTCGCCGACATACGGAAGTTTGGGTCTGGCTGTGAGACGTGCACGTACAGCCAAACGGTGAGGCGGCCGCTCGCCAAAGCGGGATATCCGGGTTCGGCACAAATTTTCATTGCCGTCATTACATTCTGCGGCTAAAAGTAGTCCTTATTTGCAATTGCCAATTCATTTGATGTCTTCCCTCATACTGCCCGAATCAGAGGTTGTAGCCGACGAGACATTAAACTGTAATGTTTTTTTTTTCCTTTTACCCGTATACTCCACTCCTTCGTCATTAGAGATCTCGAATCCCTGCCTGTTAGCCGGCCGGTGTGGCCGAGCGGTTCTAGGTGCTTCATTCTGGAACCGCGTGACCGCTACGGTCGCATGTTCGAATCCTACCTCGGGCATCGATGTGTCTGATGTCCTTAGGTTAGTTAGGTTTAAGTAGTTCTAAGTTCTAGGGGACTGATGACCTCAGCTGTTAAGTCCCATAGTGCTCAGAGCCATTTGAACCATTTTTGAACCTGCCTGTTAGTTCTGAGTTCCTTCGGAATGCACTGTGTTACAGTGTTTTTTACACTTCATTTCATTGTCTAGCCGTTGATACGGATGGGGGTTGACCGACAGAAATGCAACATGCCGTCCTTGAACTGCAATCAAAATATTTACAAGTCATTTGAGGATTTTCAAATGGTTTCACATGGGTACTAGCACCGGTAACGGAGTATTTGGGAGAGAAGAGATTGAGCGGTGGTTGGTGTCGGATACGAAAACTCCAGGAGAATTGGCGTTTCAGGGTGGAATCTTGTCGGGCGAGTGGAGTACGAACATGGGATCTAGGATCGGTGTAACTAAGACGGAGGTCAGGGAATCATTGTGAAGAAGAAAAAGTTGAAAGGGAAGAGGGGCGGACGATACGGAGCGCGTTAAATTCGGTGCGGAGTGATGCCACATTACAGGTGGGTGTACTAAACTTCCGCTACTTGAGTCGGTTCAGACCTTGCGCTGCAGGATTTGCGTTATTGGTAAGGATAGGTGTCGTGACTTGCCGTTAGACGCCAGTACGCCGACACAGGTTTGAAATACAAGAACGAATGTGCATTGGAGTTGCACACAGTCGCGGTGGGTTCGAGCAAGGTGAGCGGGCCTTACTCAAACAGGGGCAACTCTGCTGCTGCTCTTCCCGAGTATCGAAGCATTAAAGGGTTACGGAAAGGTCTTCTTTCAGCAGCGGTGCTGGAGAACTCGGCATTAACTGGCGATTTGAGAATGGCTCCTCGGAGAGGCCGACGGCCACTTGCAGCACAAATTGTTGGAGAAGTTACGTTGCCACGGCTGAGAGTGCTGGCCGCAGAGTGGCTCGAAGCACGACTTCGGAACGTACTGTGGTCCACCGTTCGAAAAGTGCTGCGGACGGTTGTGGATGCCGACGGTCGTCTCCTTGACTAACGTTTGTAACCTGGGACGTAAACATGATACCCGGTTAACAGATGTTACCCGCTCGTGTCCAATTAAAATGTTTTTCATCCAGTGGGTTATTGGGTTTTTCCTTCTTCTCCCGCATGTTCTTATAAATGTTTCCACAAAGTTTCATTGTCGCACGATCACTGGCTTTTTATGGGTGCTCAGATAGACAAAATTATAACCACCCTGTAGTACTGATTGAAATTAATTGCTGAATACTATAATTACATTCCTATCACACAGTTTGTGTGTTTAGGCCCCATAACAAAGTATGTATTTGCATTTCATGTGTGTATGGCGTGAGCTGAATTATTTACGGTCGAACGAAAGCCGATTGCATTTATACCTAGCTGCAGTTACTCGATGTCTTCGGTGTTGCTGTAAGTAGTGACATAATGACAGCTGGGCTTGAACTTTCGCGTCGTGCCATTGTTGCCAGTACGGTAGGTCCACAGGGAAGCAGGCTGGTACGAGAGAGTGGTGGTGCGGGCTGTCTGCGGCTGTGGAAACCGCGACTTGGTCGCCGTGTGGGGAGGCCAGCTGGCCAGCACGGCTGGGGCGGTGTTTACACTGGGGGCGGCAAACAGCTCGGCGCGTCCAGGGCAGAGCGTGCAGGGACAGCCGCCACACGGCAGCGTCCCGGGGAGCGGCGCGCCCCTACCACCTTCTCCCTCTCCCCCATGTCCTTCAAAGTATGTCCGACCTCCTGCGGGAATCTCAGTGGCAAGCACGGATGACACGGGCTGCGGACATGTGGCGCCACGTGGGAACCTGGGTCGGCTGTGAGGGCCGCCGACAGAGTCTGCGCAGCTGCCATTAACACTGTGTCCGGATGGCGCGCTTGTTAACGCACCTGCCTGCTAAGCGGGAGATCCCGAGTTCGATTCTCGGTCCGGTATACATTTTCACTCGTCGCGTAAAGTCCCGAAGCAGCTGACATCGGTAATCCCTTCCCCATCCCCCCCCCCTTTTTCCCTCCAACTTCAGTTTACATATAATAAAATTTTCCTCGATTTTCCAGCCGCGTCAAGTTCCGAGTACCAACGACATTTCGTACGCCTGCTCGTTGGCCATTTTGACAGTCCTAACTGCCTCAAAGAAAGCAGGTGTTGACAGATGTGAAAATTACCGAACTATCACTTTGATAAGCCACGGCTGCAGAAAACTAACACGAATTCTTTACAGACAAATGGAAAAACTGGTAGAAGCCGACCTCGGCGAAGATCAGTTTGGGTTTCGTAGAAATGTTGGAACACGTGAGGCAATACTGACCCTACGACTTATCTTAGAAGATAGGTTGTTGTGGTTGTTGTTGTTGTCTTCAGTCCTCAGACTCAGGCAAACCTACATTTCTAGCATTTGTAGACTTAGAGAAAGCTTTTGACAATATTGACTGGAATACTCTCTTTCAAATTCTGAAGGTGACAAGGGTCAAATACAGGAGGCTAAAAGCTATTTACAATTTGTACAGAAACCAAATGGGAGTTATAAGAGTCAAGGGACATCAAAGGCAAGCAGTGGTTGAGAAGGGAGTGAGACAGTGTTGTAACCTATCCCCGATGTTATTGAATCTGTATATTGAGCAAGCAGTAAAGGAAACAAAAGAAAAATTCGGACTAGGAATTAAAATCGATGGAGAAGAAATAAAAACTTTGAGGTTCGCCCAAGACACTGTAATTCTGCAAGAGACAGTAAAGGACCTGGAAGAGCAGTTGAATGGAATGGACATTGTTTTGAAAGGAGGATATAAGATGAACATCAACAAAAGCAAAACGAGGGTGATGGAATGAAGTCGAATTAAATCGGGTGATATTGAGGCAATTAGATTAGGAAATGAGACCCTTAAAGTAGTAAAGGAGTTTTTCTATTTGGGGAGCAAAATAACTGATGATGGTGGTCGGAGTAGAGAGGACATAAAATGTAGACTGGCAATGGCAAGGAAAGCGTTTCTGAAGAGGAATTTGTTAACATCGAGTATAGATTTAAGAGTCAGGAAGTTGTTTCTGAAAGTATTTGTATGGAGTGTAGCCATGTATGGAAGTGAAACGTCAACGATAAAAAGTTTAGACAAGAAGAAAATAAAAGCTTTCGAAATGTGGTGCTGCAGAAGAATGCTGAAGATTAGATCGGTAGATCACGTTACTAATGAGGAGGTATTGAATAGAATTGGGGAGAAGAGAAATTTGTGGCACAACTTGACTAGAAGAAGGGATCGGTTGGTAGGACATGTTATGAGGCATAGAGGGATCACCAATTTAGTATTCGAGGGCAGCGTGGAGGGTAAAAATCGTAGAGGGAGACCAAGAGATAAATACACTAAATAGATTCAGAAGGATGTAGGTTGCAGTAGGTAATGGAAGATGAAGAAACTTGCACAGGGTAGAGTAGCATGGAGAGCTGCATGAAACCAGTCTCAGGACTGAAGACCACAACAACTACTGTCGTGTGACTGCACTTCCGCCGTCACACAACCGTGCTGAACATGGAAGCTGCACTAACACGACCACTTGACGGTGACCGAGGAGTGCTCCTTAAAGCTTGAGGGCATTTAAGCACTTACCTCTGTTGTTAATTCCGTAGAGGGTTAATGGGGTATGGAGGCGTATTGGTGCAGTGGGTGCATGAAAACCGAACGGTCGTGGAATTGAATCCTGATTGGCCAAACAATTTTCAGTCGGCTTTCACCTCTCAGTGAGCTGAAGATTAGCCAGGAAAGACACCTGCTTCCGATTACACGTCACACCATAGATCCGTTTCCCGAGGAGGATCAACTGCGATAGGTCGTCGGAAGTGGCGTCCTTTTTAAAGATATGCCTCAGGGCGTTAATCGACACGAAATGGTGTCCGGTAGGATTAATGGATCAGGTGTAGAAGATTATCGGCTGAGCGTCACAGCGACTCCCTTCAAACTCAGCTGGCAGGCAGTACAACGCAAGCGCAGTGGATCACGGGAAAATTCATTGTTCTTACCGCGAAAGCTAATGCAATATTACTTTCTTCCAAACGCCTGTCGAAAAATTACCGTGACGAAAAAATCGAGAAAATTTGAGTTGGGTTAGTGGACAAGTGTCATACAAAAAGTGCACGGATTCTTTCTAACACTGTTGGCTTATATCGCCTTTGGGACTGATCGATTAAACTGAGGGATGGCAAGCTTCACCGACGCTTTGAATATACGTTGAATTTTAAGTCTCCATAATGGATGGGCCAGTCAGTTCAAAGGTGGTAGGAAGCAAAAGCCTTCAATAAATCATACCAAATATAGCACTGTGCTGTTGAAACCAACACCTGGATTCGTGGGAACTTACGCTATAGCTCCATAGTCAGACATCTCCTAGAAAAGCATGCTATCACAAAATTCCGATAAAAAAAATATTCACTCGATTTATCCGAAATCTTATTATAAATAGTCGTAGCGTTCCAACCTGCTGTCCTATCTTATATCAGCAAATCTTCTGCAGCTATAGAAAAGTTAGCTAAATCAATACTAAGTCAGCCAGATTTATCTCGGGACACAAAATCCAGAAACGTTAAACACGTACTTACAGGCCCAACGAAAAGTGTGAAAGATGCGAAAAACTGTGGTCTCGACATTTTTTGTATTTCTTTTCCAACATGAGCTTTCTCTGACTGGAAACTACTTCGCAGGTCAAAACTGCACGCTGGACCGAGACTCGAACTCGGGACCCTCGTTATTCGCAAGCAAGTGCTCCACTGCCTGAGGTACCCGAGCGACGGATCACGACCCGTTGTCACAGCCGTATTTCCGGCAGTACCTCGTCTCGTACCTTCCAAACTTCATAAGAACTCTCTTGCGGAACTCGGAAAGTAGTTTCATGTCCGCGCATACTCCTGTGCAGAATGATAATTTCATTCTGTCCGCGACTTGTCCGGTGAGACTGCTGTAAGTAGAGATTCAAGCATTCGCCTGTATGTTCAGCCGATTCGGCGCTTACCCTCGACGTACACCTGCTCGATAACACGGAGGCGTTTCGGTCTACGTAAGATGCAGTAACTTGCTTATTCACGAATGCCACCGCAACTGCCGCGTGGGTACTTGATGATACTTCCGGCATACATGTGGGAGGCAGGGAGAGGCACTGGCGGAAGTGAAGATGTTGGTGGGTAGTGCCAGGACAGGTCAGGTGGTAATGTTGTGGGCCGCTGAAAGGCAAGGGTCCAGGTTTGTCCCAGTCCGGTACACAGTGGGAATAACTGTTTCGTCGCGAATGATTCAGGTGATACATGTATCCAGGGTGTTCGGAAATTACCATTATTAAGTTGCAGGACTTGTGGAGGGGAGTGCGTAGATAATATTTTGAACTGGTGTACTCAACCACACAGACACGTGAATATCGCTGGAAGCAGGTCTGAGGCGGTAGGACAGACGTCAAACGACACCGGCCGATCCGACAGTGACTACGCTGTTGCATACCTACCCAGCAGTCACGTTCTCAGACGGCTGTAGCACGGAAACTGTACTGCGAACATTGGTTCCTATTCAAAATATTACGTACTCACTCCCCTCTACAAGGCCCGGAAGTTTATGACGGAAATTTCCAAATATCCTGTAAATGGATCTTCGTTCCAAACGGGGGTAAACGTGAGGCAAACCGCTGAGAGCGTCTTGCAGTTTCGGAGCTAGCGACAACACGTGACGCACGGGCGCGCTGTTAGCAGGGCTGCGGCCTAGCTGGGGGATACGCGGCGTGTCGCCTGTAGCAGGGTAGCGCGAGGAGAGGAAATCGGCCGCTGTTTGTGTTTGTCGGCCAGGAAAATAGAGGCTGGCTAGCGGGCTAGCGAGGCAAGGCGAGGCGCGGCGCGGCGCAGGCACGGGGGCGGCTGCGCTGGTCGTGTTTACGTGTTTGCGCTGGAGCCACGGCGCACTGTTAAGTATACGGGCTGCTAATTGCCGGCAAAGTGCTAACCTACCCCCGCCCCCAGCCAAGTTTGGCCCGCGGAAGCCGAGCCGTGTCAACGGCCGCTGCCTGCGCCGCGTTCCGCCGTCGCTGCCGCCTGCGCCTCCTTTGCAGCTACCGTGTGTCCACACACACACACACACACACACACACACACACACACACACACACACGGTGCTATTATTTCACCGCGGATACCGGGGGATTTCTAACTAGCTCGTGTATCCTACCACACGATATTTCGTATTTGGCATGTGGGAATATATAAATGAAGCATTTTTGCCACAGTTACTCGTTTATTGTACATCTACGCGTTTCGATGACTGTCATCTTCAGGTGCACGATTTCGTAGTTGCACTCTTGGTGTAGTCTCGCAGCAGCAGGTCGGCTGGAAAAACAGGTTGTTTTGTCTGTCGTGGCAAAGCAGAACAAATAGCCGCTGTATACTTCGTTGTACATTTATATTATAGTGGGTGTGTAATAATTAATTGCGTAAACGCATACAGTTGAAAGTACACGATACTTAAACAAAAACTCACTGTAACCATGGGCTCTGAAACGTAAAATGTTGTGAGCACTTTATCACCTTGGATACTGTGAAAGGAATTTCCTGCACTGCAAGCTTTCTGCTTTCTATATTTTGGGAGGAGGTGGTGGTAGTGGCGACCAAAACAGGAAAACCAGCAAACATACCTCAAGACGTATAAGCACTTGATCAGTAGAAGTGATGTGTTTTACAGTGTTGAACGTGAGAAAGTCCTCATAGTTCTTAAGGTACGCACTTTAGAGCCCTTGCTTACTGGACATTTTTCCTTGTTTTGGTCGACACTACCTCTTCCCAAAATACGGAAAACAAAAAGCTTGCACTAGAAAATATTTTTTTCACGGTGTCGAAGATGAAGACGTGTTAACAGCTGTTAAGGTGTTCGATTTAGAACCTTTGTTTACTGAGACTTTTTTACTTCCTGATTATTTACTTGTATCGTGTACTTCCAACTATACACGTTTATGCCATTCATTATGGTACACGCTGTATAAAGTATTCTTTATGTATTATATTAAAAAGTGTTTTCGGTTACTTCACCTCAGAAGATGAAACATAATGTATGTTTCATTTGGCCTGTTTCCAGAAAAGACGTCTTGTTCTGCACTAATGCCAAGAGTGTACCGACGTAACTATTCACCTGAAAATAACGTGAACCACTGAAAGGCAGATAAATTTCAGTGACGAGAAACGTAGCGCCAGTTAGGACATCGGTAGACTTCGATGCTGCAATGGGGGTGCTTTCCTTCCATTGCTATCACCAAACAGTTGCGGATTGGCACTCGCTCTTGAGCATAGAGCAATAATCGTATATAGGAGACCTCCAGACGGTGGTGTTCTATCTGTTGACAGTATTGAGCGATCCATATCACCATTACTAGATCCCCTGTGTTTGCAATTCAGACGTTATGTCAGGCGTGCCCAGTAATTAATATAAGCCTGCCTGCTTTACTTGTCGAGTGGATTTTGCAATGATACTGCGCGTCACATAGTCCCGCTCAGTTTCCAATGTAAAATCTTCGCTGAACAGGGTGCAATTTGAAGATGTGACTATTATTGTAGCATCATATCTTTCGTACAGCAGTAACAAGGAAAACAGGAACATTGACGTAGAAGAAGGTTATTGGGCCATTTAGCGAAGCACAGTGTCAGAGAGAAGCGGTAGAAACTACTGGTGCGTTTTGCAGACTCCACAGATACCGGCAGTTATTTCGCATAACCTGGTACCAAACACGAAAGCCTCTTTTTCGCGAAAAATGATTACCCTCCTCGCGTCATTCTGGAAGCCGCCCATCCATTTACAGAAACGTGTCTCGCAGGTTGAGAATATTCTGCCCCACGACGTTCTCGTATCTCGCGAAGAAAACGCACACTCGCACGCTCTACCTGTTGGTCACGGAATGCAACAAGAAGCGAGCGTGTGACTCCGTAAAGGAAACCCGCCTCGTATTTCGAGTGGCAACGAATGCTCTGCTGTGGAGTGAGCATCAGAACTGCACAGTCCGCGAAATAAAATCTTTCTAGTAAAGGAACGTCCCATTGAAACTGAAGTTCATCTTAAGTTTATACTTTTGTTCGTGATGTCCGTCCGACATTTTTTCCCCACGGTCAGTGCTGTCAGTCAGCGTTGGATGTTAAGTAAATCTGTTGACATTACACGATGATAATGGGTGCCATTACGCCAATGCCGAATACAACACTTTACTTGTGTGCTAGCAGCCATGCGGCAATAATTCTAGTACGCTGTCCAACTGCAGCTGTGCCGACTTTTAGGTGTAAAGCAGTGGTTCGCATATTTTCTCACCCTGACGAGTTCGCTGCCAGAGTGCTAAAGACAGCCGGCTCCTTTGGGCGGCGCGGATAAAAGAATTAGTCGCGAGCAGGCGGCAACATGATGCTGCGCTTCCAGGAAACGCGACCCAGCCGGTCGTGGCACGCGGGAGTCCGTAGTTTTGACGGCAACTTGCGTGATGGCTCTTCGTAGAAAAAAATGGTTCAAATGGCTCTGAGCACTATGGGACTTAACATCTATGGTCATCAGTCCCCTAGAACTTAGAAGTACTTAAACCTAACTAACCTAAGGACAGCACACAACACCCAGCCATCACGAGGCAGAGAAAATCCCTGACCCCGCCGGGAATCGAACCCGGGAACCCGGGCGTGGGAATCGAGAACGCTACCGCACGACCACGAGATGCGGGCGCTCTTCGTAGAAACCGAGGTGCTACTGTACCTTACTGTGCAGAATACCGCCACGATAGCTTCAGGCGCCAGACGGCGAGTAGTGAGCATGACGAGGTAAAGCCTCGCTGATAGGTTGACAGAGCACTCTGTCTTCCCGAGAATTGTCATTTAAGGCGTGGCAGCGCCGGGTAAAGTACGTGCAGCGTCGTCACAGACGCTCAGTCAACTGCAAGCGTGGCTGCAGCGGAAAGCTGTTCGGACTCTGGCACACAAGACGAAGCGAAACGTTTTCATTCGTACGCACCCTTATAAATAAGACACTCGAGGGTGACGAATTAAAAACTGTGTGAAACAGTATTGGTTGTTGATCAGTTTTAGCGAGTGAGAAACATCATCAAATCCAAAGGGTAGCGAATCATATACAGTGCTTCTGAAAAACCGAAAGAGTGGCGTTTCTACCGACCTGAATAAGAAGTTGTTCAGGCAAACATCAGCACAAGTTACTGCTGTCTTATTAATACTTTTTTCGTTATACATTTGCATTTTGTGTCAGTGTCCCAGCACGACTACGCCCGACGAATGTCTCACTAATCTGTTTACACGAACCCGCGTTTATGGTACCGTGTAATTTATTTCCAGAAGTTCAGTTGAACACCTGCTTAAGACATAAAACGTGTTCCAAGTATTTCTTACTCAGAGATGTGCCATTTTCTGCTCTGTGCTGTTTACTACCGAAGGACGCGACATATTAAGACCTGATATCATCGAAAGGCAGGCCTAAGTGGGACTAATCTCAAGAACATCGGTTCTCCTTAACGGCAGATAACAACCTTTCTCACAGTCGCTTCGTACTTTGAATATTTCGCAAAACTTTTTCAAGATAATACCTACACCTGTACACGAACTTCGAACAAAATAATAGCTTCTGTCTCTGCACAGTTTTCAGTCTCTACGTTTCCGACTATTTCGTCATTCGTAAGCTGATATCTCATTTCCAGTGCCAGTGGTTATGTATTGTCGCCGATAGGGAGTGAGATCACAGCAGTAAGATATTTTGATAGCGGCAGCTATCGGTATCTGGGTTTCACGCGGTCTCGAGTGATGGTTCATGGAAACGAGGTTACTTTCTGACGGTATTTGTATCTTCCATAAATCGTCAGCGGAGGAGGACTCCTCGACAGCGTAATGTGACAGCTTTGCTGTTAATGTGTTCCCTGCGTCACGTCAAACACACACGCGTCATGACTTCGCACACTTCCTTATGACACGATACATGATTTCACGGTAAGGTACAAGCATTATTTGCGCCATTTAGTGCACTTTTTTTCTTTGTTCTTTCCATCTTCAAGATTACGCAAGTCGCCACTAGGTGCACAGTCCCTTTAGTCTTCATATGTGTCACCGGAAGTCTACCACAAATTCTACTGGAAGCTGAAAAGATTCGATATTAGACTGTCAGTCATTCTCTAATGCTTTCAAGCGCCAGTTTAGTAAAATCTGTGAGGAAAGAAGTCTCTATGAGATGCCAAGTTTTAACACCATCTATGTTCACCTTCGTGAATGTGTAACTACCGTCGCCTGATGCTTCATTATTCTGTCTCGACTGGAGGAGGAGAAGGAAGACAAAGACAAGCAGAAACGGTACGAAGATGCTGAAGAGGAGGAGTGAAAGAGGACACAGAGAGAGGGCCGATGGAAATTGTAAATGACCACGTCCATTCGTACAAAAAGAAAAACAGGACTACCAGTCGCCAATAGTCCGACGATACTTACATGAGAAGCTAACGGAGCGCTTATCGGTGTCTGGCAGGTTTGTCTTCAGACGGCTGTTCACTTCCGTTTGTTTCAATTATGCTGCGCACAAGATGTCGGCTGTTTCTGGTTGTAGCAAACGTTTCTTGAAGCGTTGATGCCGATCAGCGAAAATCGGTATCAATGAAAGGACTGTTTTAATTAAATCGGACCTGGTCATTAACTGAAACAACATAAAAAAACCTTCTGAGTTGACAATGTGTCTGTTTTGTGCTGGTTGCATCGCGATTAGTGAGTTATTTTTGTGGCCCTTTCGACTTAGTATTCCTCGGAGTAATACAGACACAGTGGAGAGTGCCACAGTCAGTATTTCGGCCACGTGGAATGTTGTATGTACGTATGGCCACTCAGAGAGACGAGCCAGTGCGGAAGAATTACCATTGGGTGTTGGACAAAAAAGCGTTAAGCTGAACTCGATCGCTAGAGGTGAATGTTGTTCGTTGTGGATGGGGACTGGGGGCAGCAGCGCCTCCTGTCCCCCGTCCTCTTCCTGCACATTCTCCCCCCCCCCCCCCCCAACTTGCTGTACCCCTCAGTCAGATAAAACAGCGCCAGCGCCACCTCTGCGCTCTGTAGCGGAGTTTCGCCTACGACGCTCTGTCGCCTCGAACAATCTCATCTTCTATGGTCAGCCGCACGAGGTACTTCCACATCCTTACTTCTTTACGCGACAGGAAATGATATTGGGCTGTTGTTACAAGAATAGTTGACATGGCTTTTTTGAACAGCTGGATCATATACCACATGGTGTATGGAGCAAGATCTTTCGACTTTTTGGCGTTCTGACGTTGGGTTACCGTCCAGTATATCAAAATGGCTACCAGTAGCAGAGTAGGAAGTCCCTTACCGACAGCAGGAAGAGCATTCCGTGAAGTGAAGTGAGATGTGATTGAAAGCACCACTTCATGTCAACACGTCATTCCCAAACAAGTTGTCAGTTTTTTGGTTGCAAAAGCAGACTACTGACATTTTGTAAGGAATGTAACATTACCCTTTGTCGCAAGTGCTTTGAACCTTACCCCACAAAAAATACGGAACAATGTAAAAGCATAAATAGGCGCTCAGAACTGAAAATCATTGGTTTTTGCAGTGCTGGGTGTATGTAAAGTAAATTTTAAAAGAAATAAAGCTTTTTCTTCTAAAACTCAAAGACATTTAATACAGAAATATAAAAATATTGTTTAGTATATGTAATTTACCTTTAGAAATAATAAAGCTGTAATAATTTACTTACGAAAACGAATATTCAACAAAATACAAAAATCTAAATGTTTCTATCAACATCAGATACTTTATCACCCCAGTGATCTATAAATAGATCAGGCACTTCTGTTCGTGTGAGTACTTCAAAACATAAAGGATTTATTTATATTATTTTACATCACTGTATCACATAAACATAGAAATCATTTCCTCAAAAAAGTAGTTCCGTGGTAATAAGATAAAGCGCCAAGTCATGTTCGTCGTGGCTATTCTTCAGTCCCTGATGACCTTGTCGACGACGTGACCAACAATTGCAGATGCATATGCTTGATCTAAAATAACTCTAAACTTGGAAAATACACAACAACAAAAGAATTTATTACGCAGAAATTCTTTCATCACTATTGGTGTTAACCAGATCATCCTTCAATGGGACACCTGTTTCCTTCTACCCTTTAGCTGATTTTTTTTTTATCTTCCTCCCTTCGTGCGTGGCCTGTACCATACTATTAAGCATGTGGAAAATAATTAATGCTTTGGGAGTGTGGCCAATTGTTGCTCAGATGTCGATTGTTCGTTACTGTGTTTCGAAACCTTCATGTTGTTGTCGTAGCACTACGCTGGTACAGTTCGTTGATTAGTATGACGACAGATCGCATCCCAAATTTACCTTCCCCATAATGAAAAAATGTACCAGTGAAAAGTTCACCAAAACATTTTTAAAGATAAACGTATTGGCACTTCAAAATAAAACCGTTGAAAATATAAACGAAAAATAGTGGAAGGTCAACAAAAATATGAGAATCGATGGTGACTTGGAAAGATTTTCCTCTGTTGCTAAGCGAGTGGTAACACTCAGAGAATTACAAACATCTGAAGAGCAGTGTGGGAGGTGCGTTTGGTGGGAGGGATTTTGGATGGGTTAGACAAGGCTTTTGTGCCGGTCCAGCGCTTGGAGGTAAATGTTGGAAAGATTTCTGTACGAACAGGGGAGGAAGAGAGAGAGAGAGAGAGAGATTGATTTCAGTTTTCTCTTAACGTATAGAAGGAAAGCCCTGACGTTGTATTTTAATGGCGCATTGTGCTGTCGTTGGTGCCGGGGCTGCTCTGACTGTTAGCGAGCGGCTGTCTCTAGTGAGGCGCTCTGCGCGGTGCTTCTTGTTAGTCTCTTCCGCATACTACTTCATTTATAGACGGTATAGTTCTTCTCAAATGACTGCTTTTGTTCTGCTCGACTTCGCAGCACTTCACGTGAGAACCTATTCACTTCACGTGAGAACCTATTCTTCGGTATCCCTACTACATTTTCGACAATTTCTTCTGCATCTTAAATTTACACCACTTTACAAACCATGAAAATCTCTTCTGTAATAGATTTTTTTGGTCTACAACGTCGGAAAAAAATTATCTTACGTTCTCTTGTGGAACAGCCGGTTTTAATATGTCTTCAAATTTGAGGTGTATTTATTAGGCCTTTGTTCATCCAGTCTTCTCAATATTACATGCAGTTTATTGTTTCTGATTAAATTTTCTGTTTTCAGATTGGTTTGTAAACTGCGAAATATGACTACTCAAATATACAGAGGATTGTAGGGGAACAATCAATATTCAAGGCAATGGCAGAAATGATCATTCGAAGCAAAAAAATGTGAGTAAACATGGGCTGTAAAATGCGGACCTTGTGCACTTGCTACGCTTCGGTACTGTGAACTCTTCTAGTGAAAAAAAGTGCTAGTAGCTCTTAAGGTGTGAGTTTTTAGTGTCTATGTTTGCTAGACATTTTTTGCTTTGAATGATCATTTCTGCCATACCCTTGAATACTCGACAGCTCCTCCTGGGACTTCCTCTCTAACAATTTTATTTTCTGTTGGTGTTTCACATCCTGAGAGTCTTCCCAATTACACAAGTTGACTTACTGTCAACACACTCTCTGTTGGCTTTCTGTCTCGCGGTCTTCGGCCGACGATTATTTGGCGATGTTTCTGACGTTTCGCCAACACAGGCGGCGGCGTCGAAGCTTCACACCTCCGTTACTTGTGGCGGACGTCAGAAAAGTCACTACACGAACATTAGCAGCAGAACCCAAGACAGAAACCAGCAGGCAATTTGTCAACAAGTGGCCACGAAGGCCTTGGCAATTTTGACTTAGCGTTTGTTTCAGAAATTTTCATATTACACTTTGTGAGAATATTTTGTCGATTGTACGTAGCTTGCTGCAAGGCTTCTTCACTTTCAGAGAACGTTATCAGTTCGTCTGCGAATAACTGTTTGCAGCATTGTATACGTCACTTTTTATACGAGAGGGGACGGTTGTTTTTTGA
Source organism: Schistocerca piceifrons (assembly GCF_021461385.2). Lineage (NCBI taxonomy): Eukaryota > Metazoa > Arthropoda > Insecta > Orthoptera > Acrididae > Schistocerca > Schistocerca piceifrons. The sequence continues at coordinate 597,354,378 of NC_060144.1, forward strand.
CTTCTAAATTACTCACAGAAGTTATTAGAACAAGCTCAGGTCCCTTAGGCCGGCATTATACTATCATATTTCTTTGTCAAAGCTGATATGTCAAATATTTATGTCAAAGAAATCTGACAGTGTAATAGGGAACTTTGCCAAATCTCGCATTTCGTCAAAGAAATACGATCGACTCTAGAGTCTCACCGTAGATTTGACCATAAATATCTTTCGTCTTCTGTTCACTGCAGTGTGAAATGTAACCGACCGCTTGCAGCGCTGACATCATTACAACTGTAGTGTGTTTGTAAATACGGCTTCAAAGTTGGGACTCTCTTTTAATAACCTTGCTTCGACTGGGGGGTGGGGGGGGGTGGGGGGGTCTGAGCAAGGGGCACAATGCATTTTTTATTAATCGAGTGCTAATCCCAGGTTGGAATATGCTCCAGGCGACTTCACATCCACAACGACAGTTAGAGACATACACGTGTACGTCTGGAAACATCCAGGCAGCTTTTTAGCGAGCTGGAATAGAGGAGGTGGTCACCCTCTAAAGTAGAAAAAAATCTTAGCTACCCATTTTATTTTATCTATTTTTGAACTCTCGATGCCACGAGTCAAAAAGCGTTTCATCTATTCCTTACTTCTTATTAATTTTGTAATTCTCGGAAAACATTAAATTGTTCAAAAATAAAAAATAGTGTACTAAACATTTATTTACCTTCGGATATTTTTCCTTCAGTGCAGCCGGCCGTTGTGGCCGAGCGGTCCGGTGCGCTTCAGTCCAGAACCGCGCTGTTGCTACGGTCGCAGGTTCGAATCCTGCCTCGGTCATGGATATGTGTGATGTCCTCAGGTTAGTTAGGTTGAAGTAGTTCTAAGTCTAGGGGAGTGATGATCTCAGATGTCAAGTCCTATAGTGCTTAGAGCCATTTGACACCTTCAGTGCTTTATAAAACGCTTCACACGTTTCTGGAATTATTTTGGTTAATGTGCCGTGTCGCATTCTAGTGCCACCAGAGTGGTGTCACGGTGAACGTGTCTTCTGCACATTTAGCATTTCTCAAGTGTGTATTCTGTTTCGTAATATGAGAATCCACTTTACTGAGCAAATACTAAGATGCACTCTCATCCATTCGTAAGTAATTTATGTAAGACTTGACATCTTCCACTTGCAGCTCTCGTAGCAAATTTTGCCGAATGCTTTTATTCTCTCGAAATAATACCCGTGGCTTCGCCCAATTATATTTCCATTTTGTTCGCCGCATTTCTTCCAAATGCACACACAGTGCAATTGTGGTACAAGCAACTGCAGCGCATAACAAGTAGTTCTTGTCCGCCGTCTTGAAATTTGACGAAAAATATGACGACAGTGTGATACACCCTTTTGGCGCCACGTCAAAAATCTTTGTCGAAGAAATTTGACGAATATTTGGCCACATTTCTTTGTCAAAGAAATTGATAGTATAAGACCGGCCATAGCAGCTATCTAGATCCTGACACTTGAGGACGAGTAGGGTTTAAAGAACGGAAGGGACTTTTGAGTATTGTTGCGGCCTGCTTTGAAAGCCCTTCTATTTCACTGCTGCGCCTGCCTCTGCACCGACCCCTGGCAGCGGCGGCGCGGGTTCGCGAGCGACGCGGTTGCGGCCGCTGCGTGTGTAATGGCTGTCAGCCAGACCACTTGATTGCTAATCGACGCTTCCAGTGGCACTGAATTACGGCATTAATTGAATGTTAATTAAAGTGATGTAGAGGCATATTTCAGTCCCGGTCGTGGTGGCAACTTCAGGACGGCCGTATCGACCCGTTTGTAGCTAAACCTCGACCACTGCCGACTGTATAATCAGGGGCTGTGCGCGCCGAACCCGGGACCGCCGCAACCACATCCCAGTCTTACGTCTGATTTTTCCAAAGTCTACGCCTTCAGTGTCGAGCGCTCTCTCCACACTAGCAAGATCGTCGTTTTCTGCTCGAAAGGGCTCCTCTAGTTAAGACCGTACGTGTTTCTCATTGTCAGATGTGCCGAAAAGTGAACTAATTTCTGTATTCAGCTCGAGTAATGATGATCGAGGATGCCAGTTGATGTGTCACATTGTAGGGCAATGTGCTACAAATGTCTGTCCGCCCATATCCAGTGTGGTTTTGCTGAAATTTCCTAAATCGTTTAAGGTGAATGCTGGAGTGATTCCTTTCAGGTGCACTCGGTGCGTTTACTCCCCCGTCATTATCGATTCCTAAACCGTGCTCATTCTCTACCATCCCCGCCGTCGACAGGCAGTTTGACTCCAGTTTTTCCCCTTCTGGCCAAAAGTCTCTTATCTTGCGTCACTTTTTCTCGTATTCTTCATTCCATTCGTACACCGTCAATATTTAGCGAGAGAATGGAGAACTGCTCAGACAAATATAATGGACACTTTCGGATTCGCCGCTTGTGGTATGAATACACTTCGCCTCTTGTGGAGAGCAAAATCTGATGGCATTTGATGTTAATTAAAGGAGCCACCAGGAAAGTTATCAAGTGTTATAAATTGTGGTTCAGAGCGAAACTCGAACTCTGAACCCGTTGGTACCTCGTACAGTTAGAGCTACACCCGCATAGGGGAGGATACTAAGTTCGGCTGCCCATCTTGTACACAGCATAATGTCAAGTCGTTCAGTAGCTGCTGCAAAGTTAAGGACTCTTAAGAGTTCTAGAGAAGCTTGTTCGTCTTTAGTTTCATTTCTATACGGCTCACAACATTCTGAATTTTGTGAAGAGAGGTAAAGCTCGGTGTGGTAAGCTCTGCAGCGTAATACCACGATCTACTGTTCCGCAGTTCGAACCACAGTCACGTTTAGAGTATGTAGCCCTTACGTCACCCTCGATATTTTTGCACATCCCAGAAAGGAAAATATGAACCGTGGATCTTGAAACTGTGGCTTCCGTAACAACTAAGTCGTTTCATAGTTGGACGAAATATAGGGATACCAGCTCCAGTGGGATCGTGCTTCGTGAGGGACTGTAGCGGTCAAACTGGTATTGGGGTCGATGAGAGCTTAATTTCTGTATGCTGTGTGTTTCGATGAAAATATTGGATCTCTTTTGTTCTCTCTGTATTTTTACGGTCATGGTCTCAAGAAATTTTCTTAATTGTTTAGCAAGAGGAAACCATACTGTTAAATTCGTTACAAATAAATGAAATGAGTGTGAAGCGACTAATGTGATGAGTAGTTGCGTGGGTGTAGTTAAATGTACATCACCAAAATATTATTTGGTTTCTAATATCCTAATATTCCATTATCAGTTTTGTATATTTTAGCTGAAAACACGATCCAGTATCACTTAGTGTTCAGAGTGGACACTTAGTATTATCAATCCCTGACTAAGAACAACAGGCGTAGCAGGCATGGCAACTTGTGCATTTTCGATGGTGAGTATATTATTTCAGAACACGCACTGTTCAGCAATCCCTTTGCATTGGATCTCAGTAAACAATAACACGTTCACCGTGACACCACTCTGGTGGCACTAGAATGCGTGTCTCAGAAAGATGTCTCAGAAAGGGTACCGCCTTTCTAACCTAACTAGCCTTTCCCCACCAGCATCGCCCCACATGTGTAACACATGGTACACACCCCCTCTGTGTACCCACCTCTTCCCCCCTGAGTCTGTCCTCATTCTCTCACCTCTGTCTCCTCTTCCCCACTCCCCCTGTCTCTTCATCTCCTCCTCCCTCTCTCTTTGCTCATATCATCCACTCCCTCTTTGACCATATCTTCCTCTCCTATCCCTCTGACTGTAGTCCCGTCCCCCTCTGTCTTTCCATCTACATCTTCCTCCTTCCTTTTCCACCAGCCCACTACTCTGCTATACCTTCCACCTGCCTCACGTATCTACCTCATCTCTTCCCTCTCTGTCCATTTCCTGCTCCCCTCGCTCTGTCCACTCCCTTCTCTATCCATCTCCACTTGTCTGCAGCTGTGCTCATTGGCACATGTATCTCTTGCAGTACAGCAGGCTGTCAACGTGTCTGTCATGAAGGGCAGGCTGCAAATCAGTAGCTTGAAAGTAATTTATTTGCCCCTGATGTACAGGCCGCCACGCTAAGCAGGTCGATAAAGCAGGCAAATACCGCTGCAACACAACGTGCCTGTCTTGTAGGGCCCAGAGAACAGTTTCTTCCCCTCGAATGTAGGCTGCCCTGCAAAGTAGCTCGGTCTGGCAGGCCCATACTGTTCCTACACAATATGCCGTTTGTGCAGGGCAGCCTATACACCAAGTGGTGAAAAATCACGCTTTTGCTCTTATCTTCGCTCCTGTTGGAGTTACAAACCCCACAGTTGTGATCCCCACGAGGCCTTCTGTTTATGTGCCGAATTTGGTTGAAATCGATCCAGGGATTTGACAGGAGATGCGGGACACATGCACATTCATTCTGCTTCATCTAAATAACAAAGAAAAAATTCCTGGGACACGGTACTAAAAATTAGTTTTGTAGTCGTTTTAAAATGCGTGCAGGAGACGCAAGAAATGGGAAAAAGCGAAGGAAAAAGTTTTATTTGAGAAAAAGAAGGGGCGTTGTAAGATATGGAGAAAAGAGACGGCTCTCTTTTATAATACGATGCGCTCGGGGCCGGCGAGACGGCAAGCACGGCTGTGGCGGCGGTGCCGCGTTTTGTGCGGTAGCGACTGTCCGGCTGGCGCGGCGCGGCGGCGAGCAGCCAGCTAATGGATTAGTGAGTGTGATGTCAGTGGTACGCCAGAGAGGTGCGGTTACCCCTACCCCTCCCCCTCCCCGCCCCTCCCCGCGCCGGCCGTGCCGGGCCACCGCAGCGCCGCGCCGCAACGCTCAGCGTGAACATCGCTCTCGCTCTGTTTACACACCTAATTAGCACAAACTCCGCCAGGCGGCAGCAGCGGCACCGACAGCAGCGCCGCCAGTGGCGCTACCGCTAGCAGCGGAGGCAGCAGTGGTAACTGCAGCTAGCAGCTGCCGGAAGCCTTGTCCAAGGAAACTTTTTTCTTTTTTGGTCACACGCTGTCGCGTGTAGTCTCGGCCGCACCGCTGTAGCAGGCGCTGTGGGAAAACGCCGAACATGGAAAAATAGTAGCACGTTCCCACAACAGCTTCCTGCCGGCGTATTGGCGTTGCTGGCTCAATTCCCTGTTTTCCCTGTGTGTGTGTGTGTGTGTGTGTGTGTGTGTGTTTTGCTCCCGCTCCCCCCACACCATGCTGCAGCCGTCGTGTTGTCCGCCTGTTCTGTTGTTCCCGGGCGATAATAAAAATTTACACGGACTTGGTTAACACGCGCAGTGTTTGCGTAATTGCTGCATGTTCCAGCCGAAATAATTACGAAGCCCTGCCGAGCGGGAACCCGTTGTCGGCGTGGAATAACACTGAGCAAAAAATTTGCACAGGGGCGTAGGAGGGAGGAGTCAGCTGAAAAACTGTGCATCTGATACTACAGGCCGGACCGTGAAATACTACGTGGCACCGTTAGCGCCAAACACATTTTTCATTGTACGTTGATGTTCGCCGGTAGGTTCGTGTGTATTTTGCATTGCGCTTATTGGTTGGTTTATGAGGCCGTTTTGCCACCGCAATTATTAGCTGTCCATGCGAACGTAATTGCTCCGAAGGATTGTTGAGGGCATAATGTTATAAAAATTCCAACATTTAATCTCCCACTAACATAAACTGTATGAAGAAAGTATAGTGAATTAGATGCCCATTTCTTTCATGTTTAACAATGAAGTCTCGTTTTCTTTTTTATGCAAAAATGATTTTTCACCTGACACGAGACATAAAATACTGGATACACTAACAACTTAGCCTTCCTAGAAATCCAACGAATCTCTCGAAGGATTTGATGTTGTCTTGGCTCCAACAAATTCGTGCGTTGTCCATTTGCAAATGCACGGTGTCAGGGAAGACCCTAACAGTCCTTTAAAATAAAAGTGAATCCTTCAAACTAGACGAAGTCATTTTCGTTTACCCGTCTCTTCTTGGTTGGGTGCTCAGTTCAGTGCTGACTTCCAAAGCTAATCTGTGCTTGACTGTTGATTTCTGACTACACTTCAGCGGGCTGTAAGATAATGAAAAAATCTTGACCGGTATGAATTATTCTGAAATTTCTGTTCAGTACTAGCCGGAAACTCTGTTTGTAAAACATTGCCCGTACTAAAGAGCCCTCTCGAGAGTGGGGTCATGTCCTTATTACACTCGTGAAAAAACAGCGTAGTTGTTGAAGGCAGTTAATTCGACACGAGGGTCGTTTCCAGTTGCAGGTATACGACGGATTTGGCCGCTGGGACGCCGCGGTAGTTAACGAGTTGTGTACTACCGTATATTTAAAGCGAAAAGATTGATTTATGGTGTGCCGTTCTTTGTGCGCACAGTCTGTGCTGAGATGGGGAGAGCACTGACTGGCACGAGATACTCACCCCCCACCCGCACCCCTACCCGTCCCATTTATAAATCGCGTTGTGGTTATTCCGATGTTCCACGCAGCGTAGCAGAGACATTTTTTCCCCCCACTGGCTCTTGTTTTTGTTTCCTTTCCCCCCACAGCCGGTCGTTTGCTTGTTGATCACACATCACAACTCGTCGCCCGAAATCTCGCAAATCCTATTTGAATGGATTTCCGGAATTTTTATACGACATATTTTTTTGTGTTTTCGCCCCGTATAATCGTATTACAGTATCCGTTATTTCGGCTGGGCTGACCGGCGAGTCAGGCTGAACTGCCGGTGCATGGGGAGAAATGAGGGAGGGGAGATCGGAGATGAGGATGAAAAGAAAAAAAAAAAAGCTGTGTGGGGGGGGGGGGGGGACCCATGTAGTGGCAGCACTGGCGCCGGGACTTCCCCGTCCTCATCCATATTCAGACGCCCCTCCGCAGGCTGCGGGAAGTCTCTCGCAATAATTTGAGAGCTTCGCGGCGGCAGCCATTTCCTCGCACGCCTTCAAATCTCCCTGCTTACGCATTCCTATCGGCTTCCACCGTAAGGCGTCTTATTTTATATTCGGGCCACAGACGTTTATAGGGCTCTGCGGGAAGACCGGTTATGGCGACGGATGGAGGGGGGGGGGGGGGGTGGAGAAAACTGCTATTTGATCCTTTTCGCTGCTTAAGGCGTGATTGGCCGGTAGCTGTGTTGGCAAGTAACTTTCCTTTAGACTGAGCGGGGCAGCGAACACGTGTTGGGTGTAGGCGGTGGCTTTTACAACAGGATACCAGAGAAAATTTCAGCTTCCTCAGCAACGAAAAGAAATGGGGCTGTAGGGGTCCAGTCACAGGAAACGAACTTCGTGCGGCCAAAGGCGTCATAAACCGTATGTCTGCTTTACGAGTTTTTCCAATTTCTTGCTGTCGTGAATGCGCTTTCCATTCGGAGGTGACGTTCATCCTGGTGCTTATCTGGGATGTTGCCACACCATTTAGTTCCGGGCCGCCGTGCTCCTGCCAGGGACTGCTCTTAGAGTAGTCTCTGTTCTGCGACATTCTTGTTGTCTCCACACCCTCGACGACATTAACCTTGTTCTACAACTCCTGTGATTTAGTTCTTATTTCCCATTCTTTCATTTTCATAGACTACATGCCCAAAAACTTTTTAAAAATATTTTTCTTCCCAATATTAATAGCTTTTCTTCATCTTTCTTCCTGTATGTTAAAGCTTCACGTCTGCCTAGTGTTAGAGGTTAGACATTTGACCAATAAAGGTGAATTCTGAAGTTGGTGACAGCTGATCTTTCTCCCAAGACATTGATAAAACTGTAGAGAGTTCCATTATCTGCTGCTAGACAAGCATTTACTTTTGTATCCTTTCTGATGTGTTTATGAAAAGACTCAGAGTGCTTCAAGCGGCCAAGTGAATCCAGCTTCAGTCAAGAGATGCATCACCTCGGATTTTCTTACTTGTGACCAAATATTCTATCTTCTCTTCATTAACATATGGTACTGTTTCCTCAACCATTTCATAATAGTTTTACATCACACAGACAAGATATTTAATTGCTTATGCTAGTTTCGCCGCACACAAATATGCAGTGCAACCGGTCGACTGAGACGTAATGTCCGTGTCTGGTGGTCCTCTGAAGGAGGAAGATGTTAAAATGATTCAGATAGTTATCAGTTGTTAGCCTATACGAGTTACCGCGTATTATGAAAGGTTTAAATGCCAGATACAAGATGGAATTTAGTTGGACGTAGTTCGGTATTCGCTGTTATTTTTGTTTGATGTACGGTGCCTACTAATGCCTAAAATACACTCCTGGAAATGGAAAAAAGAACACATTGACACCGGTGTGTCAGACCCACCATACTTGCTCCGGACACTGCGAGAGGGCTGTACAAGCAATGATCACACGCACGGCACAGCGGACACACCAGGAACCGCGGTGTTGGCCGTCGAATGGCGCTAGCTGCGCAGCATTTGTGCACCGCCGCCGTCAGTGTCAGCCAGTTTGCCGTGGCATACGGAGCTCCATCGCAGTCTTTAACACTGGTAGCATGCCGCGACAGCGTGGACGTGAACCGTATGTGCAGTTGACGGACTTTGAGCGAGGGCGTATAGTGGGCATGCGGGAGGCCGGGTGGACGTACCGCCGAATTGCTCAACACGTGGGGCTTGAGGTCTCCACAGTACATCGATGTTGTCGCCAGTGGTCGGCGGAAGGTGCACGTGCCCGTCGACCTGGGACCGGACCGCAGCGACGCACGGATGCACGCCAAGACCGTAGGATCCTACGCAGTGCCGTAGGGGACCGCACCGCCACTTCCCAGCAAATTAGGGACACTGTTGCTCCTGGGGTATCGGCGAGGACCATTCGCAACCGTCTCCATGAAGCTGGGCTACGGTCCCGCACACCGTTAGGCCGTCTTCCGCTCACGCCCCAACATCGTGCAGCCCGCCTCCAGTGGTGTCGCGACAGGCGTGAATGGAGGGACGAATGGAGACGTGTCGTCTTCAGCGATGAGAGTCGCTTCTGCCTTGGTGCCAATGATGGTCGTATGCGTGTTTGGCGCCGTGCAGGTGAGCGCCACAATCAGGACTGCATACGACCGAGGCACACAGGGCCAACACCCGGCATCATGGTGTGGGGAGCGATCTCCTACACTGGCCGTACACCACTGGTGATCGTCGAGGGGACACTGAATAGTGCACGGTACATCCAAACCGTCATCGAACCCATCGTTCTACCATTCCTAGACCGGCAAGGGAACTTGCTGTTCCAACAGGACAATGCACGTCCGCATGTATCCCGTGCCACCCAACGTGCTCTAGAAGGTGTAAGTCAACTACCCTGGCCAGCAAGATCTCCGGATCTCTCCCCCATTGAGCATGTTTGGGACTGGATGAAGCGTCGTCTCACGCGGTCTGCACGTCCAGCACGAACGCTGGTCCAACTGAGGCGCCAGGTGGAAATGGCATGGCAAGCCGTTCCACAGGACTACATCCAGCATCTCTACGATCGTCTCCATGGGAGAATAGCAGCCTGCATTGCTGCGAAAGGTGGATATACACTGTACTAGTGCCGACATTGTGCATGCTCTGTTGCCTGTGTCTATGTGCCTGTGGTTCTGTCAGTGTGATCATGTGATGTATCTGACCCAAGGAATGTGTCAATAAAGTTTCCCCTTCCTGGGACAATGAATTCACGGTGTTCTTATTTCAATTTCCAGGAGTGTATTTAGAAGCACATTGTCGCGCGCGCACCGTTGTTATAAAAATCGTCCGAGCTGAACGTGGTTCAGGTTCGGGTCGACAGATGTATCATTGGACAAACTGTCCGTAAATGAGGCATCTTTTTTGAAAGCGGTCGACTTTGATGGAAGCTGTTTTGAGTGCGCTGCAGCCACAGGCGTACTACCTGACCACGAGATTACTGCACTTGGATTCTCGTGGGCGTTGTTGGAATCGCGCGCGGTGACGCTACAGTAAACCGAGGAAAGCGCATCGCATTGTAAATGTTTTCAAGACAGTTGTGCATATACTATGAAGAGGTTCAGCATATTCTCGTAAAATATCAGGATAAAAGCTGTACTGACTGCCAGGTGCAGTAGTACTGCTGTAACAAAGAGAACGAACTAGTGTGCAGCGAAATACTGCAAAGCAATTGTTACACATACTAAAATATTGCAGAAGTTGATGAAGGATGTTTGTTGAGAATTTGTTGTTTGGTTCCCCACCGTGCTGTGCTCTAAAGTTAACGAGCGTGTTTTTATTTGAAATCTAGACGTGCTAGTTCAGTAGTCTTGCTGAGTGCCCCTCACTCAGAAAAAAACTGAATTTTTTAACTTACGTATACCATTTGATGCCCAACTCCCCTATTACGACATGGCTGTAGATGCCAGGTAAACATGGAAGAAGCTGAGGTTTGTTGTTGCGGTTTTCAGTCTGAAGCCGGGTTTAATGCGGCTCACCACGCAACTCTAGCCTGTGGTGGCCTTTCCATCTCTCAGTAACTACTACAGCACACATCAATTTCAACCTGTCTGCTCTCCCTCTGCGGTTTTTTATCCGCCCCCCCAAAAAAATCTCTCTCTCCTTCTCCCTCTCTCCCTTCTCCCTCTCTGCCCTCTGCCCTCTCTCCCAGTAATAAACTGCTGATCCCTTGATGTCCCGTAATGTCTTGTCTCAACCTATCCCTTCTTTTAGTCAATTTACGCCACAAATTTCTTTTCTCCTCTATTCTATTAACTGCTTATTGGTTACGTGATCTGGCTATCTTATGTTCAGCATTGTGTTGCAGCACCACATGTCAAAAGTTTCTATTGTCGTCTTGTTCGAACTGTTTATCGTCCACGTTTCACTTTCATACAAGGTCGCCCTCCAGCACAGCTAACACACCGATTTTTTTATGCGGTCTTAAAAACACTTCTTCAGACGCGCCTTTTTTTTTTACTACAGCCAGTTTTCATTTTGTACCTTTCTGTACTTCTTGCATAGTTAGTTATTTTGCTGCGCAAGCTACCATAACCCGTCTACCAATTCCAGTGCGTTATTTTCCCGTTTTCCGACATCATTGCCTAATTTAATTCGACTACACTGCATTACTTCTGTTCCACTATTGTTCATCTTCAAGGAACTATCCATTCTGTTCAACTGATCTTCGCATTTCTTTGGTCTATGTAACGGAATACCACTACAAACCCCAAACGTTTTATTTCGTCTCCGCGAACTTAAATTCTTTCCAAATTTCTCCTTAGTTTCCTGTAATGCTAGCTCTGTATCCAGGTACAATAGCACAGAAGACTTAGTATACTGATTAGCCAGAATATTATGACTACCTACCTAATAGCCGGTATGTGCATTTTGGAAAAGATAACAGGGTCGTGGCATCTATACAACGAGGTGTTTGTAGGTCGCTGGAGGGAGTTTGCCCCCCCCCCACACACACACGTTATCTCTGACGCCACGCTCAGTCACATCCCAGATGAGTTCGATCGGGTTCACATCTGACGAGTTGGGAGGCCAGCACATCAGTTGAACTCACCACTGTGTTCCTCTAACCACTCCATCACACTCCTGAACCACTCCAAATCACACTCCTGGCGTTGTGACGTGGGCATTATCTTGTTGAAAAATGCCATCGTGAAACACGGTCGGAAACCAGTGTGAGATACTCCTCGGCCCTCATGGTGCCTCGCACGAGCTGCAGCAGACCCCTGGACGCCCACACGAATGTTCCCCAGACCATAATGGAGCTGCTGCCAGCACGTCTCCGTCCCTGAGGTCGAGGGGCTGTTCCCTACCATCGCCACCATGAAGTAGATACAGGGCTTCACGAGACCGTGCAACGCTCTGCCATTGCGCCGACGTGCAATGCCGAGGGTGTCCTGACATTTAAGTCGTAGTTCCCGATGTCGTGGTGTTAACATTAGCACACGCACGTGTCGCCGCTGCGGAAACCATCGTTAGCAGTATTCGGTGCACCGTGTGTTCGGACACACTTGTAGTGTGCCCAGCACTAAAGTCCGATGTTAGTTCGTCGCCTGCCGTGTTTTACCAGTCTGCCCAGCCTTCGACGTCTCACATCTGTGATTTCACTTTGGTTTCGCCACAGCACTCGTCCAGCACCCGACAAGTCGCGCAGTTTCCGAAATGTCGTGCCGAGCCTCTGCGGCATCACACTCAGCCGTCGGTCAAACTCGGACAGATCGCGCGCCTTCCCCATTCTACAGACGAACAGCACACTCAACGGTACTAGGTACACCGTGCTGCCACTAGGTGTCAGTCCTCACTGGGTGACGCTGCTGTGGCCTGGACAGGTTTGTATTGATAGATTGCTGGTCGTAATGTTCTGACAGATCGTCGTAAACGCCAATAGCTCACACGCCATCCCCTCCGAAGCGGCAGAAAGTGAGGAAGGAATGGCAGTTTGAGAGCCGCTTCCCCACTGGGAGACCTACTCGAGGCAGTACGAGGAGAGAGTGACAGTTGATTTGGCGGCGCACGGCCGTGGAGCGGCCCCATCTGGCGCCAGACCGTAACGCGGGCTCGCCCGGTTCGCGCCAGCAATAAGTCGCCCTCGTGTGGCCTGGCGACCCCTCCAGGGGGAGAATCTCTGCCGCCGGCGCTGCCTGCCCCTCCCCACGCACGCACACACCCCCCAGCCGGCTGTTAGATCGGCCGCTGATTCACATGCATTGCGGCTCGGCGACCGCGGCTGCCCTCCCCCGCGCCACGGCCGCCTTTCTTATAAATAAAACTAATATCCGCGGCGATCCACCCGTATTCGTGGCGGTCTGCTGGAGCCGCTGTTGGTTTATCTGCGCAGCCGGGAGGCCGGCAGCCGGGGCGTGCGCCCACACAGGACAGAGCAGGCCTTGTTGGGTCTCGCCACGTCCCTGGCGCAAGTGGCAGCCCACTCGCACTCCAGTCTTCCACTAAGGTCACTACACCTGCCGGGATACCAGTACGATAGATACCGCGGAGAAGAAATAAAAACTTTGAGGGGCGCCGATGACATTGTAATTCTCTCAGAGACAGCAAAGGACCTGTAAGAGCAGCTCAACGGAATGGACAACAAAAGCAAAACGACAATAATGGAATGTAGTCGAATTAAATCGGGTGATGCTCAGGGAATTAGATTACGAAATGAGACGCTTAAAGCACCAAATGAGTTTTGCTATTTTGGGAGCGAAATAACTTCGGATGGTCGAAGTAGAGAGGATATAAAATGTAGACTGCCAATGGCAAGGAAAGCGTTTCTGAAGAAGAGAAATTTGTTAACATCGAGTATAGATTTAAGTGTCAGGAAGTCGTTTCTGAAAGTATTTGTATGGAGTGTAGCCATGTATGGAAGTGAAACGTCGACGATAAAAAGTTTAGACAAGAAGGGAATAGAAGCTTTCGAAATGTGGTGCTACAGAAGAATGCTGAAGATTAGATGGGTAGATCGCATAACTAATGAGGAGGTATTGAATAGAATTGGGGAGAAGTGGAGTTTGTGGCACAACTTGACAAGAAGAAGGGATCAGTTGGTAGGACATGTTCTGAGGCATCGAGGGGGTCACCAATTCAGTATTGGAGGGCAGCGTGGAGGGTAAAAATCGTAGAGGGACACCAAGAGATGAATACACTAAGCAGATTCAGAAGGATGTAGATTGCAGTAGGTACTGGGAGATGAAGAAGCTTGCACAGGATAGAGTAGCATGGAGAGCTGCATCAAACCAGTCTCTGGACTGAAGAGCACAACAAAAACAACAACAACAACAACAACACCGTACACACAGTAATTGGTGTCCCGATACAGATGACACTCACCTTAAAAGTTGAGGTTTCGATACATGGAAGTGGAGTGGGATGTAACTGATAAAGTGGGCGGTTGAGAATGAAACATATTGATCCCAGCCATGGTATGATACATTTCTTAACTGGGCACGGATTTTAAACCGTGTGTGACACACACACACACACACACACACACACACACACACACACACACACACACACTCTTTAAAACAATTGTCACCTATTCTTTACTCTCAGTTGAACATTTTTAATTACATGTCATATATCGATCACTCTGGATCATCTTCGCATGTCAGACAGTATGAAAGTAAGTAATTGCGTTAGTAATGGTTCTACTTTGTTTTATATCTGAACATGATCCAGACTGATCAAAACATATCAGGTAATTAAAAATGTCCAACTTGCATTGAAAAATAAATTGGAAAATGTTTTATGTATCAGTACAGTTATTGTTTCTCGCGGGGCGAATATGTCGGCTAAAGTAAAACTATTTACACCTTCCATAGTTGATAAATAATTTGTTCTATTCGCCAGCAACAACAAGAATTAACGTAGTTCAATTTAATAATGCGCAAATTAGGAACTTGTCTGCGTCGCACAACAACGTGCAGAACTCCACGTTGCTGTACTTTTGTGCAGGTTTTCAGAGTCGTATTTTCCCCTAAGTTATTTACTCCTTTGCTCTCACCGGAAAAACAGCATTGTGGCACAGAGGAATACAAAGCACCTCGTCTCTTAATTTAGACGTCTTCTCGCTTTCGCCCATTCTACAAGTACATGCTCTTTGTGCGTGGCTCTCTACGCATTGCCTCTGGCAGATGTGGTTTGCACATTCCGCGGATCCCCTCTTTTTCGCTCTCCGTGTGTGTGTGTGTGTGTGTGTGTGTGTGTGTGTGTGTGTGTGTGTGTGTGTGTGTGTGTTTTCCAAGCGCCGCACTTGTGCGATCAGTGAAGACTTCTCCCCATTTCGTACTTCTGGCTCAAGGCAGTAGCGTGATATTAAAATAACTCTCGCGCGAACGCACCTCCTACCACCCACCCACCCACCCGCGCTCGGCGGGATGGATAGATAGCGCAGCGGCCGCACGCTGGCAGATGGGGATTCCCCGAGCCAGCGACGCCGACGCCTCCCCGCGGCGGCCGCATTAATTATTGACGTCGCAGGCAGCGAGCGCCGGCGCAGACAATAGCGGCGTATGGTGATTACCGGCAAGTGGGGCTCATATCTGGCGCGCCACTTCATCTCCCCCCCGACCGCCCCTCTCGGCGCCTTTCTTTGCTTTGCGCGCCCTCCGGCGCCGCCTCCCGCCCCCGCTGTGCTCCACCCTCTGGCCCTCGCGGCGCCCTTGAGCGCGCTCCGCGCTCCCGGAGCCCTTTTGAAAGCCCTCCTTCGCGCCGCGCCGCCCGCGCTGCAGCTCGAGGGCCGCGTGCGGCGTAGCGCGCTGGCGCCACCGTCGCTTCCGCTGCCCCGTGGAGCGCCCTACTCGCGCCAGCGACTAATGGAGCCGCCAAGTCTGCAAAGAGCGCCGGCTGCGGCCCCCGCGTTGTGCTTACGGCTCATCGGCGCTTCGACCGTGCGCGCACACGTATTGCCCTCGAGTCGCGCGCTCGCGAGAAACGAGCCAAACAACGGAACACACGCGACGGCTGCAAGAGGTGCCGACTTGTTGTAATCGACGTCGGACCGGGAGGCTCTTACTGACAACAGTGGTGAGACGTGAACGGTAGAGGAGAGCGTGCGAGTAGGAAGGAGAAGACCGCCAGTCGAAAATGTACTTCACAAGCTGTTACATGGTCGCGAATCGAACAGTGATCCAAAAAGTGTAGAATAAATTTATTTCCGTCTATCATCACAAACTTGTAAGGTCCTTAAACTACTGGTTTCGGTCGGCAATGACCATCTTAAGAACTGCAGCAAAACATGGGAAAATACAAGTATAACGAGTGGACTGTCCACAGCTTAAAACAATAAAGTAGGCCATAATGAAAAGTACTATTGAAATACACGTGAAAATTATGCGCTTTAGATGTGTCGAGATACACATGTTTAAAAAAAAAAACATGCCCTCACCTAATGGAGCCGTAGTGACATCGTCAAAACATAAACAGACAATCAGCTCAGCACCGTAACACACAAATGAAATGTCGTATTTACTGAAGTCATTTTGTCAACAGCGCTGCTGCTCAAAGCAGACTGCCGCATAGTGACCACACAATGTTTATGTCGCAAGCTCGCCAGGTGCCGCTACTGTAGGCGATGTGACATTTCACGCTCGTGCTGACCAAGTTGGTGCTAACGCGGTGCGAGTAGTCTGAACACGCGCACTATCGTTTCGGAACGCATCATCGCCGTAGGCGGACAAACATGCACCGTGGGATGGGCTGTGATCAGCCAAAATAGTCATATATTCCACGACAGCAATGCGACCTTGCAGAGTACCAATAGGGGCTCATGGAATACCACGATATGACTGCCCCCCCCCCCCCCCCACCACGTTTCGCTGTTGCGATGTAAACTCGGCCAGAGGTTGGAAACCGTGTGCACCAAGGCTAACTAGAACATATGACTTCGTTCCATTGATTCATAGTCCAGGTTTTTTATCTTTGGCACCAGGTTCTCCTCTTGCATTATTGATGAGTGGTTTTGTAGTACCAACTGGCCTTGCAATTCCCCACGCCTCGAGCTCCCTCAGTGTACACGTGCTGGCAACGTTCGCGAGTGCGGCATTCAGCTCTGCACTGGTGTTTCGGGCTGTCGTTCTTATTTTTCGTCACTGTCTTCTTCAACGGCTGTCCGTCACCATCATTCAACACGCACTTTCGTCTGCTTTGCGACTTTGCGCATGATAATTTTACTCTTTCCCTGTTTGCAGTACACAGAACTGAGATACTTTATCTCTAGAAACACCAAACACTCTAGCTACCCTACTGGCCATTAAAATTGCTACACCACGAAGATAACGTGCTATAGGCGCGAAATTTGACCACAGGAAGAAGATGCTGTGATATGCAAATGATTAGCTTTTCAGAGCATTCGCACAAGGTTGGCGGCGGTGGCGACACCTACAACGTGCTGACATGAGGAAAGTTTCCAACCGATTTCTCATACACAAACAGCAGTTGACTGGCGTTGCCTGGTGAAACGTTGTTGTGATGCCTGGTCTAAGGAGGAGAAATGCGTACCATCACGTTTCCGACTTTGATAAAGAGCGGATTGTAGCCTATCGCGATTGCGGTTTATCGTATCGCGACATTGCTGCTCGCGTCGGTCGAGATCCAATGACTGTTACCAGAATATAGAATCGGTGGGTTCAGGAGGCTAATACGGAACGCCGTGCTGGATCCCAACGGCCTCGTATCACTAGCAGTCGAGATGACAGGCATCTTATCCGAATGGCTGTAACGGATCGTGCAGCCTCGTCTCGAACCCTGAGTCAACAGATGGGGACGTTTGAAAGATAACAACCATCTGCACGAACAGCTCGACGTCGTTTGCAGCAGCATGGACTATCAGCTCGGAGACAGTGGCTGCGGTTACCCTTGACTCTGCATCACAGACAGGAGCGCCTGCGATGGTGTACGCAACGACGAACCTGGGTGCACAAATGGCCAAACGTCATTTTTTCGGATGAATCCAGGTTCTGTTTACAGCATCATGATAATGGTCGCATCCGTGTTTGGCGACATCGCGGTGAACGCACTTCGGAAGCGTGTATTCGTCATCGCCAAACTGGCCTATCACCGGTCGTGGTGGTATGGGGTGCCATTGGTTACACGTCTCGGTCACCTCTTGTTGGCATTGATGGCACTTTGAACAGTGGACGTTACATTTCAGATGTGTTACTACCCGTTGCTCTACCCTTCATTCGATCCATCCGAAACCCTACATTTCAGCAGGATAATGCATGACCTTATGTTGCAGGTCCTTTACGGGCGTATCTGGATACAGAAAATGTTCGACTGCTGCCCTGGCCAGCAGATTCTCCAGATCTCTCACCACTTGAAAACGTCTGGTCAATGGTGGCCGACCAACTGGCTCGTCACAATACGCCAGTCACTCCTCTTGATGAACTGTGGCGTCGTGTTGAAGCTGCATGGCCAGCTGTACCTGTACACGCCATCCGAGCTCTGTTTGACTCAATGGCCAGGCGTACCAAGGCCGTTATTACGGCCAGAGGTGGTTGTTCTGGGAACTGATTTCTCAGGATTGATACACCCAAATTGCGTGAAAATGTGATCACATGTCAGTTCTAGTATAATATATTTGTCCAATGAATACCAGTTTATCATGTGCATTTCTTCTTGGTGTAGCCCACGTCAATTTACTTAGCTCCAACATGATGCACTCACAACTACGCAGAACACTATTCTGAGGACGACAGACACGTGCAACGTATTGAGGGCATTGCACAGGCCCCGGTCGTGGGAAAATGCATTAGCGCAACTTGCAGGCTTGGCTATCATCTGCATTTATGTTCAAGCATGCCTCTCTCACCATGTTTCCATATTTTTGTCAAACCTCTGTAGCTCCATCATACTCGAGGGAATGGCCTAGCGGAAGAGGCAGTCTGTTCTTTATCATGACGGAGGAAGACAATTTCGTCGCTAGCATTTGGTCGGCTAGGGGAGGAATATGCGTCGATGTGTTTGGTTAATGACGCTGACATCGAGCTGAACTGGAACTGTCAGCCGTGTGAAACGCAATACTTCCCCAGATAAAGGCAATCATTTCACGTCAGCTCACCTCTGGGCAACCTGCTAGTCGGGCGAGTGTTTATCGAGAGCCGCAGTGGGAGAAGAGCGGAGGGCAACCGGAAGCTCTGAGTGTGTCGTCAGCGGCGCGCCCCCGTCTTATCTCAGCGGCGTCCTGTGACGGCGCCCCCACGTCCGCCCACGAGGCCAGACCTACCTAGGCGTGGGCGTGGGCGGACCAGGGCTCTCTGCTACTGTGCCCTCCGTCATTCGCCGACGTCTCTCCGCGACCCTCCTTCAAATCGGTTCAGCTTTTCTTCTCAGCGTTCTTTCACCCTCTTCCCCATCCTTTACATATCGTCCTATCCTGCAAATCCGCCAGTACTCCCCAATCCGATAACGCACTACTACTGTTGTTATTTTCTTCGTGTCTTCCCCGCTTCCGTCTCGCTTTTATGCCACGTGCCCGTCTGCTTGTGTCGACAGTCTGCCGTGCACCGTGCATAATAAGGAAAAAAAGTAGGTAGGACGTGAAAGAGATGGCGGCGGCGTGCGAGAGCAGAGAGCCGGGACGAGCGCGAGATGTCAGGAGCGGACTTGGCCGCTGGCGCGCGCGGCCCTGGCAGACGGGGAAACACGCGGAGAATCCGCGACGGTGGCTGCTTAATTTACTATGGATGCCGCCTCGGCAGCGGGGCGCAACTGCCGAGCTGAATTTTCGATCGACGGGGAGGCGGCGGCGGCGGCGGTAGAAGAACCAGATTGGAATGTTGATTAGGAAGGAGTGGGGCCGCCTCGGTGGGTGGGGCGCGGGTGCCGGCCTGAAACTTCCTTCAGAGCCCGCGCCTCTGAGTTTTTAATATAAGACCTCCTCCTCTCGGCAAGGAGAAAGACGGCGCGGGAAGGAGGGCAAAAAGAAGGCAAAAAGCGGAGCGAAAGGCGAGGAGGGTAAAGACGTCTGTCGGCGGAAGGCGACTGAGGACCGAACGCCACTTCCGAGAGGCGCTGCGGCCGTCTGCGGAGGAATCGCTGCGGATTCATTTTCAGAAGATGAAATACGACGCCGGGGCGCTGCGCCACCCAGCTCGGCGACTTTGAGAATCGCGGAATTTAGACAGCGTATACGTCGGAAGCCGTCTAAACAGGAGGAATGTTTGTTTCTGTGTGTGGGGGGGGGGGGGTTCCTTCTAACTGCGCAAGTTTTTTTGGCAGGCCGACTCCGAATTTCTATTAGGGTATACTACTAGGAGGGCTATTCGGAAAGCAAAGTCCGATTGAGCACCACAGTGAATATCCGTCGAACTTGGCACAGATGTGTTGGGCAAAGTCCCTGGTACGGCCGTCGCTCGCGTCACGTCGCCCTATCCAATTATGAGCGCTCTGTGTGTCTGTAAAGATGCCTAGAACAATAGTCTCCCGCCAAGTATGATGGCCTAGTGAAAGATTTCGCCTGATGTTATGCAGCCCACATAACCGTCATGCGCTTCCTTCTTCACGACCATTGCCGCGGCGGCCGTGGAGATGCTCCTGCAGCGTTTTCGATGGAAAGTGTTGAATCACCACAATGCAGCCCATAATTGGCTCCCTCTGAGTTTCATCTCTGCTCATTTGAACTTCGGCACACCCAGAGCAGCGCGGACAATTAGTGGAAAGCTCAGGCAGCTGCATTCTATGACGAGTCTTTCTTTCCGAATAGAAATCCTATTTCGTACAGAAATCCTCAATAGCGAAAAACAGTTTCGCTTCTATTCCCTGTGTTTGTACATGAATGGTACGTTGTTCTTAAATCGTTGCTACCATTCCAGGAATAGCTTGGATATATTCATCTTTGAAAAGGAACATATTCGTCGTGTGCAATATTCTGTCGCCGTCCAGTAAGAAGTAACTATCCAGAGAACACACTCGAGTGGGTCTGTTGTAAAAAAAAAAAAAAAAAAAAAAAAAAAAAATACCAAACTTCGTTAGGGTCTAGAATATGCCCCAACGTATCCATACGAGGATTCCATTGGTATATTATACCATGTTGCCTGAATATGGGTCTGTGCTCCTCCAGACGTGTTACGCCACGGTAATGCGCATTCCTGAAATGTATCACAAACGACCAAAATTGTAGCCAAACTGCACGTACGGTGTATTTCGGGGGGGGGGGAGGGGGGGTGGTGCTCTTCATTATGTGCCAACATTACGTACTTGGAATTAAATACAAAATTCGGAGACGGACAATTTTCTTCATTCACTTGCTCAGTACGATGTCTAGACATCACTAGTCATTGTACGCAAATGAGTATATGTGTGACATACAAGGCGTTACCGGTAGTAGTCTTTTTCTTGTTTTCTTTCTTTTTTCTTTCTTTTTTTTCTCGCTAACATAAGGCAGCGTGCGTACGGAAAATCAAGGAGTACAAAAGTAATCAATCATGGTATCTGATACAGATAGGTACGCCAAAACACAGATTGTTTACATAATTGCACGAAGCCTGTACGGAAGTAGCTGTGTGAATGACGTTAGGATCTGGGTACATGCTGAAGTATTGCACCTGTGTTTAATGTAAGATGATGTCGACGGTTTCGTAAAATATTTAAGCTGAAGCTCAGTAGATTTACACCTGCACAATAATCACACACCTGCTGTGGAAATTGGAAATCTGTGATAAGGGCTATCGAACCAAATCGCTGAGGTCATCGGTCCTTAGGCTTACGCACTACTTAATCTAATTTCAGCTAACTTACGCTAAGGACAACACACACACACACACACACACGCACACACACACACACACACACACACACACACACACATTCCCAAGAGAGGAAGGAGGAGGGGGAGCTGCGCGAACCATGACAGGGTGCCTCAGACCGCTTGGCTACCCCGCCGGGCACACCTGTTATTCTTCGTGTTCGACGAACTTCCGGATCGCCTACATACGCGTCTCGTATGTAAATAAGTTTGTAGAATGTTGAAAGCTTCAAAAATACGCGTTCTTGGGCGTAGCCGGTAATTTGGGAGTACCTTTCGGTGCGTTTACGTTGGCTCTGATAACAGGCAGCGAACACGAGTGTCAGGGTGCGCCTCATTGCCGGCAACTTTCCTCTCGATAATTCATTTCAGCAAAGTTGTGCGTTGGTTGCTTTGCGCGTGCCGCTCTTGCGCCGTGCTTTGTTCCCAAGAAGTTTCGCTACAATGTCTCTACATTGTTAATGATCACGCTCAGAGCCAAAGCTATCCACACAGGGACACGAGGGCCATACACTCTGCGAAGCCGCGGAGACAGCTGTGGGTGTCGTAGGCGCGGTGCTCCAGCTGAACCAGCACTATATATTCACCAAAGTGGCTTTCCGGCAAGTGTGAAACACAGCTGAGATTGTTGTTAAGAAATGCTTAAATTTGCGCTAACTTTTACATTCCAGGAACATCTTCAGGTGACGGGTGTATAGGACTTCACAGAGCGCATCGGTACTTACGGTTTTTTGCCAATGCTCATGATAAAACCTACTGAAACTGTTTTCATATGTAGCAAAGCACTCTGAGACGCCCTAGACGGCTGTCACCTGAAGGTGTTCCATGAACGTCACCGGTAAAGGAAATTAAGGCATTAAGAGCTATGGCCGCACAATACAAGATTTGCATGACATTTTTTTATCCGCCTTTAATCTTGTCAGAAATAAAAAATTCTGCTTATCCAAAGAACACACCTCTAGCTCACCGCACACATCCATTTCTGTAGTCAACACTCCAGCTTAAATTATGATGATACTGATATTTATACACTACTGGCCATTAAAATTGCTACACAAAGAAGAAATGCACATGATAAACGGGTATTCATTGGACAAATATATTATACTAGAACTGACATGTGATTACATTTTCACGCAATTTGGGTGCATAGATCCTGAAAAATCGGTACCCAGAACAACCACCTCTGGCCGTAATAACGGCCTTTGTACGCCTGACCATTGAGTCAAACAGAGCTTGGATGGCGTGTACAGGTACAGCTGCCCATGCAGCTTCAACACGATACCACAGTTCATCAAGAGGAGTGACTGGCGTATTGTGACGAGCCAGTTGCTCGGCCAACATTGACCAGGCGTTTTCAATTGGTGAGAGATCTGGAGAATCTGCTGGCCAGGGCAGCAGTCGAACATTTTCTGTATCGAGAAAGGCCCGTACAGGACCTGCAACATGCGGTCGTGCTGAAATGTAGGGTTTCGGAGGGATCGAATGAAGGGTAGAGCCACTGGTCGTAACACATCTGAAATGTAACGCCCACTGTTCAAAGTGCCATCAATGCGAACAAGAGGTGACCGAGACGAGTAAGCAATGGCACCCCATACCATCACCCCGGCTCATACGCCAGTATGGCGATGACGAATACACGCTTCCGAAGTGCGTTCACCGCGATGTCGCCAAACACGGATGCGACCATCATGATGCTGTAAACAGAACCTGGATTCATCCGAAAAAATGACGTTTCGCCATTCGTGCACCCAGGTTCGTCGTTGAGTACACCATCGCAGGCTGTGCTGTCTGTGATGCAGCGTGAAGGGTAACCGCAGCCACTGTCTCCGAGCTGATAGTCCATGCTGCTGCAAACGATGTCGAGCTGTTCGTGCAGATGGTTGTTGTCTTGCAAACGTCCCCATCTGTTGACTCAGGGTTCGAGACGAGGCTGCACGATCCGTTACAGCCATTCGGATAAGATGCCTGTCATCTCGACTGCTAGTGATACGAGGCCGTTGGGATCCAGCACGGCGTTCCGTATTACCCTCCAGAATCCACCGACTCCATATTCTACTAACAGTCGTTGGATCTCGACCAACGCGAGCAGCAATGTCGCGATACGATAAACCGCAATCGCGGTAGGCTACAATCCGACCTTTATCGAAGTCGGAAACGTGATGGTACGCATTTCTCTCCTTACACGAGGCATCACAACAACGTTTCACCAGGCAACGCCGGTCAACTGCTGTTTGTGTATGAGAAATAGGTTGGAAACTTTCCTCATGTTAGCACGTTGTAGGTGTCGCCACCGCCGCCAACCTTGTGCGAATGCTCTGAAAAGCTAATCATTTGCATATCACAGCATCTTCTTCCTGTGGTCAAATTTGGCGCCTGTAGCACGTTATCTTCGTGGTGTAGCAATTTTAATGGCCTGTAGTGCATTCAGCCTTAGCTAGGAAATAGGCAGCCTACATTGAGACAGCGTATGCAGCCTTCCGCTCTGATTACATGACCGAGCGAGTTGGCGCACTGGTTACCTCGTATTCCGGAGGACAACGGTTCAAACAAGCGTCCGGGCATCCTGATTTAGGTTTTCTATGATTAGCCTAAATCGCTTCAGGCAAATGCCGGCATGGTTGCATTGAAAGGGTACGGCCGACTTCCTTCCCCATCCTTCCCTAATCGACTGGGACCGATGACCTCGCTGGTTGGTCCCCTCCCCCAGATCAGGCATCCATCTTGATTACGTGAGGATGAACAATGATGTCCTTCAGCTTGAATGTCGTTCAGCGGATGTAATCACTCAAAAAAAAGCATAATTTCCACCCATTGTTTTATGAAGCAACAGAAATATTCGTAAGAAACGATGGCCATAACATTCCATTTGGGACTGTTCACATTAATGTTTGTTGATTGTGGATGGGAGATGGTGAGATCTTATTCTGTTCAGCAGTTGGCGATTGCCTTACAAAATGAAAATATGTCCATTCCCCTTTATAGTAATGGTAACAATAATAGTTTTTGAATTTATAACCGTGATTCCCAGTACAATGATACAATTTCTACATATGTGGCACATTGTATTTGTGCAACTGTTAACCTTGAAATTAAAATTTCTGTGTGCATTCGAAGTATGTGAATTATTTTTCGTGGTCCTATATTTCCGCACTAAAGTAGGAAACCTGTAGTTAAACTTGGTTTGTGTAGCAGAAGCTCTAATCCAAGAACCGGAATTCCCGTATTTTTCGCTCTGACACGGTGGGAAGAGTGCATCGCCCCAGACGAAAAACCACATTCAGGCTGATTTGTGTACCTGCGGTGGCAGGGTTAGCTTTGAAAATTTGCCAGTCTGTTAACGTCTGCCGCAGGACCTGACAATCCACTCTTTAATATACCGACTTATTTAGTAGTTCCAGTAATTCCTTGCCAGTCATCGGCCGACTCACGCCATTCAGGGAGTTCGCCAGTGGTTGAGAACCACGCCGGTTGCTGCGCAGGCACTCCCTCCTCCGAGAGATGACGTGATAAACCAGTGATCATAACCGTTAAACAGGCAAGGAGATTTCCTGTACTCCAGAATTTGAAGGAAAAATAGTTATTTGCTTAGATTGATAAAACTGTCGAGACACGTAATTTCTAGCTGTAAGGTATTGGAGAATAACAGAAGGCTCGTTGAATTTTTGAATTGTAATTGAAATGGGTGCTGACACCTTTTGGGGATCGAATTTCTCGTTTCTGTAGCAAGATGTCAGTAGCAGATAGTTGCATGCACATTTCGCGACCGAGCCAGTGTGTGCTTTGTGTGTGTGCTAGCTGTAGTGTGGCGTCTGGTGGGCGACCATCCCCCTGATTTGTTCTCTTCTGTTTTTCAGCAACAGCGGCCAGACCTTCCCAGACTGCTGGTTCGTAGCCTTCTGTATTGTCTTTCATTACGCATGCGCATGAACTTCGGTGATGGGCGTACCTCAGTTAAATACGTTCATTATTGTGTCGTGCTTTCTTAATTTTATTCCTTGTTTCGCTCAGTTGTTTCTAATTAATTAATAACGGTATCGGCGTATTAGACGTCGAAATGCATGCGAAACAATTTAATCTTCTTATTCTGCTTTCTGAAGAATTACTGCTCTGCTGAATTTTAAGTTATTGGTGTTCGTAACGCACAAGCTTATTCGTCATAGCTTGACAGCTTCTCTTAATTTTTTTTTTTAATAAGCGTAACGTAAGAAGCGGCGTTATGTATTTTCTGCATTACTCATAATTTTTACAGTAGCGCTGTGTGTGGTCTTGTTTGTGCAGATGCTCTAATGTGTTGCCATTGTAGCTTTCGGCTATCTGTTTCAGACTTTTCAGTGCTGCTTTCGTTGTCTCGGCAGGAATTTAGTTACTATGGAGTTTTGTAGGTGGTGGTACGATTTTCTGAACATGAGAAAATATTTCCACAGAATCACGAATCACTTAAATTGCTACTGTAGCACTGGATTGGCCGAAAGCCGACACTTCTCCACCGTCGAGACATGCAGATTCCCCTAAAGCAGTTTCTCCGCCATCGCGAGGTAAGACTGAGAAACATAACAGTGGAAAAAAGTTCGTGCGAAGGCGAACATTCGTGCATTCGATAGCTTTAAGTCTGGCTCCCCAGTTTTCTCGTAAATTCCGCTGAGGCTTTCTTTCTTGTTTGCTCTTTTTCCACTGTGCTATGAAAGACAATAAACCGAAGGAAAATCGCTCCACGGCTAGTTAGCATATACATTCTCCTCCTTTAAACGCGAACATTTTAGGTCAGACGCAACTGGGAATGTCATGATCATAAATTGCAGCACACAAATAGATGCAGCCTGTCACTTCCATTGATATTTCCAATAAGCGTTTCATAGAATTTAATTATTCAAAAATTAACAAGGCAAGCGAACAATACAGCCAGAGATAAATGTATGTCGTCGTAATTTATATGAATCCGCCCCATATTGAGAAACGCTTACTGGAAAGATAAGTAGATGTGGCCTGTTACAGTTATTTGTGTATTACAACCGACATCCTTCCTTCCATAGTTTTCGGTAAGTCAGAAGACGGAATGAGTAACGACCGCGGATCCATAGCAAAAAGAGCCTACCACCATCGTACGCGATAGACAACCCGAGAGTGCAGTCGAAAATTAAACTTTTCTGAAATGCTGAGACTAGACACAATAGTAGTATTGCCTCTATTGTATGCGTCCTAGTATTAGGTAGCGTACATCGGTGCTCGTTTAGATTCTCAGCTTATCGCCAGTCAGCGATTCAGAACAAACCTTACCGGGCACTATTCAGGCTAAGCTTAGAATGGTAACGTAATATGTAGGCTGAATGGGCAGGGAGTGCGCCGTGTTTTGCGTGCTGATGAAACCCACACGTATCAAGAAGTAATGCTTGTACTGAGATTGGTACAGCCGTAGCGAAAATTTAATTTTAGTCTCATAGCGTTTTCAGTTAGAAAAAGCCGTTATGTCGTGTTGAAGGAACCAAACTAAGTTTCACCGATAATTCAAACCTAAGTTACAACGGCCAGATTGACACATCTGCCCTGCTAATCTGAATGCGTATGTCTTACCTTCGCCGTATTAAAAAATGTTCAAATGTGTGTGAAATCTTAAGGGACTTAACTGCTGAGGTCACCAGTCCCTAAGCTTACACACTACTTAACCTAAATTGTCCTAAGGACAAAGACATACACCCATGCCCGAGGGAGGACTCGAACCTCCGCCGGGACCAGCCGCACAGTCCACGACTGCAGCGCCCTAGACCGCTCGGCTAACCCTGCGCTTCGCCGTATTAATTGTGTGAATAGTGTTGGCGGTGTACTACCTGAAATAGCTTAGTTGTTGGCGAAGAGAACAAAAATGTTAAAAATTAAACTATACTTATTTCTAGGAAGTGATAGGAAATAGGACAAACTAATGTACTTTCCGGAAAGTGTCAGACATCATATTACTTCCTCCTACGCATGACTCGCTAAACGACAACAGAGTAAAAATTCGAGAAATTAGAGATAATACAGGAATTTACCGAGAATCATTCTTCCCACGCGCCATTCGCGTGTGGAACAGGGAAGGGGGGAGAAGTTCGTGCTAGTAGAAGTACCCTCGGCCACACGCCATCAGGTAGCATGCCGAGTTGTTGAAAGTCAGAAGTATGGAAAGTGAACGGAAATATTAGACTTAATGGAACGGTTGTGCTAGTGTTCAACGCATACAAGGCGCTAGAGCGATAAGTTCTAAAGTATGTTAATAGTGTTTGGAGAGCTCCTCATGTAGGCACAACGGCAGTATTCTAGTGAATTCAGAGACCCAGTGCTGGTATCCTGGCAGCCCTATATAGGCTGTACAAAACTGAAGTAGTGATGCTCGGGCAATTGGAGTGGGGAATTCGTAGAACAATCGGGAAACTCAGTTGGATTAGTTTACAGAATCAGTTCTGGAAGGCGACAGCGCCCCAGCGACAGCCGTCTACTCAGCACAGGAATCGTGGAGGGGCGGTTAGCGGTTAGAGCGCGAAGGGAAGCGTTTTCCTGCGCCCAGTACGCGGACGGAATAGGATAGAAAACCACTGAGATTGGTACGAAGTACCAAAGAGAATGGTTCAAATGGCTCTGAGCACTATGGGACTCAACTGCTGAGGTCATTAGTCCCCTAGAACTTAGAACTAGTTAAACCTAACTAACCTAAGGACATCACAAACATCCATGCCCGAGGCAGGATTCGAACCTGCGACCGTAGCGGTCTTGCGGTTCCAGACTTACCAAAGAGAGAACCGAGCAGTACTCAGTGCAATTTTGGGGTGGAAGAGTAAAATAGTCTTTCCTATTGTCAACAACATGTAGCACAAGTGAATGGCAAAAGTGTTTCCAAACAAGATTCGCAATGTTCACCGTCGACATGTGATACGTCACACAGATATTTTCAGTGGAATACGGATACAAAGGAGGGCAAGAAAACAAACGAAATGCATTTACTTTGGCGGGAGCCACCAGGGACCGGGTGTCCCTTCTACCTAAATATTCGGAACATATTCCTGAACACCCCCTGAAGTGTTGTCTGAGTTCCGGTTTATCTTCTATACGTAGTTGATGTACTGCCATGTGTTGTCCAAATCTCACGTACAGTAAAATTTTAAATAATCCAGGCTTTGGCAGAAACGAAAAGCAAAAGAAGAAAACCGTAATACCTAATCAGGAACTGATCCGGGAGACGACCCTACAGTCAACTGCTGTCCGAGAGGAGTTGTTATTATTTGAACAAACACAGTCACGTAAGACTGGAAAAGTTGCGTTTGTCTGTTTCGCGAGTGCGTGTTCTAGAGTTGGCGTTTGCTGGGGCTAACATTGCAGATGCGACGAATATAGATGATGCTATGCACATAAATTTTACAGTGGAGAACTCTGGTTTGAGTGTTCAAAAGTATCGGACTAGACAGGCGCGGTATGGTGCTGTTGGACAGCATTCAAAGCTAGAACTTGGACAGGACCCGCTGTTTCCGCCAAACTCTGTATTTAGCGGATGTGAGACAGACACGTTTTTTCTGTCTTGGTACTCCTACGCTGTGGCAAGTGACGTTGGAATGCTGCTAGGCAAGTCATCTACCACCAAGCATGATGACACTAAGTTACGATAGTGACTGTAGTAACTTTCATGGACAGACAGGTATCCTGATAGTGTAAGGTGGTACCAGGCAGCGACTTTTCTAAAACTAATAGCCTTCCATCCAGGTGACTCAGAAACTACCGTAGTCATCTGAGCTAATAACGCACAAAAAAATCGTTAGTGGTGGTGCTGGTGGTGGTGGTATAGTTTTATGAACTTTGATATAAAGATTGCACGAGATCAGCGTTGGATGCTACCACGGGATGGTATGGCTAGGAAATCGAAGGCACAGCACACTCGCAGTGCTGTGTAACTAAATAAATTAAAAATATGACGCAGCGAAGTGGTGATCATATGTAAAGATTTATCATGGGGAGGATGGTTAGGTTCACCTTGAGGCCGCCTCTTTAGTTTCAAGTTCTAGGGGACTGATGACCATAGATGTTAAGTCCCATAGTGCTCAGAGCCATTTGAACCATTTTTTATGTTTGTTTTTGAGTCTTTATAGGTAAATACTAATCTGGTCTCATAGTAGTGACTGGCGCACTCTGCTCCAAGCCAACTCGTAGTATCCATTCGGTACCTGAAGAAACCCTGGTCTCGCACCTGAGTCGCATTTTAATCTGAGCGCGTTAGACTTCATCCAGATTGAAGTCTTGCGTCGTTTTTCTAAATGACTTAAGGGAGATTGTTTCTTCAGAAAGAACACAACTGATTTCTTTCCCCATCAAACTCGAACTTGCTCTCCATCTCTAATAACTTCACCGTCGACGGGACATTAAATTACAATTTCCGTGCCTCGACTTCAAACCCCGTATGGGGTATTCTGATTCATTTCGTGTATCGGTCGTCCTGTAAATAATTTCGTACGAGCAAATGATTTTGCACGAGCTGTGGTGCGATCCGTCCCTTTTCCTTTCTTAATATCGTCGGATCGGTTCCCTTGTCGAAGAAAGTTCTTTTCATAAACTGATGGCGCTTACATTTATCTCTGTTACTCAAAACTGAAGCAGAGCATTGTCATGTTGGAATATCCGTCGGTTTCTTAAATAAAAGGTATTAGTACAATAACTAATACTTTTAATTATTTACCTTCGTGACCTTTGTCTATAGTGCATCATAAAGTAGTTTTCATGTCTTGGGAACTATACTGTACAACGAAGATTTGGAAACGGCTGTGGCAAATTTTAAGTCTCCGACGGTGTTACCCATTACGAAAAATCTGCGAGCAGCTATAACACGTTCCTCTGCAGAAAAGCTCTTCCCCATAACTGCCTCAGTCTAGTTAATGTTGTCTTTGACGATGTCCGGCAATTTGTCATCTTAAATATTTCGATATTCGGTAATTGTGTTGCAGCTCGTTAATGACAGAAGTATGATTGTGACGGTAATTGTACTCCTTAGCCAAGTACCACGTTTCCCTTTCTATTTTCATAACTGTGGCACCTACTGCTGTAGTGCCGATAACAATAAGTGTTGGATATAACAATAAGTGTTGGATCCGTTTTCGCACGGAACACGGCTGCAGGTAATCTACTCGCCACGCACGATTTTCAGAACTGACGAAACTCCACATGCCACGCTTTGGCACGTACCTCCACGCGGCTTTCGGCGTTAACACGCAGACGCTTGCACGTGGATAGGAACGTGACGCTTAACTTCACTGCACACACCTGCGTGGTGAGGCGCGCAATTAAAACGGCACGTGTGAGGCCCCCGTTGTTGTGCGCTGAACCCGCCCGACGAGACAGCGGCCATGAAGCTGTAACGTAACGTGGCGGCCGCAGGGCAGCTGCACGTGGCGCACAATGCCGCATTCAATTACGACTATCGCTCGAGTGTCGCGACGACACGCCGCCTTTCTGCATAACCGGATTCCCCAGATCGCGCGATAAAGCGGCTACCGCGCCAGACGACTGTATGTGCCCGGCTGCGCGCTTCTTCGCCTCCGCCACGCCGCCTTCTCCACAGTGCCCCACCTCTAAGACCCCGAATGGCTAAGGACAAAAATGAACCGGTCAGTGACTAGGGAAGCATCGTGAGCTGTGAAGTATTACCTGGACCTCTCCTAGCTGCCATGCAACCTGCCATGCAAGTGCGATATTTCAAGTTTTCTTAAACCAGGAAAAATGGCACTGCAACATGTATGTGCAGGGATTGGATAAAAAAGAGGGGAGACCGCGAGAAATGCATGCTTCAACATAAATGCAGCTGCCAGCCAAGCGTGCGCGTTGCGCTGTTGTATTCGACCGCGAACGGCACCTGTTCAGTGTGCTCAATACGTTGCAAGTGTCCGTCGTGTTGAGAACAGCGTTCTGTGTAGTTGTGAGGGCATTATGTTAGAGCTAAGTGAATTCGGACGTAGGCAAATTGTCGGTGCGCGAATGTTGGGTGCTTACGTAACCAAGGTAGTAGAAGTGTTTGGTGTTTACAGAGGTACCCGCAGTCGGGGGAGGATGGTTGAAATCCATGTCTGGCCATCTTGATTTACGTTTTCCGTGATTTCCCTGAATCGCTCCAGGCAAATGCCGGGACGGTTACTCTGTAAGGGTACGGCCGTTTTCGTTCCCTAATCCAATCTTTGCTCCTTCTGTAATGACTCGTTGTCGACGGGATGTTAAATACCAATCGCCTCCCTTCTCCTCGAGAGGCACCGTATCGAAGGTTTACACCGCATACAGGATAAGTGGAAAAACATCATAAAACATCATCTGCTAAAAAAAGGAAGGAAGATCGGATTTAACGTCCCATCGATATCGAAATCATTAGAGGTGGTGGACAAGCTCGGATTTCATAAAGAATTGGGAAGGAAATCGGCTGTGCCCTTTCCGAGTAACCGTCCCGGCATTTGCCTGGAGCGATTTACGGTAATCACGGATCATCGGACGAAAGTGCACGCTGAGTCATCGTGACAGATAATAACTGTGATGGAAAAACGAGAGGACAACTTCTGCGAAAGTCACTGCAGAACTTAATGTCGCACTCGCCGAACCTGTCAGCACCAAAACCCCACAAACCGAGCTCCGTGAGTAGGGAAATCCGAGGCGAGCTATAATTTAAAAACTATTCATCAGTGATGCAAGGGCCCGTGGCACGAAAACGTGGTTCCGAAGCCATAAAATTATGGTGCAATGGAAAAAAGAGATTTGATCGGATTAGTCTGTTGCACATTATTCCAACTTTTGACCGAGTTCACGTCTGAAGAGTGAAATATAGTTGGAGGTCCTGCGGTGATTTGCGCAGCCATATCGTAGTATTCCATGCGCTCCGCCGGCCGGACTGGCCGTGGGGTTCTGGGCGCTACAGTCTGGAACCGAGCGACCGCTACGGTCGCAGGTTCGAATCCTGCCTCCGGCATGGATGTGTGTGATGTCCTTAGGTTAGTTAGGTTTAATTAGTTCTAAGTTCTAGGCGACTGATGACCTCAGAAGTTAAGTCGCATAGTGCTCAGAGCCATTTGAACCATTTTGAACCATGCGCTCCATGGTTACTCGGCAAGCTGACATTACTGCCAGGGACCATGTGAACATTTTGGTTGATCAGGTCCAACCAGTGGTAACATATTTGTTTGCCAGTGGTCATGCTGAGTTCCAAAACCATGGGGGCCCCGTTCAAACAACTGCCGTCGTCCAGGACTACTTCTGCGAGCATGAGGAGGAGGAGGAGGAATGGTTGCATCTCCCCTGACCACCACAGTCGACAAAGCTCAACATTATTGACCGTTTGTGATGTGCTTCGGACAGAAGGGCGCGTGATCAGTAGTCACATCCATCGTCGTTACTTCAAGTTGTACTATTTTGCAGGACGAATGGCATAAGATTCTCTTGAACCCTATAAAGACCCTGTATCTATCCATTCAGAGGCGACTAGAAGCTGTTTCGAATGCCAGCTGATTTCCTACACTGTATTAGGCGCGGTAATGTCTTCTGATTTTTGTGCCTCCGTGTTTTTGCCCAAACTCTGTATGTGAGCATCACTACAGATAGGATGGTCGCTGCTCGGTGCCTAGTTCGGCATCCATTTATAGAAAACGACTGCTCTTGATGCGGTAAGTGGTTTCCCTGAACCGCTTGAGGCAAATGCTGGGACAGATCATTTGTAAATGCACTGCATATTTCCTTCCCAGACCTTGTGCTCCACCGCTAGAATGTGAGGGCCCGTCGTCGACAAGGTCTTCTATCTTTTTTAGTTCAGGCAAATCACCTATAGATCTCTGACTTCACACCAGTTGGGAACGAAACCGAAGACTACTGGAGGGAAAAGTAAACAGAAACTAGATATTTTTGCAACTACATGGAGGCGTTTAGAACAAATATAAGACTCAGATTTGCTCGCGGGCAGCTTTCCTTCCCCTGTGTGCCCTGACAGAGCTGCGTTAGTATGCTCGGCACGGCTACTCGCTGGCCATAAGAGAATTGCTGCAGGTGACGTTCTCCTCCGGTGATAGCCTACTTTCGCTGAACATACAAACCGGATTCCTAAAGACAGCCTTTGGCCGCCTCAAACACGTTCTACAAGTCGAACCGGTTCCGTCGTACAGAATCCCAAATTTGATAGGTTGAATCAGACAGAGAAGTGTTCCGTAGTTGTACTGCAGACCAGTGTAAGTAGCGCGGGCTCCAGGCATCCGGAATGAGTTTAATTAGTGGGGCGCACCTCTCCAACAGACATCCCGCTCTGAAGGGTCTCAGGATACGTGCTGTTACTGTCAGCTGGGTATATAACAGGCCAAAGTGGAACAGTAAATTCACCGTATTTTGGCGCTTTAATTGGTCAGCGCCCATACTGCTGCCATTGTGGGAATTCCGAAGACGAAGCGTCTGCAGCAGTGTCGAGAATAGGTGTAAAAAATATGTGTAAAAGTAGTTAGTTGCGCAATGCCAAGTACTGTAAATGGGGTAGAGATCTATACTCTGCCCAGATTTAACTGTCTTGATAGAACATACGTCTGACGCTTTTACTCGTTTGCTGTGGCGCTTCTGTATTTGACACCCACATCCGACGACATTCTGCGAGTAGGTGGTCAGTAAATTTATCCCATCGATTGTCTGATCCCAACATGAAATAAATGTCTCACAAAAAAAAACTTTGCCGAAGGACACTATTTTGTGCATCACATACTTCATCGGGGGGGGGGGGTGGGGAGGGGGAGGGGTGATGAGAAGTGTAGCCAGCGGACATTAAACAAGACAAGGCCAACTGCTGCAATGCCTCATCACTGACATACCGCGAAGCTCAACATTGCCTTTAATCCTGCCAATGAATACGATAGTACAAAACGACTTTGTTGGCAAAGTGATTTTCCATTTTTATTCGACGTTTGATGCGGACTATTTTTCAATCCATACTGCGAAATATGGTTTGCCATCAATTACTTCAAAAATAAGATGCCTTGGGAATTCCTTATTCAACGCGTATGCACTTAGTCACTTCTACTGAATGAGCGTGTGCCAGCAAAATCTTATTTACGCTTCTTTATATCCGTTTACGGAAGCCAGAAGCTATCACATGAGTGCGAAACGTAACAAAGCGCGCGATGTTGTTAGCGAGAAACTGAAGATTATTGGGATCCTCGTGAAGAATTAAAGATTACATTACATTAAAATAAAACACACTTCGACGTAGCGTGTTACGCTTCTCGTGGACGGGTGAGGTCTGTGTCAGGTAGCCTTAAACACAGACAGTGTGAAACAGTAATTTCCTGCACGCTCTATAAACCCATTGTCCCGTTAGAGTAACAGAAAAACCAATTTGATTGGGCAAACGTAATTTCCATTGGATGGGCACTCGCACGTGCAACAAGCAAAAGCGAAGCGAGTTTTTCACTACGCGCACCAGTTTACAGTTATAACGAATAAAGTGCAAATATGCACGGCTATTAAGCATACCGGGGGGTTTTAGCGCTCTTTACAAATCAGCCCATTTGGCTGTCGGAAGCGAGCGGTGTGAAAATTGCATCAAAAGTTCAGAAATAAATGCATACTAGCTACAATAGAAATCACTGAAAATATGATGACAGCGCACTTCCTGACTAGCATATGAAATAACAGCACTCGACGCACATATCAAAGAAAATATTGTTCTGTATAATCTTTTTGAAGGATAATGAGAGTGAACATCCGTGGATTACAGAATGATTTGTGATTGCTTATCATAATGAACTCCTGCATTACATTTTGATCCGTCTTCATGTATTCAGTTTCGAATTTTCTTTCCGGAACTTTGTTGTGCTTAAACCTTTATTATAGAACTAAGGTAAATGTTCCTATTACCCGCTAGCATACCGAAAGGAACAGTCAAATATTGAGCTAGTCAGGGCATCTAAAAGTAAAGAAAATTTCAATAATACATAGCGTACGCGCTGTTACTTCTGTGTACACACAGTCAACTTACGTATAATTAGGTACGATGATGTACTGTACAGGTACCTAATATTTTCTCCTAACAGAAGCGACGAACAGAAAAGCTTCAGCTTATGCTTTTCGAAAAGTGCGTTGCGGAGTATAATAATGAAAACGCTCACACACACACACACACACACACACACACACACACACACACACACACACACACGGACGACTGGAATCCGGCATATGACCAGTATTTCCCATTCTTAAATTTCTTTTTGAAAAGTGCACCACTTCTTGCTGGGCTGTGCTCGGGACAGTATATCGGTCATTTTCAGTGTAGTAACACTCGTATCAAAATTGCGCCAATGGAAAATCCCGAGCATACCATTTGCATCATTCACTTTCATTTTAAGTTTGATGCATGTTTCCAATGAAACTGTCCTCGCACCACGCAGCGTACTACAAACTGGTTTCATCTGAACCTGTCTCGTAATGAGCATCCTCTAATTTACCTATACATTGTAAAAACATGGAGGCGCGGCTATTGGATTGGTAATACACAAAAATTTCCTGACACACATGCCTTTGTCTTATTGTATTACTTCCGCACAGTGACTCGATCTTCAGATACTATTTTGCTTACTAAGCTAATTTGCTTGGATAGTGAGGAAGTGGGGAAGGTCGGGGAGTGTGTTCACGTGTGTGAACACGAGCGCCGCAAGGCCGGTCAGCTGACGTCGTGAAGTTGTGTCCACAGGCCTCTGTGCTCTCGTGCTGGCGTCGCGGGCTGCGGTCCCGCTTCGGGTGTGTATTTCGGCTGTAATCAAACCCCTAGCGCGGAAAAAAAGGTACCACGTGTATAGATGTGCAGTGAGATACGTGACATTAACTAGCCTGTCCAATAAGACGTCGCTACAAAGAAAGCAAAGGCTTGGTTAAATGGTCTCTGGCCAAAGAAAACATTTAAGCTGAATAAAAACTAAAAGGGCAGATATTACAGGACGAATATGGAATGGTTACGTATTCCTAGTTAAATGTCTTGTCACATTTTCCTCGTGGTTCTGTTCCTTGATTGTTGAGTTACATGGTCCCAATTTTTTCGACATATAATATGTATCCTTGACTGGACTATACTTCCTCCTGAATTACGAAGTTACCAGTGATAAATACACGGATGGAGATTGTTACCCACACGTTCTGTAGAAATCAGAGTCCAGTTAGAGAAGTCGGATGTCGAGGTAGGCAGTTCTTCAAATAATAGTGAGATGGGCTTTTAGGCTACCCCCCTCCCTCCATTCCCTTCTTATTCGATCTGCACTCAGAAGAAGCTGTAAGGAAAAGCACAAGCGAATTTGGAAAGGGAGAAATAGTAAAATCTCCAATGTATTCCAATGACATTGTGCCCTGCCAAAGGGATAGGAAGATGCAATTGGTAAAAAGAAATATCGATATTTTTAGTTCTGAATAATCGATATTTTCCCGTACTTATTTCGTCTCGGTCTTATCAGGTGTTTCTTACTTTTTAGTATAACGGAGTAATAAACCAAAATGCCAACTAGCTATAGCAGCGTACTATAATTTTTCGCTTATAGCTGAAACTTTTTTGAAAGGAGAAATTTTTATTTATAAAATTTGCATTAGTTTGAAGTATTGTACTATAATAGAAAATTTGAAAAGTGACCAGTACTATTTTAATAACCGTGCCGACACAAAGAGCAGGAAACATATGACGTAACAATTGACACGCATTGCTGAGACAATAACTTGGCTGTCGCCGTGTGTCGTGGGTTAAGGTGCGTCCGTACGTGCAGTGTGCAACACCGCACCCCACATTGCCGGGACGTCATTCGCTTAGTCCGTAACCAGATTTGGAGAAATCCGAGTGATTGGCCAGTAAGTTCCAAACTGTTCCACAAAGAAGCCGTGTGTGTGTGTGTAGGGGGGGGGGGGGGGGTTCCTGAAGGACAGTATTGACTGTCACACGCTGGAGGCCGAAGACTAACATGTCGAGGGGAGGTAGCAGGCACCCCACGAGAGATGTTTCGGGAGAGCAGTAACCACTTGTAACCTGGAACGTGAACGTGGTACGCAATTAACGAATGCCAAGTGAAAATTGAAATGTGTTTATTTCAGTGGTTTACTCGTTATTAGCTGTACCCGGCCACGCTTTGCTGTTGCGCAGTCTGCTTAAATGGAAAGAGAAAAAAGAGAAAGCACGCGTTTCTGATATGTAGCCTATGGGAATTGGAGAGACCTAACGTACCCTAACTCCTCTCTCTCCTCCTCTCACTTCTCTTCTCCTCTCTCTTCACCCTCTTCATCTCCACTCTCGTCTCTCCTCTCTCTCTTCTCTCCTCTTCTCTCCTTCCTCTCTCTCCTCCTCTCTCCTACTCTCTCTCCCTGTCTCTGTCCATCTCCCCCCTTTCTTCATCCATCTCGTCCTCTTTTCTCTTTCCTCTTGTCCATCCTCTCTCTCCCCTCTCTCTGTTTACCCCCTCTCTCTCCTCCCTCTCTCTCTCTCTCTCTCTCTCTCTCTCCTCTCCTCTCCTCTCCCTCTCCCCTCTCCCTCCTCTCTCTCTCTCTCTCTCTCCCTCCCCCCTCCCCCTCTCTCCCTCCCTCCCTCCCTCCCTCCCTCCCTCCCTCCATCACCTCTGCTTTTCCTATATCCTTTCCCCTCCCGTCTATCTCGTGGGTGTGCATGTGTGTTCGTGTGTGTGGGGCGTGGATGTGTGTTCGTGTGTGTGGGTGTGTGTTTTCGTAACAGTGTTCTCGCTTTATATATATCATAACTATATTTATATATTACATGCGTTAAAAATGTGTATATACGAGGTGTGATGGGAAAGTTTTAAGAATGGGCTGTAATTGTACAATAGTGGTACTTACATGCTTACTGTGTTAAATCTCTTTGAAAGCAGTCCCCTTCTGACTGAACACACCGATCCACTTGTGGAAACGTTCTGGAAATGTTCTTCTGTGTTAAGGACGCTCTCCGTATTTGCCTGGATGTCTTCAACCGAGTCAAAATCGCTTCCATTTCGGTGAAAATTTCAGTGTAAGGAATAGTTAGAAGTCAGCAGGGGCCCAATCAGGGGAATATGGCGGTTGTGGAAGCACAGGAATTTTGAACTAGGTCAAAAATTCAACGATGGAGGCGTTTTTTTCCGCACCTTTTCGCACAAACGCTCAAGGACACATTTGTAGTATTCCTCGTTAATTGTCTGTCCTCCAGGGGTAAATTCATGATGCACAATACCGGTAGAATCCAAAAAAGTCACCAACATTGTCCTCACCTTAGACCGACTTTGTCGTGCTTCTTTCGGTCGTGCTGAACCTGGAGTCCTCCACGGCGAAGTCTGCACTTTGGTTACAGGATCGTATCCATATATCCACGATTCTTCACCTGTAATTACCCCTATTTAAGAAATCGGGATCATTTTTAGTCCGATTGATCAGTTCTTGGCACAAATGGTTCAAATGGCTCTAAGCACTATGGGACTTATCAGCTGAGGTCGTCAGTCCCCTAAATTTAGAACTACTTAAACCTAACTAACCTAAGGACATCACACACATCCATGCCCGAGGCAAGATTCGAACCCGCGATCGTAGCAGCCGCGTGGTTCTGGCACACTTGAAGTCGATATTGTCTTTGGTCACTTGAGAATACTTTTAGGATGAATTTTGCAGGCACTCGACACATGTTCAGATCTTCACTTAAAATTGACTGAACTGCATAGAAACCTAAATTCATCGGCCATCTCCCTAACTGTAAGTCTACGATCTGAGAGTACTAAGTCGCGAACTTTCAAAACATTTTCACTCGTTTTCGAAGTGGAAGGACAGCCGGACCTTGGTTAATCTTCAAATGATTCGCGGCCGTTTTTAAATCTGTTGAACCAGACAAAAACATCTGACTGGCTCGTACAATTATCTCCAAAAGCTGTTTTTAGTAGTTCGTCTCAGAAGCTGATTTCTCGGTTTTAAAACAAAATTTCACACAAACTCCCCGTTACTCCGTTTTTACGTCCATTTTTACGCAGACAGAATCCAGCAACAAGCTCTAACAGTACTGCACTCAACCAGCTGCCACAACGAACTGAGTAAAGGAAACGCAGTTTCCTGTCACAGGGCGTTCACGGACAAGGCAATGACTCACTCCCCACCGTCCGTGTACCTGCCCGCCAATCAGTAAGCAGTAGCGGATCCATTCTCAAAACTTTCCTATCACACCTCCTATTAGAATTCAACGTTGTGCCAAAATTTCAAAGCAATCGATCAATAATGTCACAGATACACGATTTTGAACAATACAACATTTACTACAGCACTGGCCATTAAAATTGCTACATCACGAAGATTTGCTACAGACGTGAAAGTTGACCGACAGGAAGAAGATGCTGTGATATGCAAATGATTAGCGCTTCAGAGCATTCACACAAGGTTGGCGCCGGTGGCGACACCTACAACGTGCTGACATGAGGAAAGCTTCCAACCGGTTTCTGATACACAAACAGCAGTTGACCGGCGTTGCCTGGTGAAACGTTGTTGTGATGCTTCGTGTAAGGAGGAGAAATGCGTACCATCACGTTTCCGACTTTGATAAAGGATGGATTGTAGCCTATCGCGATTGCGGTTTATCGTATCGCGACATTGCTGCTCGCGTTGGTCGAGATCCAATGACTGTTAGCAGAATATGGAATCGGTGGGTTCAGGAGGGTAATACGGAACGCCGTGCTGGATCCCAACGGCCTCGTATCACTAGCAGTCGAGATGACGGGCATCTTATACGCATGGCTGTAACGGATCGTGCAGCCTCGTCTCGAACCCTGAGTCAACAGATGGGGACGTTTGAAAGATAACAACCATCTGCACGAACAGTTCGACGACGTTTGCAGCATCATGGACTATCAGCTCGGAGAACGTGGCTGCGGTTACCCTTGACGCTGCATCACACACAGGAGCGCCTGCGATGGTGTACAAATGGCCAAACGTCATTTTTTCGGATGAATCCAGGTTCTCTTTACAGCATCATGATGGTAGCATCCGTGTTTGGCGACATCGCGGTGAACGCACTTCGGAAGCGTGTATTCGTCATCGCCATACTGGCGTATCAGTCGGGGTGATGGTATGGGGTGCCATTGCTTACACGTCTCGGTCACCTCTTGTTCGCATTGATGGCACTTTGAACAGTGGACGTTACATTTCAGATGTGTTACGACCAGTGGCTCTACCTTCATTCGATCCCTCCGAAACCCTACATTTCAGCACGATAATGCACGACCGCATGTTGCAGGTCCTGTACGGGCCTTCGTGGCCAACACATTCTCCATATCTCTCAACAACTGAAAACGGCTGGTCAATGTTGGCCGAGCAACTGGCTCGTCACAATACGCCAGTCACTCCTCTCGATGAACTGTGGTATCGTGTTGAAGCTGCACGGGCAGCTGTAACTGTGGTATCGTGTTGAAGCTGCACGGGCAGCTGTACCTGTACACGCCATCCAAGCTGTGTTTGACTCAATGCCCAGGCGTATCGAGGCCGTTATTACAGCCTGAGCTGGTTGTTCTGGGTACTGATTTTTCAGGATCTATGCACCCACATTGCGTGAAAATGTAATCACATGTGAGTTCTAGTATAATATATTTGTCCAATGAACACCCGTTTATCATGTGCATTTCTTCTCGGTGTAGCAATCTTAATGGCCAGTAGTGTTTTTCGTGTATGCAGATTTCTCTTCCTGAAATGCTTAACGGTGTCGACTGGGAAGTGTCGTGTGATTGCTGCTGCCGACCTTGCGAGTGGTGCTCGCTCCGGCGCCACGTACGGTAAAGCTTCGCTGAGACTCCCGAGGAACGCGGAAGCGGGCGCGGCGGGCAGGCAGGCACGAAAACGTTACCGTACGCGGCGCCGAGTGGGCACCAGTGACGTCAGAGGCAGCAGCAGGAGTGCCAGAGCTAGGACGCTGCGTGAGAGGGCGCGCGCCGTGTTGCAGCAGCAGATGCACGCGCAGCAGCTGCCGCACGCCGCCCACGCGCCGCCGCTGCCCATGATGCCGCACCCCGGGCCGCCCAACGCCGCCGCCGCCTCGCTGCTCGGCCTCTCCGGGGCGCTGGCCGCGCCGCCCGGACACCCGCTCGCCATGCTGGGCGCCGCCAAGCCGGACCTGCACCGCGACGACAAGCCGGCGCCCGGTCAGTACCTGCCTGGCTCTGCTCTGCTCTGCTCTGCCACCTGCCGTCGCAGCCCAGCCCCTCTGCCAGTGCCAACCGGCCCCCTACTCTAGGGGGCAACAACAGTATACCGTTCCTTGGCGGCTAAAAACAAATCCTGATTACGACTAGTTGTGTTGTGGCTTCGGGCCTGTCAATGCGTGTTACTTTGCCATCTCTCCTCCTCTTCCGCTTCGCTCTTCAGTTCCGCTTAATTATCTCCCTCCTCCTTTACACACACACACACACACACACACACACACACACTCACAGTGTCTTTCTCCCCCCCATTCTCTCCCCCCCCCCATTCTCTCCCCCCATTCTCTCCTCCCCATTCTCTCCTCCCCCATTCTCTCCTCCCCCATTCTCTCTCCCCCTCATTCTCTCCCCCCCATTCTCTCTCTCTCTCTCTCTCTCTCGCTCTCTCTCTCTCTCTCTCTCTCTCCCCCTCTCCCCCTCTCCCCCTCTCCCCCTCTCCCCCTCCCTCCCTCCCTCCCCCCTCCCCCCCTCTCTCTCTCTCTCTCTCTCTCTCTCTCTCTCTCTCTCTCTCTCTCTCTCTCTCTCTCTATTAGCCTCTTATGTTGAAATCTTCCCATCTCTTCTATATCTCTTTTGTTACGCAACCTCCCCTTCTACAATAACCTATGAAACCTCCCTTTAGTATTTCTATCTCTTGCTTAATAATAACAAATGAAATCTTCCCTTTAAAATTAATTCTCTTTCTCAATAATAATAAGTGCAATCTTCGCATAGAAATTTAATTGCTGCTTATTAAAAGCGATTTGCTGATTAATTCGACGAAACATAGAATGTGTCGTCGTCGTGGCCTTCAGTCGTTACCTGCAATAACCCAGAACTGCTCCTTAACCTTTTTTACTGTTACCGGATCGCCATCTGACTGCTACATCGAACTGCGACATGAATATACTTACTCTGTTTTACTATACTCTATTAGCTGCTGGTGGGATCTCATAGTAAGTGGCTGTATTTATTACCAAAGCTGACGTTATTCTTCAATACCATAGCTGACGTTATTCTTTAATTAATTTGATTGAAGTTAGGTAGGTAATTCATAGTTAAACCTTTTCTTGACAACAATAAAATTTTGCAAAGTTTTACGTTGATGGTTTTTGAGATGGATTATAATCAGTAATGCAGTATTGCTGGCAAAAATTAATTATATTCTGAAAAAGATTCTTCACATATTTACTGTTGGTAACAAAATGATTTTACAAACGTTCAAATGGGACTTACTTTTTACAATAATCTTACAACTAGCATTGCGTAAACATACCTTCAGTAGTCTTGAGTTTCTCGAAGAAGAGAAAAAAAATTCAGTAATATTAGTTCCCCTTATGATAATAGTTAGCTGATGTGTCTGTACATCCGTTTGTAATCTCTTGTAAATCATAGTTGGTGGCTGGCAGGCACACCGCTCCACTCAACCTTTCGCTTCACACCTGCTACCGTCTCGCTTACTACTGAGTCCTTACGAACGCTAAAGTGCGGTCTGTCCCGCCAACAATATTTTGGTGCAGACATTCCCTGCTACCACAATCATTTCCAAAATAACAAATATTAATTCTTCCTACTTAATCCTATTAATAATATATAAACATCTTTCATAAATTGTGGTTTGACAATAGACAATAGAAATATACACGTCTTACAAAGTTTATAGCTGGAGTAAGCATTGGGACCTCAATATGCGGTGTACCCAATTTATGTTTCACCGAGCGAGATGGCGTAATGGCTAGCACACTGGACTCGCATTCGGAAGGACGACTGTTCAAACCCACGTCCGACCATCCTGACTTAGGTTTTCCGTGATTTCCCTAAATCGCTTCAGGCAAATACCGCGATCATTCGTTTGACAGGGCATCCTTCCCTAATCCGATGGGACCTATGA
Source organism: Schistocerca piceifrons (assembly GCF_021461385.2). Classification (NCBI taxonomy): domain Eukaryota; kingdom Metazoa; phylum Arthropoda; class Insecta; order Orthoptera; family Acrididae; genus Schistocerca; species Schistocerca piceifrons. Next base: position 597,397,598 of record NC_060144.1, read on the forward strand.
CCTCGCCGTTTGGTTCCCTGTCCCAAACAAACAATCCAACCAACCGACCAACCAATTTATCTTTGTTTTACTTATTATACCTAAAAAGGGAGTAGTCCCATCCCCCTCAGACTTAATGGTAAAATGGCCCAGTAGACAGACCGTCCGAAACTGAACACAGCTCAAGGATGAAAAGAGCAAGAAGGCGCACTGAACTGCGAAGAAAGAAGCAAAATAGGTACAGTGAGCAGTCCAAGCTCGGCACGTGCGACATCGAGCGAACTGCGTGAATAACGTTGGCCTGGTTGTGTTTTCGCGGTATTGGACTGCTAAGCGAGAGGTCAGTGTTCAAATCCCTCTCGTGCCCCCTTTTTTTACACAAAATTATCATCTTTCCGTTCGGTCATCGACGTGTCTGTTCTTCTACATTTGTCTTGGCAACTGTTAAACTATCCATTGGGTACAGAATATGAGTCATGTGGTAAGAATGTATTACCGTCGCAAGTGAATTTGATGTATTGTGAGAGCAGGCGAGATGGCGCGTAGATCTCTTACAGAAATTAAATCAACAAAGAAGCGGGTGTGAACTATGTTACAAAAGAAGAATTCAAGAGTCATGACTTGCAAAACGGAACGCAAGAGTCATAGCATGTGGTACAGATAGGAGGTATGTGCGTCTTGAGGTCCCTCCCTTACACCTCGCTGTTACAAACGGACTTTACACCACGACACAGACACAAGTTTGAATACAGCTATTAGACACATCAATGACTGGACAGACAGTTCAATCTTGTGGAAAGAAAAAAAAGCGACTCGATAAAGATGTGGACACGTATCTGCCCCTTCAGTCCAACACCGTGCCCACATAACCACGACCCACGACACCGTGGCTATTCGAATCAGCTCGATGTTGCACATTTTGAGCTTGGATCGTTCATTGTTTAGATTTTGCCTCTTTTTTTTACCGTGTAGTACACCTTCCTGTTTCCATGCTTGCAACGCGTTTCAAGCACCATCTGCTCTTCGTCTGGCGTCTATCAATAAATGTGCTACTTGCAGAAAAAATGTCTGTCCAAAGTAGCCCAGAGGGAACTGGACGGGCGGTGGGTGGGCAGAAATCGACGTCCAGCGATCTCGCCCGCTGGCGTTTAGCTGTGCCTTCTTGTGGTGATCGATGTCACAGCCTGTGCGGGATGCAGATAGTTTTCCGTCAGTTTTTACCGCCTGAAAATCGTGTGTTATACTTTTATATGTTGATGGTTCACTTACGATTCTGACTTCCCAAAGCTTCATCTGCATCGTCGGGACGCAGACGGAGCGGTTTTGCTACACTACACTATTGCACTTCTTAATGTAACTGACGTACTTCCACTGCACAAACGTTTCTCCGTAGATTTAAACAGGGTACCTTAAATACAATATGGCGGCCTTGCAATAAATTTAACTTCTTGCAGTGTGAAACAAATGACTACGAAAATATCGGTATCGCGAATATCGATGGAGTTAAATGATTATGCGTAGTCATCCACATACTGCAAGGTGCCGTATTGTATTTAAGGTATACTGTTTACAGCGAAAGTACGTCAAAAACAGTGTTACATTGGAGCACAACCGTGTCGTGTTAAAAAAAAACACTTCCGTCAGTGTGCCAATGATGCAGATAAAGCTTCGGGACGTCACAGTCGAAAGTGAACAACCGACACATAAAAAGTACATGACACGGTTATAACAGCATAAGACACGATGCCAAACTATCTGCATCCCGCACGACAAGGGGGCAGAGCTCGACGCCAGCAGCAGACAACACCGGACGTCGATTTCTGGCCACCCGTGCTCGCTCAAACTCTCCAACAGGAATAGCGAATAAACCGTTCTACGTTAGTTCAGACTGATATTTTGTCTTCAAGTAGCATATGTGTTAATAAACGCGTGAGAATAGCAAAACATGCTTGAAACGCATTCCAAGTGTTTAACTGCAATAAAATAACAGTGATTGGTTGCAGAAAAAGTACAAATAAAAAAGGTAAATATTCGAGATCCAAACCCCACTACGGCACGGCCAGGAAGTTTCAAATCAGCGGACACTCCGCTGCAGAGTTTCCTCCAATCCCACATTTCCAGATTTTCTACTCTAGAAACTTCCTGGCAGATTAAAACAGTGTGCCGAACCGAGACTTGAACTCGGGACCTTTGCCTTTCGCGGGCAAGTGCTCTACCATCTGAGCTGCCCGAGCACGACTCACGCCCCGTCCTCACAGCTTTACTTCTGCCAGTACCTCGTCTCCTACTTTCCAAACTTCCCGAGTTCGAGTCTCGGTCCGGCACACTGTTTTAATCTGCCAGGAAGTTTCATATCAGCGCACACTCCGCTGCAGAGTGAAAATCTCATTCTGAAAACTTCTCCGCTTTTCTTTATACACGTCTTCGCGTCGTCCAAACTGTGCACCGTATAGATCTATGTTCAACATGTAGCAAAAAAAAAAAAAAAAGATGGCTCTGACTGCTATGAGACTTAAGATCTGAGGTCATCAGTCCTCTAAAACTTAGAACTACTTAAACCTAACTAACCTATGGACATCACACACATCCACGCCCGAGGCAGGATTCGAATCTGCGACCGTAGCGGTCGCGATGTTCCAGACTGAAGCGGCGAGAACCGCTCGGCCACCACGGCGCCCACATGTAGCATTTGTCTAAAACTAAAAGGCTTCTAAATTATTGTTAAAACTGACTGTTGCTCCACCAGACTCTCATTTTAGATCGTCGACCACTTGGCATCGGCTACTAATAAAAGGTCTCCCCCTTCCCGTGTGTTCAGTACGTTAGTGAACCGTTCTGGTCCGTAAGGGAGCACAGGTGAAATTTTAGAGGTAAGAAAATGTTTCGTCTCGGACGCTGTAGAGTATTCCCGGTCGCTAGGGCCGGGAAGCAGCCCTCCTTAAGGCCCCCCTCGTTAGCGGAGAGGGGCGGGGATCACGTGCGGCGGCCATTGATCCCCTTTGAGCGTCGAATAACGGAGGCCTTCTTGCCGGCACTTGGTGAGTAGCGCGGCGCGCCGAGTGCCGCCCTAAGACGCGCTGGAGAGGCCTGCTGCCGCTGCTGCTGCTGCTGCTACTGGCCTCCTCTGATGTCGCGGCCACTGCCTCCTCCGCTGTGGCCGGCCCACGTACGGCGCAAGCAGTCTCCGGAAGTCGTGCGCCGCGCCCAGCACTTGTCTGGCACTTCGTAACGACCACAAGGGCTCGTCTGTTACGAAGGTGGAGAAAGGAGGGAAGAAGTGTGTAAACGCATCACACGGGAAGAGAGCCTTTGTTTGCTCACACGCCTGTGCGCCTACTTCTGTATGCTGACGGTATTACGGCATCGCCAGAAGTGTCGGGCGAGCATCGAGGATCATATATCTGCCTTTGTGTACCGACGGTTTTCGTGACGCTACTGTAAATATTCTTCGAAAGAGGGACTTGGGAGGGGGACGGCGACATTTTCATAAAGTGTTTCCAGTTCGACGTCATGAAATTGACTACAGAAGAATCTACAAAACATAGTTGAAAAGCTGCTTCAGGCTACGACAACGCTTCTCGATAGTGACGCTTTGTTTTTAGTACCGTGTTTCGAGAATATAAAATTCGCACGAAGGAGTTTTGCCTTCTCGGTATTTGTTGTCATACAGATCAGCCAGCTGTGTTGTTCCCTCTTACCGAGCCGCGTCGCGCAGTGCTTCTCAGACTGGACCCTCACATTTCCGTCCGACTGTAGAATTCGGTCCTCAGTGCTTCCACCATTACAACTGAACGTTACACGGTGCAAAGAACTACTACTTCACCAGCAGAACAAAAATGTGTGTGTGAAATCTTATAAGACTTAACTGCTAAGGTCATCAGTCCCCAAGCTTACACCCTACTTAACCTAAAAAAAGGACAAACACACACACACACACACACACACACACACACACACCCGTGCCCGAGGGAGGACTCGAACCTCCGCCGGGACCAGCCGCACAGTCCATCACCAGCAGAACAGCGACACACACTGCCACTGGAGATGCTCCAGTATACAGACAGTGTCGTTGTAGTCGGTACTTGTCAGGCCTCCTATGACAAGCGATTAATCGTAGGACAATATAACTTTGTGGAAACATTTGCAAGGACAGGCGGAATAGGAATAACGCATAAACTATTGACCCCTAGAACTTTGAACTACATAAACCTAAATAACCTAAGACATCATGCACATCAATGCGCGAGTCAGGATTCGAACCTGCGACCGTAGCGCTCGCGCGGTTCCAGACTGAAGCGCCTAGAACCGCTCGGCCACATCGGCCGGCTCAAGACAGGTAACACTTGTTAATTGCGTACCGTTTCTGCGTTCCAGGTTACAAAAGTTTCTCAGTGTAACGACTATTTGCATCCGCGGCAGCCTGGAACCGCACTGTAGATACCATTTTACAATTGTTAGCAACCCTTCCGAACTGTAGACCACGGAATATTCGGCTGTCATGATACAGTCGTGCAGTGCTTGAAGATCGCACGTTCCGTTCAGCATTCCCAGGGTTGGCAGTGGTAATTTCAACAATTTGTGGCACAGTTGGCCGTCAACCTCTCCCAGCAGCAATTCCCGAGTCACCAGTGAATTCTAACTTTCAAATCATGTTCTCGAACCCCGGTGAGGAAACAGGACCATTCCATATTCCTTTTACGGGTCAATACTCGTGAACAACTGCAGCAGTGTTGCTGTTGGTTTATCGAAACAGCTTTACGAGTAAAGCCCTGCTCACCTCGCCTAGAGCAATGCTGACTGTCCGTAACTGCAATGCACACTGACCCTTCTGTTTGCGAGGCCCACGAGAAAAACAGGCAGCGGCGCGTACGTCACGCAGGTAGTCCTGAACTCGCTCGCTCGTTCAGCTCAGCAGACAAAATGCGTTTCTAAACCCGTTAACTCGCAGCTGTGCGTGTAAGTACTAACGAGAATTGCATCTTCCACTGTAATCTGCTATTATGAAGTCTTACTGATTAACAGTATACAGCAAAATTTAATTTCAGATCAATACTCGATATAAATGGTATATCGACGAGTTTGTAGCATTTAGTCTCTTCTGCTTAACGATACTCATTAAATGCTGGAAGTGGTGCCTTATGCAACTGATAATCATTTTAGCACGATTTGATTTTATTGTACGTAAGTAGAGCCGTAACAGTTTGAGGCTTTCCCGGCGCTGCATCTGCTTGAAAAGTTCTCGGGACTTACGCCGGATAATATTGTAGAAGCCGCACAATATTTCAGCGAGACAACTGCCCGCCATCTTCAGGTGCTACTGTCGCGTCGCTGAGAAACGCGCCAATTTATATGGTGGCTTTCTAGAACAGCGCGTTGGAACTTAGAAGTTTGACGCGCTGTGATTTGCTGCCGCACCCAGTCCGAAAACGCCCAAGTAGAGCTGTCCACCCACCCCCAGGAGTCCGCTGACAGACCCGACGAGATCTTCAGGTGAAGTGAGAGCAGGCTTCTGGAGACTTGGTCTAATACTCGTCTAGTATAACGGATTCTTTCTCTCACCAGTGCCCTGTTTGCTCGTTGTTAAATTCTCCTGGCCGCCGCAGAGTCCACATAAAGGGTAAACTTGGCGAAAGTTGGTGTAGTTTGCTGGTCGCGACATCTCAGTAAGAACGCCAGAGAGCACAACAGTCTCTCCCTTTTGTTGCGGAGTTTATCGAACTCACGTACTGCGTTAACCATCTCCTCCCCGTAGAGCTACCAGATGTGCTGTTTGAGGCTTTCCCGGCGCTGCATCTGCTTGATAGGTTCTCGGGACTTACGCCGGATAATATTGTAGAAGTAATACCATCTAGCTAAACATCTTGCTTCTCTTCTGAGTCCCATGGTGGGGAAATGTGAACACCATATTCGAAACTCAGAAGATTTTATACGGCGAATGAAGAACTTGCGTCTTGAATCTACAGACTTACTAGTGAGTTTCGATGTGGTTTCCTTGTTCACACGGGTGCCTCTGATGGACTCATTACAACTTATAGGAGCCAAGCTGGAAGGGGACGTCTTACACCTTTTCAAACATGTGCTTACCTCGACTTATTTTTTATTTAACAACCAGTATTTCGAGCAGACTGACGGTGTTGCTATGGGTAGCCCTTTGTCTCCCATAGTAGCAAATCTTTTTATGGAAGATTTCGAGGACAAAGCACTTCAGACGGCGGTTCTGAAACCCAAATGTTTTTGGAGATGTGTAGATGATACGTTTGTGGTATGGCCGCATGGGACAGCAACGCTTCCTTCGTTCCTGGAACATTTGAACTCACTCCATCCAAGTATCTGTTTTACCATGGAGGTAGAAAAAGATGGTGAGCTCCCGTTTCTGGATGTTTTGGTGCGTAGAAAAGGTGACGGCTCCTTGGGTCACAGTGTGTTCCGGAAGCCTACGCACACAGACTTGTATCTACAAGCTACGAGCTGTCATCACCCCTCACAGCGCAGCGGTGTATTACGGAACGCTAGTGCATAGGGCTAGAGCCATCTCGGATCAGGACAGCTTATCGGCAGAGCTCAACCATCTCCGCTCTGTATTTGCCCAGAACGGGTACTCCGAGAAGCAGATGCGGAACGCGTTTCGACCAGCACGCTCCAAACCTCAAGAACAACCTGAAGAAGCAGATAACACCACAGGGTTGGTTTTTCTACCGTATGTCGGTGGCGTGTCTTTTAAGGTGGGCAGAATTTTCAAGAAACACCGTATTAAATGTGTTTTCCGGCCTCCAGCAAAAGTGAAATCGATGCTGGGCTCTGTTAAAGACAACCTCGGCCTGAGGAGACCAGGAATATACAAAATCCCGTGCCAGTGTGGGAAATCTTATATTGGCCAGACGTGTCGTACGGTCAAAGACAGATGCGACGAACATAAACGTCACACGAGGTTGGGTCAGCCAGAGAAATCTGCGGTTGCTGAACATTGCCTTGACACGGGACACGGCATGAATTATGAAGAAACCAAGATCCTCTCGTATGCTTCCACATACTGGGACTCCATCATCAAAGAGGCGGTCGAAATACGTATAAACAGTGAGCTAATAAACAGAGACACGGGGTTTCACCTGAGCAAAGCCTGGGAACCAGCCTTGTCGGCACTAAGGAACCGTCAGCCACAGATTAGCAACCGCACCGAGTCAACGCAGATGGGAAGCCTTAGCGCAGATGCTTAAATCGCGCGCCAACACCTCGCGCGCGCGAACGGGGTCCGTCGCTCCCAGCCGCATTTCCCGCGCCGCGGCGCGCTTCCGCAGACCGCGACCCGTTTCTCCAGCAGAGGACTCTGGTATTCGACGCTGTCTACGATTGGTCTTCGATGACGTTATGCCCCGCTGGCACCTGCGCTGTTCTAGAAAGCCACCATATAAATTGGCGCGTTTCTCAGCGACGCGACAGTAGCACCTGAAGATAGCGGGCAGTTGTCTCGCTGAAATATTGTGCGGCTTCTACAATATTATCCGGCGTAAGTCCCGAGAACCTATCAAGCAGAGCCGTAACAAATTACAAGTAGGCCCACGGACTTCCCATCATTATAGAACTAATAACAGTAAGATTCCATAATAGTGGATTCCAGTAGAAGATTCAGTTTTCGTTTGTACGAACACGCCTAGTTACGAGTTAACAGGTGTAGAAACGTAGTTTGTCTGCGGATTTGAGCGAGTGCAGGGTACCTTGGTGACGTACGCGCCGCGGCCTGTCTTTCTCGTGGGCGTCGTCGTGTTTCAACCGTACTGCGGCGTGCCAGTACCGGTGGCTAAGGCAAGTCCTGACACTATCACTGCTAACGACGAAAATCGTGCAGCACACGGTTTGAATATCATTCCTACCAAGACGACTGCCCATTTGGTAAATAGTCTTCCGTGTGCACTGGCTCAGGTAGTGAAAGTCTAATGATAGCCAGCCTGTACTGAAACGGAACGCGTCTGGAAGTAAGGAAATAAATAAACTGGATTTATACGGTTGGGTATTTACGTAAAAAAATTATTCGTTTAGAACCCACAATAAAATTTGTTCAAACACTTACTCACCAAAATTACTGAGATTTCACGGTGTGTCTACGAGCGTGATGTGAGAACGTGGAAATTGCTTGCTGTGCCCTGATATCGTCGGGAGGTGGCTTCACAGATGTTTGGCATCGCCGTGTGCTTCAGAGGAATCAGATGAAAGGCAGCTGGTGAACTCTGTGCTGACTCGCGCCCCATTTATGCCCGAAGAACCGTGGCGGTTCGCCGGGACTGGAGCGCGAGGGTTGGAAGTTGGAGGCAGAGAGAAAGCTGGCCCGGACCTCGCCCCGCCCCGCCCCGCGCCTGACAAAAGGCAGCCGACAATAAGGCCGGCCGGCGCCTTAGTGGGCTGCAGCTGGCTGCACTGGAGGCACTGCGGCCCTGTGCTGCCTGCATGTGGCACCTCTCTCATCATCCGCGCTTCTGCTGACCAGTGATAAGCCCCACATTCTCGATTGAGAAGACAGAAGGCGCAATCTGTTTTACTTGCCAAATACGCTCTAAAGCCAAGAGCACGTAAATATTTCTTTATTTAAAACAATCGGTTTCGGCGTACTTTGCTGTCATCTTCAGGTCTCAAAGACTCTTTTTGTTATGAAACGTGTTCATTTTAAGTTGGTCCGCGGCAAAGTTTTTATCCACATGACAGCTTGGCGTGAGATCCAATTTAAAATGAACACGTTTCGTATCGAAAAGATGTTTTAAAACCTGAAGATGACAGCAAAGTCTGTCGAAACCGCTCGTTTTAAATGAGAAAATATTTATGCCAACTTCCCGTTAGAAATTTTTTAGCAAGTCTTCATTGATCGATAAAGTTTCTTCTGAATAATTTTGATTATGCGTCTTCAGGTGACACGTGTGGAAGGCCCTCTCGTGTGTCACACGGAACGCGCTTTGTCCACAGCTGCACGCCTTCCTGCCGCATCCATTCATTTCAATCCTTTAAGCCCACGTGCTTGGAAATCAGCCCAACCTCACACCGCTGCATCTCTCTGATAACGTCTACTTCGGGACTTTTATCCAACAAGTACTTCACATCGCTAATAAATTTTTACCTGCCGTGTTTTACTTCAGGCAACTACAGAAAAATCAGTGATACAATTTGAGAAAAAAGTGCCGACCAGGAGTGGCCGAGCGGTTCTAGGCACTTCAGTCTGCAACCGCACGACCGCTACGGTCGCAGGTTCGAATCCTGCCTCGGGCATGGATGTGTGTGATGTCCTTAGGTTAGTTGGGTTTAATTAGTTCTAAGTTCTAGGGGACTGTTGACCTCAGATGTTAAGTCCCATAGTGCTCAGAGTCATTTGAGAAAAAAAGTATCTCATGTCTATCTCTTTTGCATTTAGTGTTTAGTGACATCGCCAAGTCAGTAGCTTTGTGGGTTGCATAAAACACAGCAAGTGTGTGGAACCCATGCCACGAATGGTCACACATCGAAAATTTGTTTAGCGTGTGGCAGAGCGTCAATACTTGCTGATAAACCAAAACTGAATTGACAGACACGAAAGCGTGCTTTGTTTCGAGAACTAAAATGGAGGACTCTTCGAAATAAATTCGAGCACCTTACGCATAGCTCTCAGTTGAATGCAACGGGAAATACCCTAAAACTTCGTACAATGAGAACTACCGTCTGTCGGCAAATCGTAGTTATTTTTGCAGAGTACGGGTGTGGACGTAGAATCCTTACTATTAAATCGTCTGTTTGTGATTGGTATTCCGACGGAAATGTATCGGTACAACTGCAATACTGTAGCAGCAGTAGCCTAGTGCGGGGACAGATTTCCATATCGTTGCTCGTGTGTATACGTTTGCATTATGCTATCGTTTTTTGCGTCGGAACTGCGGTACAACTTAGACTTCAGTTTTTTGTGCTGAGACGCAATAGATCATAGGAAATAACCGATTTACACCCGCTGATTCTGCTCGTGTTTATAAAGATTTTCCCGTGCCGAGTTGCGAATCCCCCTAGAGATTCCCATGTGCCATTTCCTTTTTCGCTAGCCCCAAATTGCTGGAATATGGTTGAAGAACTTTCATTGCCTCATCCTGCCTTCTACTGATAGGGACAGTAAGTAAGACGAGAAAGAATAAAAAACAGCAAATGCGCTGATCGTATGATGTGCTAACAGAAACGGAGGAAGATCCGTAGGCAATGATGGAAAATACTGTAAGTTTGGTTAAGGAATTTGGAATGAAACTGAAGACCAAAATGATGAGAATCGCAAAAAGCAATGACACGTTTAATATATCACTAGATGGAACGGTATTATGGAAGAGGTTCACCAAATGTTTTGTTTGGGGTGTATGTCGTGTGGTTCTGAAACGTGGGCACTCAGAAACAACAAAAGTATTTAGAAAGTTAGAAGATTGAAGAAAGTGACATGGATGGACAGACTGAGAAATGAGGTGCCGAACAAGGAAGGAGAGGAACTTGTCGAGGGTTGTACAGAAGAGGAAAACGCAGTCGATGGGACACTCGTCACGTAGGAATTGTCTACTACAGAGAATCGTGGAGGGAAAAGAAGGAAAAAGAGGGACAGCAAGGTGGTGCTCTGTAATGCTAAGATGTGTGTAGAGACGAAGCAGTTACAAAGAAATGAAGGTAGATGCTCGGGACAGAGAGGTTTGGAGGACGTCCAGTTGATACCTGTCTGAGGACAGATTCACTGAAAGTAGAGGCATTTGAATAATCTCTGTAATCGGCTTTGGTTCGCTGCAGATTAAAGTAGGGAGCTATCGAAGAGATTAAGTCGTAAATTACATACTTAAGAAGTTGACCAGCACATGCACACTCAGCTGTGGATGCTTACTCGGTACGTCGCCAGACGGATCGAGAGCTTGCAGTAGGAGATGACGTAGACGTCTAACCGGTAATAGCTGTAAAAGTTTTGACGGTGGCTGAAAACAAAATTAAAACAAAACTCTCAATTAACAAACGGTGGTGCTCCTCCGGCATAAGGCTTATTTCATGATTTCGTTAGACTGAGGTCTGCTGCATATACGGGCAAGACTACGTTTCAGTGTGTGCAGGTTTAAATGAGGGCTCGCTGGGAAAAGTCACTTCTCGACTGCACCACCACCTACAAGACCCTTTCCCAGTAGCTAATGTAGTTCGGCGAGGAGCTCGGGCGGTTGAGAAAGAAAAACCGAGGCAGGGGGGGAGACGTCCGTCGGTGGCGTTTGGAGACACTGGGCGCTCGCAGCCGCCGACAAAGAAATTTCATTAAGGTAGTTTATAGTGCGAGGCGGCGAGTAATTTGCAAGCGCTGCCTGACAAGATTGAGGGTGACCCGGGGGTGCGGCCCTGCTGGAAGAAATTCCGGGGCTCGATGGGGAGTTGTCATAGCAACGCGCCGGTACAGTCCCGCTCCCAACGCGACTGACCTCCGGTCCGTACGGCGGCGCCGCTCCAGGGAAAGGGCGCCCCTAGAATCTCCGTATTTGTTCGACAGGGCACTGTTATTCTGCTTTATTCGCATATAGCGCCCTGCATACGGCCACATTACTTGTTGGCAATACTACTCTGCCAAAACATTCAGTACACTGAAGCGACGAATAATATTGCCAGTTGACAACGCAATTTCACAACGTTAAGACGTTGAACATACAAAATAAAGCGTGTACCGCAATTGTATTAACTATAACTGGCAAGCGACAACAAAAAACAGCCAAAAACAGGAAATGAGTCAGAGAATGGCTGAAAACGAGGGGCCACCTCTTTCTCGTGTTAATTAACTGACTGAAATCAGAACCGAGAGCCCGAAAGATTCCGCAATTTTCGGATGCGTTGTACCAAAAATTACTACAGTTGAAACAACATGAAACACACGTTAATGAGAATAGATTACGATTAGTTTTGAGATGTTTGGCGACAGGCAGGTCATTCGAAAGCTTTTAGTGCTGTAATAGTAACAGATACAACTAGCGAAATTGTTAAGGGAGTCTATGAAGCAACTGTGTCCTGCAGTGATATATTAAGCTGATTAACGTAAAACGTTTTTTAACGTTTTCAGATAATTTTGTGAGACTAGAATGCATTTCGCAGACCTCTTCATACTGCATATATGTGATGTACTTTTCGAATGGAATCCTTTTTACTCACTGCTGTGTAATTTGTCGAATTAATAGTACGTTTAAAATTTTTCAAAAAGCCATAAATAGAATGACTACCGCTGTTTAGTGTGAATGTTCAGTAAGTCTTCACAGGCCTCATTTTAACTTTTTTCCCGTATATTCCTTTGAATATTGATTTACCGGGGATTATTGTTTCTGCAGTACTCGATAAATTTAGCCACCAGTTCTTTGTTCAATTTAGGACGTAGCGCACTGAAGCGCGAACTTCTAACGAGACACAAAGGCGAACTGAAAACAGCAACAATGCACAGTGACGCTCCGCGACTGCTTCATGAAGCTCTGTCAACATTTGATCGTGGAATATAGTCAAACCGTCAATACGCGACCCCACACGCACTGTACTGAGAATATTCAGACTGTTTTAGGGGAATCAGTACTGCTCGTCAATACTTCATGTAATGACAACATATCTGTATCAGTCCTCAGGCGGTGATGGTTTGACAGAGTTATCGAACGTGCGAGGACCGTTGATGCAACAAGATAGAGATGTTCGTACACTTCCGTACGCTGTCTCTTACCTCTTATCCCGAACGAAACACGTGATGGAGACAGTAGAACTTTTGCACAGTCCTAGAAATGCCGCAGATTACAAGAGAACAGTGATTCTCATTCAGCTTCCTCGATCCTCTCTGTTGCACCTACGTACTCTGAGCTGCAGCGACTTGCTACCAACATAGCAGCGTATCTGTCAGCTCCAGAGATGTCTTCAGAAGAGCACAAAATACTGCAACGGCACTCAAAAATAGATGGCACTAGCGTCTCGTATGCGACGTCCTTCATACACGCACCGCACATTTCCAGGACCCTTCAAACCAGTACGAGATTTCCGTCTGCCACCAGTACTCGTGAATTCACATTTACGTTCACTTCCATATAGTTTTGTGAAATTACTCACAGGCATGTAATCGATGTCACACGATCCACGAACTTGACACCCTTTTTTCAGCATAGGATTATACAGCCAGCCGGTTTTTAAAAACTGTTTAGTACATTGACCTAGGTTTCGACACCTACTACTCAGAATTTAACTTTGGTAAACCGTAAAATTACATTGCGAACAGTGACTAGTCAGAATTCAGAGGAGCTGTGCTCGAGTCAAAAATAAAATAGAACATTCGAGCCTTTGCCAACTAGGATCGTCATCATCAGCCTGACCACTCCCTTTTCGCAGTGTCATTTTATGGTTTATCAAAATTTCATTCTGATGAAGACACTCTTAGTAGGTGTCGAAACCTCGCTCAATGATCCATTTATTTGCAAACTGTTGGCTGTATAATCCTATGTTGAAACTAATATACGGTTGCTCAGTAACAGCCGTGTTTAAAACTGTGGAACTTAACACTGTAATCTTCCGTTCGGTGACTCCTGTGCGTCCCATTTAAAGAGTGCTGCCTGAACTAAAAATATGTTTCACCCGGCTCACGTTTGAGCGTCATTACAGGTCAAAGCACAGATACGCCCTTGTTTCGGCCAAGTTTTCTGCCTTTGAAATCGGAAACTAATACCAGCGGTATAATGGACGACTGTAACAATCGTAGTAAAGCATGCGGAGAGCCAATGAAAAGAAGAGGGTCAAATGTTTCGCTAATACATATTTCAGATAACAAGCCTGGGAGGAAATTGTGGAAAAAAAGGTGAGAATCAGACTAGTGTGTAGCACGAAAATTAAATCTTTGTGCTCGTATTCTTCAGAGTTCGCTGTAGAGAGGCGGCCATTTGTTGCGTATTACGCATGGAGAAGGAGAAGAGTAGGTGGGAAAGTGTAGCCTAATAACTCCGACTGGACGAGATGGCGCCGGTAATGCCAGGGCCCGCTGCCCTTAAGCAAAGGCCAAGGGCTGTGTTTACAAAAATGCCAGCCCCGTCACCTTTGACAGTTCCTGGGCAGTAACTGACCGGGGACCGAGTACAGCCGATGGCGCGATGTAATTTCTGCCGCTTCCCGGTCTTCCAGTAGCGCCCCGTAAGCTACGAGAGCGTAATACCAGCCGGCTTTCACTGTGCAATTCAAAACATTTCGCTCTGGAAATGGTGCAATTTGTGGAACTACATTTAGATACTCATTCACTCATCTAGATCGAGCTGTCGAAAAGTCAGCTTTTGGGACCAACGGCGCAGTATTTTACTGACCGTGGTTCAGCTTCTGCTGGCACGCACGCTTCTGACGTCCTCCGACAAATGTCACGACTTAATCTAGCCGGTTGCAGGAGTTTTAACGCGCACTGCGAACCACGGTGCAGTTTGTGATTAACAAATCGTGCAAAAAAAAAAGTTGTTCCGCTACCAACGGTTCGACCTTGAAATATATTTTTGCCATTTTCCTTCTTTAAAGTAGCATTGTACAAACGACTCAATGAACTACGTGATAAACCAAATTGGTAAAATGTCTGATAATGTCATTCTGGTACGGGATCTTGTGTATGTGCACAAACGCGAGGAACTGCGATTGTTCGACCTGTAACCAACAGGTACGCCCACCCCGTAACACGGTAGACCTCAGGTATACTGCGCGAGCTTTTTTAATTTTTCGATTTGTCAACGTATAGACGGGAAGCGGGTGGTGAGCGCGACAGCAGACGGGCGTGTTTTTTATTGGGTTGGGCCGAACGCGCGGGGCAGAAATGGATCGTCCGCCTGACGCACATTACGCCGGCGTCGACAGAGCTCCGCTGGTTAAAATGTCCGTTAGCTTTGTTCTCGCGCTTCTACCTACTGAGTAATTTATAAATCTGTTAAAATATGAAACTTCCTTTTGCGTTTGGAACAGAAATAACGACAACCGGCGTTGGAAAAAGGCAAGTGATGGGGGTACAGAGGGCTGTAGCGGACGAGTCCGCTTCAGTTATAAAACATTATTTCTCTTTTATCCGGCGCCGTCGCAGTGAATTTTTCATGTGACCGGCTGTGGATCGGGCTAAGTTAATTCTTATGAAGGGCCGGGCGCGGGTGGCATTACGTTATTAAATCCGAACCGGCAGCGCGACGAATGAAATGTCAGTAGGGCGGCGCGTTGTGTGCACCGGCCCGCCGGCGTAATGCCTGCGCCGACTGCGGCCCTCGGCAGCTCTCCTTGCTCACTCGCGCCTCCCTCGCTGTCGGCGACGCTTGTTTTTTCTCTGGTGGCCTCTGATGTAACATCGCGTATCCCAGCCTGCTGACGATAGCAGCACCAGCGACGCCCAACTTTCCTCTTCAAAGCCACTTAAATACGGCTTGACGTTTCATAGTTACACTCCCGAAGGTAGTTTTTACCGCAAAATTGCTTCTGTCGAACTACGCATTATCTGCGGAAGTGTGTGTGGAATTCGATTGTTCTTTGGCCGCTGTTTCTTGTCAGAAATACACTGAAGAACCGAAGAAACTGGTACACCTGCGTAATATCGTGCTGGGCTACCGCAAGCAGGCAGAAATGCCGCAATACGTCGTCCGCTCGATACAATTTGAAACTTGTCCGACCAGCCAACATGTTTCCAGCCATCAATGTCGGTGCTTGACGGGCCCAGTCGAGGCGTAAAACTTTGTGTCGTGCGGACATCGAGGGTACACGAGTGGGCCTTCGGCTCCGAAAGCGCATATCGATGATGTTTCGCTGAATGGTTCGCACGCTGACACTCGCCGGTGGCCCACCATTCAAATCCGCTAAATTTGGAAAAATGTAAGTTAATGTGGATGAGTAGGAAGATCAGACCTGTAATCCGTTGCTAGTGTCCTGCTTGACACAATACAGTCGTTTAAGTATCTGGGCGTAACGCTGCAAAGCGATATTAGGTGGAACGAGGATGTAAGAACTGTGGTGGGAAGGTGAATGGTTGACATGGGAGAATTTTAGGAAAGAGTGGTTCACTTGTAAAGGAGACCGCATATAGGACGCTGCTGCGACCTGTTATTTAGCACTACTCGAGTGTTTGGTATCCGTAACATGTCGGATTGAAGGAAGACATCGAAGCAGTTCAGACGTGGTTTGCTAGCTTTGTTATCGGTAGGTTCGAACAACACGTAAGTGTTACGTAGATACTTCGGAATCTCATATGGGAACTCCTGGAGGGAAGGCGAGATTCTTTTCGAAAAATACTACGGAGAAAATTTAGAGAACCGGCCTAACTATTGTGCCGCTGCCAACAGACATTGCCACTAAGATGAGGTACGAGAAATTAGCACTCATACGGAGGCGTACAGGTTGTCGTTTTTCCCTCGCTCTTTCTGCAAGTGAAACAGGACAGCAAGTAACAAGTAGTGGTACAGAGTATCCTCGCGGGGTACCGATGTAGACGTGCTTATCGTTCCAGATACCCGTGCTTGAAAACGGGGATAGTTCACATTCACCTTCTGCGCGTGAACGCAATGTGATCTACGTTTCGGCTGAATCTCTATGTTGCACGAACACAAACAGAAAAAGTACATTCCTTCATTAATTGAAAAATTTGTTACTGCATGTAGAGAGAGTATTTGGGACATGGAAACTTACATCTAACCTATTCAGTGTTATCTAGGAGTGCGTTTTAGCGGTGCTGTCCTAAGTCGGTTAGCGAGATACCATTACAAATGCGTGTTTTTTAACCGCTGCCTGTAAAATCCTGAAACGAAATACATTTGTGTTATCTGTACGAGTTAGATGTGCGCCTGCTCTACGCTGCTGAGTCACTCTAATGCTACATTCGAAACTTATTTCCGTGTTCTCTGTCCGTGACGTGTCTTAAACTCAACCACAGACAAGATTACAAGTTACATGTGATCGTTGTGCGGCTCGCTCGTCGCTCCTGCCCCCTTCCGTTCTCGCCTTTTATAACCTCCCGCGCAGCCTTCCAGCCCGTTGTGGCAGCAGCCATAAAGGGCCGACCTCCGTTATTAATCTTATTTTCGCCGTAAATTAAATTAACTCGGCCGCTCTTTGAAAACGTTTGAGCTTAATGCTTTTAGGTGGAAGTGGGGGAGAGGGAGAGACTGTTGGAGTCCATTTAATGGAAATTAAACATCCATTGATGAAAATTAAACGCCGCCTGAGGAATAATTGTTAAGTTCGTCGGAATGACGCGGACGTTGAGAAATCGTCGATAACTTCCCGTGTTGTTCCTTTCGATCTAGGCGTGACACGACTGTACAATACTGCCGAAAGTCCCCACAGCTGCTTTCTCACGTTTTCTGGCACGTGGCATTAGTTGTTTCCCGCACTGAACATGCGCTGTGCTTTATCTAGCTGTGAATGTTCCCTTATGTCCGCCCCCGCAATGAAACTTTATTGAGACTTGTGAAGTAGTATTATATTTTTATCAGGATTAAGGGACAGCGCAACACCCATAGATTGTTCTTTCGTAGGACGCTAGTCAAAGGTTTTCAGTAGATTACAGAATGCGTCAGCAATATGCGAAAGGCCAGCTGTTGCCGCTTCGTTACGCAGTGTTTACACGGAAGGAATATGTGTGTAAACATACACCGTGCGGTGCGGTGCGGAGTATACTGTCAGTATTACAGTGCGCTATTCCTTTCTCGGATGGGCCGAGAAAATGACTGACCGTATGCCTCTGTAAGTGCCCTTATGTGTCTCGTGTTTTTGTCGTGATTCTGGGATATACGGTCTACGTCGAACGCGATTTGTATAAATTTATCCAAAAAGTTTCCGTAGGTTTCCTTCCTAAGAAACACACGTTGTTACCATTTAGTGTAACTTGCACAGCCCTACCGAAGATGGTGGGACAGTGGTTAAGACGTCAGACTCGTATGGGAAGGAAAGAGTTAAAGTCTGTCTGTCCACGGATACACGTACGTATGGTTTGCTCGGTTTCCCTAAATCGCGTGATGATTTCAAAAAGACACGCGCTTTCCGCAGCCACATCCCCGTCCACTTCTGTTTTGTGCTCTGCCTCTAAAGATCTTGTTAACGTGTAATGATACTTTATAGCCGTATGTTAGCGCCCTAGCAGCACGACTCCACATTCAGTGAAACGTTTGCTGTGGAGACTGCAAGCACAATGGTAGTGCTCTTCACGATATCTCGCATTGCCCTTTTGCTGTATCCTGTTTTCCTCTTGCAGCTAGAAAAAGCTATGATTGTAACATTACCTAGCAAAACAACAAAATGATAAGGGTATTAAGCAAACAGCAAAATTACTTCCTGCGCTTGTAGGCCTATTCTTTCTTTCTTTAACGGTGTGTGCCCCGTAAATCCCACCGTCAACCATATCGCTCAGACATAGGGAGTGAGACAGGTTGCATATCAACAGGCGTTAGCAGTTATAAAAGGGCTCAGTAAAAAAGAACTATGACTAGTGGTAATTTACTCGCACTAATAATTAAGGAAATTACTTCTAGATTACTTCATAAATGTATACTGACATAAAAGCAAATATTTTGGGAAAAAATTACCGCTTCTTCTATTATACTATTGAGCTGCTGTTTCTGTCTGCTGTTTCAAATAAAGCGTATATGTAACTCTGTTTAGCTCTGTATAATGCTGTTATGAAGGTCTGCAGAAGTATTTGAGTTGACCGTAATTGAATGAATTGGTGTAATAACCAGATACGTCGCGTTAGGATACTTTCGAGTAACACCCAAAATATCATCCAGTAATTGAAAAACTTCATTAATCAGTCTTGTCGTTTTCCATCCTCCAACACACAGTAGCTTATTACATCACCAAAGAAAAATTTATTATGTTATTTATAGAACTTCAAAAAACTGGACTTGTCTCGCCCTTGTTTTTTAATGTAAAGTCAAAAGAGAAACAAGTAATTAAAGATACGAGTATTATGACATTGCAGGTCACTGAAGTTGGAGAGTATGAGATTTTTAAAAATGTATGCCCTAATAAGTCATAGGTGGTGAATAAGTCATAGGTGGTGGACGTTTAGTCAGTAGTTCATTGTGCCTCTCTTTCTGATGAACTGCATGTAGCATTTCCGTCACAGATCACCTTATTATAAAATTCCATGTATACACATGCAGACTGAAGTGACGAGTGGACATTTGTGCAAAGGCTAGGATTCGAACGCCCATCTGCTGCTCACTAGGCAGATGCTGTGACCGCTACACCACCGTGGCACAGTTTCTTTGCCCAGATGCGCTGATTACGGTTGCGCGCCTCCCTCCTAATCACCCACGCCTGTGTTTCAGTTCAATGCTGACGGTGCAATTCCGATGAAGTTGGAGAGCCTCTGCGACGCTGTTCTAGTTTAGGGGGAATATCGAGTGCGCTGAGGAGTGAATGTAATTTGTATCGAGAAGGGAGGCGTGCAGTTGTACAAAGCGGCTACGCTAGGTTGGCGTCGTGTTCAGCACATCTGCCTAGTGAGGAAGCGGCCCAGGTTCCAATCCCGGCCTTCGTACAAATTTTCATTCGTCGTTCCAGCCTGCACCTATATACATCATAGATGTCTGACACTTGAAAAGGTCTCTGGTACCACTTACTCTCATTTTATAAAACTCCGTGTCTGAGGTTGGCACATACATCTCGGCAAGCTTCATGGCGTCGCTATAAACCAGAGTGCACGTCTTCCGTGTTTTTCACGTGCCAGACTTTGACCGCTGTTTGGAATTACAAAGCACAAGCGCCTGACGTGTTTGGTTCTTGTCCCAAAGACACGACGTCGCCAGGTCCACTCTCTATGCTAGCGTGGGTCGGTCCCGAACTCAGATGTTATTCTTACACCACACGACAGAGCAGTTTTCAAACCGTGCAATGATGATGAAATATCATTTTCGGCCAAAAGTGGCTATATCGGATTATTGCACCAATGCCTCCAATTTACATTCCCGAGTACAAATATTCTGATTAATTGTAGTAGATGCTAATGATGTGTTCTTTTACTCTGTTGATGAATATTTGAGGATTTTCAGTTTCCTCTTCGATGTCCACTGGTAGCGTATTTTATGTTGTAATCTGTTTATTAATATTCGTCTTTAAAACGCCGAACGGATAACTAAATAATTAAATAAAACTCTCGCATAAAAGTTAAAACTATATTGTAAGCCCTAGAAACGGATGTACAGTCTGTCAAATAATTTTTACTGCTAGTATTCTGTTTTTAAGTTGTTAACTATAGATACAGTTAGGGAGTAAATGTATTGGCACGTAAGTAAAGACGCGAGATGTTCGGTTATCAACTTCATAGAACTTTATTTGACGATTCTCTAGAAGTGCAAAGCAGGCAGATGTGACTTGTCGACCACCTCTGTGGCTAGGAATGTCACACTACTTCTTGTGTGTTGCAGGAGCAGTCCGCGCGCCGTCGGCCGGCCTCAACTCAGCGGAGGAGCGCCACGTGAGTAGCTGTGCAGTTGCCGCTTTACCGTAGCCAGTGTTGTCCTCTGTATACACCTGTAACTGTCTTCTTATAAATAAACAAACTACCACAAGTGAAACAAGTGTCGGCTGAGTATTCTCAGAAGAGTGTAGCGAGGAACTTCCCCGCCGGAGGTTCGATTATCTACCTGCCCACTTTCATTATATCCTGAACCACACAAGGTAAATCCCTGGCCGGCCGGTGTGGCCGTGCGGTTCTAGGCGCTTCAGTCTGGAACCGAGCGACCGCTACGGTCGCAGGTTCGAATCCTGCCTCGGGCATGGATGTGTGTGATGTCCTTAGGTTAGTTAGGTTTAATTAGTTCTAAGTTCTAGGGGACTGATGACGCCAGATGTTGAGTCCCATAGTGCTCAGAGCCATTTGAACCATTTTGTAACAAGTGTGTTGGTGAAAACCGATTGTGATGACAATAACAAATACATTGTTTTCGAGGAGACTTTTTTAATTGGAAGCAGTCCCTTTCGAATGTGACCCTAGGAACCCAGAACGGTTCAGACGTCCGGTTACAAGGAGAAGTCGCTGTTGTTTGCTACAAACAGTTGAAAAACCATTCAGACATTGCACACGGAGGTGAGGTTGCACCGAATCCACGACCCCTGAGTTCTAAGCCTCGCTCGCGCGCAGGAATGACAGCTTGTTATTAACGGACATAGTTAGAAATCTAGCTGTGACCGACAACATTCTACTTAGTAATCGCATGTGTTCATTACGGATTAGCTTCTAATCCATTTCTTTTGACGTTCTGCGGGTGCTGGTTGTGGTTTAAGTATTGCGCCGGTTTACTTGGCAAGTGAGAAAGGAGGCTCGTCGTGACTATCGAGTGCACGCTCTGGTCAGACATCGGTCGGTGACTGATACAGCCGTACCTTGTAACCTCCCCACAAAATATGATCAAATAATATGAATATGATTCTAATTTAGGGTAACCTCCTCACAAAATTTATTCACATTTAATCTCCCCACAAAAATTCTTTCTGATTTAATCTGAGCTGAAAATTCATTCACATTTAGCGTATCCTCAAAACAGAAAAATTCCTAAATCTCTCAACAGTAAAAAAATATAATTATGTCGTTCACATTCAGTGTGACGTCCCAATAAAAAAATAAATTCAGTAACCTGGTAATAAAACAATGTAACTAACCTCTCAATTAAATTGTCGCTCACTTATGACTTTTCAATAATTCACTGTGAATTTAACCTGGTAAATTTTGGACGACAGCCGTGCTGCGTCGTACAATAATACTCGGGCTGCGGCATCGCTGCACCGCGACCGGGCCAGCCAACACGATACACCAGACCAGAGCAGACTGCAGACTAGCAATAACTGCTACAGCTACACAGTTCCTACTGCAGTCAACACTGCTCTCTGGTCAGAGATTCTCTTATACCTTGCCTATTGCAGGCAGCGCATGAGCAATACATCGAAATTACATCTGTTCGGACCTCTTACAACCTTTTTTTCGAAATTAGAACAAATTATCGTGATGCCACAGTTTATCTACGGAGCCAGACATTAGTATGAGCTGCTTTTCTGGATTAACTCCATTAAATCACAGATCCAGTTATTGATTGCATCTGTTTTCGTAACTAGCAGCCAACTACGTTAAGCAGTAAGAAATACGACAGTGTAAATACGTTTCATTAACGTTTGGAAATACGAGGGCGCGCTGAAAAGAAATGCTTCGGAATTTTTTATTCTATTTTCAATATCGGTTGAGGCAATACACGTCAGACACGTTACTCGGTCGATTTGCGGCTTTGCTGACGCGAATTGTACCCCTCTGCCGCTAGGGGGATCCGTACTGTGCGTGTCATATCTATGTCGGTGCGTGAAAAGCAGCGCGCTGTAACTGCTTTTCGAATTCTAAGACTTTGCTCACAAATCGAACACCCTCTCCTTGAGGATGGCAATGACAGATCACACACAAGCGCTGCGACATCCAAAGCAGTCCAACACATTGCGGTCACTGCCATCGATCAGTCGCGACTTGGTCCCCAACCGTTTTTCACCTCCTTCGACGACTTCACGTTGATATTGGCGAAGTGGTGCAAGCAGAGATGAGGTTGTGGCCCCGCTGACAGTGTCAAACATTCTGCAGTGAGCGTGTTAACTGGCCTCTCGTTGGGAGGAATGTGTTGGTCATCAGGGCTTAAGGAATGTTCGCCACCTACATTTGACTGATAAGAGGAGCAGACTTGGCTCCAGAGACCTGAATTAAATTCGAAACCACTCCACCGTGTCTCGTGGAGCGCGTGATACTTTTGGTTTTCATCCGTCTGTCGGATGGGACTGAAGACGTTAACCCCCCCCCCCCCCCCTCCCGCCACCTCGGTGCTGTTCTAGAGGAGTAGGCTGTGTCTCTGCACCAGGGTTCACCCTCGCCTTCCTCCCGTCGTAATACAACACAAGACTGACACCGCACTATACACACACGCAGTAGTCACCTAAAACCAACGGATACACTTAAGGTAATCTACAGCGTCAAGAAGGGGGCCATTGTGACCGTCGGAAGAAAACCCTATCAGATAAGATTCTTTACGTTGCATGTCCATACATCATAGTCAACGATGTTATTTGATTGAAGGTGGAGAGTGAGAAAGAAAAGGGAAGGAATTGATGTCAGTTGGATTGTGATCTTCCGCGGAATCGGCGGCGATGAGCGGAAATGCGAGCCGGACCGGAACTCGAACCAGGGATCTCCTGCTAAGTAGGCAGTTGCGCTATCGGCACGTAGTGTTTATAAAATGCACGCTCCGTGGCCGATCCACTGTCCCACCTAGTGCAGTCCCCACGCTCGCTTATTTTGGATTCCCTCTGGTGGCCGAACGATATTTTGCATCCGCATTGAAGGTTGTGGATTCATTGCCTATCGAGGTGAAAGAGTTACACGAATCCTTGATGTGTGGTCTTTCGGACATTGATGCAAGTGATTCGCCTTGATGGGCATTGAATCCGCAACCTCTAGTGACTGGGAATGTGGCTCGGGCTGGGAGCGTGCGGATACAGTCCGTTCATTGGTACAAACACTGTGTCCAGATAGTGCAGTGGTTACCGCAACCGCCGCGTAAGCAGGAGATCGCGGTTCGAGTCCCGGTCGGGCATACATTTGTACTCGTCGCCGCCGATTCCGCGTCAAGTCCCAATGCAAATGACATTATGAGTTCCTTCTGTTTCCTTCCCTTTCTTCCCCTTCGACCTTCAGTCTATATAACATGTATCACAGTTACGGATTTCGTGTGACGTCTGTTCTTCCGACGTCTCCGAAAGAACAGACATCACTCATTCATAAAATGTTGTTTCAATTTTTCTTTCTGTCCATATATTAACATCTTCCTGACATAGTAAATCTCTCTCTCTCTCTCTCTCTCTCTCTCTCTCTCTCTCTCTCTCTCTCCCTCTCTCTCCCTCCCTCCCTCTCCCCCTCACACACACACACACACACACACACACACACACACACACACACACACACACACGGAAGCGTTTACTGTCGAATGTCAATACAAACGGTGTGCATTTATACACACATATCCTCGCATTTTGATGCTTTTACCTAGCGGTCTGTGCTCTATGAAATAAACGCACGAGCTCGCGGTATTAGACCGTATGGCTAGGAGCAGTTATGTTAATCGATAATGAAAGTATCTGCGGCATACATGCACTATAATTACGCCTCTAGCGACGTGTGGGAAGAAGTGCATTCGCAGGGTAGGCGCCGCGTGCGCCGGGCGTCGATCCGGGCACCCCTGGCTGCGTGGTCGGTAGTGTGGGGGGGGAGGTGCGCCGGCGCGTGTGTAATGTCCGTTGTAATCCCGGCGGACAAGGAAGGGTCGCCGGCTGCGGCGGGGCGGCGGCGCCGCGCCTGGTTGGCCAACCACCTGTAGGAATTAATTGCCTCCAGTAATTAACTGCCGGCTGGAGCCTCCAGGCACCGCAAGAAACCGCGCCCCCCCTGCTCCGCTCCAGCTCCAGCCTCAGCCGCGGCCAATAAATTGCTTTTCCGGCGGCTGCCGCCACGGAGTCCTGCCGCTGCTCTCTCTCTCTCTCTCTCTCTCTCTCTCTCTCTCTCTCAGGTCAGACGTCCCCACGATCAAGTATCTGTCCTGGTAATTGTGTCTCGGCGAGAACATTGCGCCGCAAGAACCGTGCACACGGTGCTCAGCTATCGTCGTTTCTTTCTGTTCTGCTTACAAAAACGAGGTTGTAAAGATGCCTCCATCGTATCTGGCTCCCTCCCAGCGTTCCTGATTTGCATACCCCGTTTTTTCCTGGTACGTGGTTATCACTGGAGACCAGATTTTTGTGCACTATCAAATAGTAAAACGTGCATGCATTTATGCAATTGCGTATCATAAACACCAACTATGAGGCATCAAAACGATCCAAATATGGTAGTAACAGTCAGTTCATAATTAGTTTCATTTTCTTCTAAAACTGTACACAACCACGAATGTCGCCAATGTCCTGGTGTAGATATGAGGCTTCTCCGTAGTGTGTCATGAAGTGTAGCCATGTGACAGTGTTGTTGCTGATCCGTCCGTTAAATGGGGTCCTTAAGATCGGCGGCCCCTTTGGTGCTATTCGCGAGGAGTGGGTTGTGTGCCGACAAGGTATCATCCTGTCGCTTTCATCATCATCATCATAATCATCATAATCATACGCAAACATTACACATTACCTCCCCCCCCTCGTCCCACACACACTCTACATACATGTAGTATTACAAATATGGTAATGGAGGACGGTGTAAATACATAAATAAAAAAAAATAAAACCACCGATGTCTGCAGATTTTCCGTCTAGCGAAAATACATTTCTGTACTTCGAAAATGATATTTCCACGTCGCAAGAGGATGACAGATGCATGCCAAAGTGAAGAAACATGTCAGTACTATGAAGTTCAAAGTCTTTCACATTTTCGCCACAAAATATTTTTTTTTTTGGTCAATTTCATAACTTTCACTTTCTTCATCTTACTTGCTACAACTCCCAGTTCTCCATAGGATGATTTCTAATATTTTTCAACGACCTCTTCAGTAACTGTCAGATATTTCACCAGTTAACCTGTGGATTCCAACTTCGTTATTGCCGCAGGCAAATGCGCGAAATTTGTTTCGATGTAAATTCAGGCCTTTCTTCAAATCTGTGTTCTCGAGTAGCACTTTCATAAGCTGCATTAGTGGCTTACAAAGTGTCTACGACCCGAAACCAGCAAAAGCAATTAGCGGACATTCACTTAACTCTTTTCGTATTAATTTCCGGGAATTTACAATCTGTTACCGGTTTAAGTTAATTAAAATCATCGCATTAAAAGATGCAAGCATTTATTCTGGTACACCATCTGGTTAAAATAGGTTGTGGCGGCAAAGCTAAATCTGGGAGTATATTTCTAAGTTCCGCAACACGGGTAGGCGCTTTCAGGAATACCTACAATAGCAAAAAAATTCAGCATGCTGTGCGTAGTTTAGTTAATGTTGTCAGAGTTATTGCACTGTTAGATTTTCTGCATCTATTTACCTGATTGGCGGATGTCAGCGTATTCATATTGCCATATTTTAGGCTTACTATTGTACCAGCTACACGATGTAACTCATGGGTTACGCATGAAACCTGATAGCCGGCCGCGGTGCCCGAGAGGTTCTAGGCGCTACAGTCTGTAACCGCGCCACCACTACGGTCGCAGGTTTGAATCCTGCCTCGGGCATGGATGTGTGTGATGTCCTTAGGTTAGTTAGGTTTAAGTAGTTCTGAGTTCTAGGGGACTGATGACCTCAGGTGCTAAGTCCCATAGTGCTCAGAGCCATTTGAACCATTTGAAACGTGATACATGCTAGAATAAAATATTTTACTTTAATTCCCGCCCTTCATCATATACGGGGCAGCGTGGCTTAAAAATATGAACCCTTTTTATTTAAATTTATTCGGATGAAACCTATTATTGAGTTCCAATGAGAACAAGCGAGCCCATCCGGGGCGTTTGAGCTCACTGTGAAATGTATAAACTGTAACAGAAATCGCAAATTTGCGCACGTTGTGCACTTTTGCCGTAATTCATATGGAAAAATCAATAAAAGTTACAATCGTGCAAGTCATTGAAATACACGCACAGAGGCAAGAAAAATATAAATGTCAAAATTCATGCATTTCACTGTAAATGGCAAAAAATGAAAACATGTATGCAGCATGCATTTACATGGATATCTGGGCCCTCTTTATTATAGTCTGTATGTTTTAGTTTTCCCTGTCAATGATAATTTCGAGACACAGGAAGCTGTAGTTGTGGGATTTAAAAATCTTCCTTCTAGAATACGAAAAATACACTTTTTTGTACTGGTTTCTCCGAACGTATGTGGCCATAACATCTCCTGTCTCTCTTTGTTTATGAAAATAAATGACACATCTGGAGTTTTTTCAGCACACTATTTCTGTCTTAACGACCTTTTTCTTGCACTAATACTACACGTCAACGTGTGTGATTTGATTTGTTGTGTGCTTTCGGAGTCTGTAAAGTTTCTGAGCGAACAGTGCAAAGTAGGAATAATATGTTCACTTCGTATTTGTTTTTCCTCCCAGAGGAATAATATTTACACATCATGTGAAAGAAGTAGCGATGTTCGTATTTAATGTGTCTTCCACTGGTGTATTGCCGTTTTCTATTTCTTTTTTCGAGAAAAATTGTTTCCAAAAGCATACCAATGGACGCGATCATAAGAAAAGTCCATTGAGGGCAACAAGGCTTCTTCACTGGTGCACTGGCAAAGCCTTCGACAAAGTAATAATTCCATCGATACTGTGCTTGCAATAGGCTACCTCCCCCCCCCCCACCCCCCCACCCCCCTCTCTCTCTCTTCTCCCAAGCTGGTTTCTCGAGGCGGCTTATCTTACAAGGGAACCTCCCCATCGCACCCCCCTCAGATTTAGTTATAAGTTGGCACAGTGGGTAGGCCTTGAAAAACTCAACACAGATCAATCGAGAAAACAGGAAGAAGTTGTGTGGAACTATGAAAAAAAATAAGCAAAATATACAAACTGAGTAGTCGATGCGAAGGTAGGCGACATCAAGGACAATAGGAGTCAAGGAGCGCCGTGGTCCCGTGGTTAGCGAGGGGAGCTACGGAACGAGAGGTTCTAGGTTCAAGTCTTACCTCGAGTGAACAGTTTAATTTTTTATTTTCAGTTTATGTGACAAACTCTTATGTTTTCATCACTTTTTTCGGAGTGATTATCACATCCACAAGAAAACCTAAATCGGGCAAGGTAGAAGAATCTTTTTACCCATTCGCTGAGTGTACAAGTTAGGTGGGTCGACAACATATTCCTGTCATGTGACGCACATGCCGTCACCAATGTCGTATAGAATATATCAGATGTGTTTTCCTGTGGAGGAATCGGTTGACCTATGACCTTGCGATCAAATGTTTTTGGATCCCATTGGAGAGGCACGTCCTTTCGTCTACTAATCGCACGGTTTTGCGATGCAGTCGCAAAACACAGACACTAAACTTATTACAGTGAACAGAGACGTCAATGAACGAACGGACAGATCATAACTTTGCGAAAATAAAGAAAGTAAAATTTTCAGTCGAGGGAAGACTTGAACCAAAGACCTCTCGTTCCGCAGCTGCTCACGCTAACCGCGGGAGCACGGAGCTCCTGAACTCACATTGTCCTTGATGTTGCCTATGTTGCGCATGGACTACTCAGTTTGTGTATTTTACTAATTTTTTCAAAGTTCCACACAACTTCTTCCTGTTTTCTCGATTGATCTGTGTTCCGTTTTTCAAGACCTATCCACTGTGCCAACTTATAACTAAATCTGACGGGGGTGCGATGGGCAGGTTCCCTTGTAAGAAAGGCTTTGACTCAGAGCAAAGTAGAACCGGTACACACTAAAATTCAGACTACTAGGCTAGTTCGACCTGTGAGTACTTACGTCGAAACAACTACTACAAGACGGAGCACGTATTCTGGCGACGAGAGAAAGATATTCCAAGCAAGTGAGGGGGATTAGAGAGTCGTCGTCCCAGAAGATCCGAGGGTGATTCAGCAGTGCGTGAGCCCGCAGTAAGCGGCCGCGACTGGGGGGACAGACTCCGCAGCTGCCCCCGGCGACCTTATCAATCAGCTGAGCTCCCTCGGGCTCGCCCTCCGCCATCTGCAGGGGCGGCCACCAAAAGGACGAGCTGCTCTCTCTCTCTCTCCTGGCGCCCCCAAATTGCTTTAATATGCAGCCGAGGGCCCGTTTTTATGCGCCCCTCTCTGCACATTAAACACGAACAGAGATATTATCGCTTTTTGTTATCGCGATCAAACCCGCATTATAACACTGTATTACCGTTATAGTCGGGCACTCAGATTTCCATCAGCGCTAATTCTACACGCTCCCCGGCCGTTCTTTTTGTAGCGACTAACCTCTCCTCTTTCGTATTATGCGCCGCGCCGTGTAGTCCTTAATACTTGATGACATCGAAATTGCCGCCCTGGCGAAACCTTCTATTTTGTGTGGAAGCCGAGTTCTTCCCGTCTCCTGTTTACTTTCCTTCCTTCATCCCCGCTCGTGCTCTCAGGTTCGTGGGGGAAGCCGTGATCCATAATAAATGTTGCTCCTTCAGTGGAGATATTCTGGCCGTAGCATTTTTCCCAAGTTCGGGTATGAAAAAGATTCGGGACCGCACTTTGAATTATTTGATTGAGCGCGCTGCGTGTCGTCAGACAGATGAAATTCTAGACATGTCAATCTTGCAAAGTCTGTTGATTAATGATTACATTGACAGCTGTAGATCGGTGTGAAATAAGAAATATATTTTCCATCGCCCTTACGAATTAAGTGTAAAACTAGCAGTGTATAGCGTTTTATTAGAAATACACACTGTAAGAAAAGAGTTGAAGATCCTCCTCCTTCGACGCTATTTCGCCATAAAAAATTATTATTTTACAAGATAAAGTACCAGTTTAAGGGTTAACCGTTTTAGTGAAGTACCTTTGTATGTCTTCGGTAACCGGGTGGCTTATAAAAATTACTACAAGGTGTCATTAAATTTATTACGGATCGGGAATCTCCGAAGACACACACGCAGTAATTCAGAATATCGTCACAATTTTGTGACTACTACTGTTTGCTGAATATAAAATTACTGACCGATGGCGGTACAGGTTGTCGTACTTGTTTGGTCGCTCTGTAATACGTAACTGGCATACGTGCGAAATTGCGGCAGTCCCAGTTAGAGTACATCCTGTGTTTAATACTTTTCTGTATGCTTCGCTGAGTCTAGGTGCTACGTTCAGTTTAAGTGCCCGTGGGTATCAACAGATATGGCACCAGGTGGGTGAGTGTTTGATCCAAACAAAACTAATACTATTTTTTGCAAATTCTAATCTTGCTTTGGTCATCACCTCTAGTATTTGCAGTTTGGTAAGTAATGCGCTGTACGGCCGTCTCCTCGCCACGCTAACAGAAACGCAGATGACGAAGTGAACGTAACCGTGATTTGGCTAATTCTAATCAAAACGCCTGCTCTCTAAGCAGCTAAGAATCCGTTAACTTATAACGCGGATGGAAACTGAATTATGAAGAACTGTGGCATATGGAAGAGAGCCAAGCGGGTGCCGATATTTCACTTACCTGTGTTCAGTCTGTCGCAATCTCTACACACCTCGTTAGTGGGACAAGAGTAATGGCCCGTCCCACTGCAAGCTACCCTACAACTGTGTTCAACAAGTAATGCAACACATTTTTTTTCTGAAAGCAGGTTCGTTTTATTCAGGATTCCAATACACCATATTATTCCCCACTCTTTACGCTACAACACCCTATTTTTCAGCATAATCTCAGTTCATTGCGACGACCTTATGCGACTTTATTGGGAGGGCGTGTATGCGCGCATTGTACCATTCACCTGGTCGACGTTAAAGACAGCATCTTGCTGCATCAATAATATTCCCATCACCCTTCATTGGGTCAAACAGATGGAAGTCGAAAGGTGCAAGATCTGGGCAGGAAGAACACTACAGTGAAGTTTTGTGAGCTTCTCTCGAACTTGGATGAGGCGTTGCAGTGTCATGCAGAAAAAGTTCGTTTGCAGTTTGTGTGACAACGAACGCGCTGAAACCTTGTTGCGATGAGGACAGACTCACCGTGCTTCTGTGCACTGCCAGGTCTCAGTAGCGCCTCTGAATGTCTACGATGGGTTGATTTTCCGCCAAAAGAAACTCAATGAGAGCGATCCGCCCGGAATACACCTCCGTTCCAGACATTTTGAAGTCTGCACATAGCGCTACCACCTATCGGAACTTCGTGAAACTATAGGGACTGAGGCGGGACTATTTCACTATGTCCCTAAAGAAATTCTACTTTTTTCCATGCGAAATTGGCTGAGAAAAAGTGTCGCATTACTCATAGAATGCCCCCCGTACTACAACCGTTTGACATTCGAAGAAACGTAGTTTGCAACTGTTTCACCTTGTAATCTTACAGACCACCGATAGCTGTCTGAAATGTAAGCGTAGATTTCCAGCAAATACTGCGTGGAAACTGTAACTGTAATAAGTTATGGTAGATTTTTCGATGCAGGAATGAACTCACTGCTCTTGTTCCGTAGCGAAACTAGCAATTCTCGCCGAAATGTTCACAATAATTGATTTTCACATGCGTGAAACTTTGATCCTAATAAATTCTGCGCAAGCCTTCTACTGTGGCCAACAGCCAGAGCCACGAACTCTTCAGCTTCAGAGATGCTTAACTGTCGTGCGCCAGTGTGCCACGCCCCTAGAGAAGTGGTCCAACAGTAAGGCACTGGATCGCATTCGGTTGTTCAAACCCCTGCCCTGTTGAGATTTCCCGCGACTTCCCTAAGTAAATTAAGGTAAATTCCGGAGTGGTAAAGGTTTCGTCATTCTCCCCCAGTCAAAGCATGTGGTCCGTTACTAACGACATTCTCGCAGGTGCGACGGTGAACTCCACACTGCCTTTTCCCATAGTTCCTTCCAATGCACCGCGGCCGGAATTGTCCTCACTTGTTCATTTCGGAAGCCGAAAGAGCTGCGCAGTGTTTTTAAACCCCGGCGCGCAATTCGTCCTGGCATTTGCAGCTCTCTGTTTGGAAACAGCGTCGCAAAGTGAATTTTTACGAAAGCATTTTATCCTGGACTGCATAATGTATCAAGCAATCGAATTACGAGTCGTTTACGTGCCGTGTTCACTGCTGCGCTTTTAAAGCAATAATTGAAGCCAGCTGGTAGCTCCCCACTGTAGACAGCACGTGCCCCGACACAGTGTGAGCGGAGACACCTCGGTGCACAGTAAGTGCATAACCGCACACCTGAGCAGCTGTCCTCCTGTAGCTACTGGAAGTGCAGAACACGTCCAAGTAATAACGCTGCACTCGGTTCTAAGCGTTTTAAAGCAGATGCTAGATCAGCTCGCAATCTCTTCCCGTTATGAAGTCTTCTTTTGCCAAACCTACCGAGGTGGTCAAAAATATGGAAAAACCCCAATCGCAACACATTAACAAGCTAATGCGGTGTAGGGAAATCGCTGGCATTCAAAACAGCCTCCAGTAGTTTCGTAATGGATAAGTTCAGTTGCTCTATGGTTTTCAAGAGAATCTTGTAGCAGTCTTCTTACAAAAGCGCTAAGCTCAGGTAACGATGACATTGAAAACCCATTACGCATCCTTCTCTCCAAAGTAGACCACGGGCTCAGGAACACGAAGTGTCTCCAAAAGGACTTTACAACTTCGAAAATACATATAAATTAATTTGTACTATCTACAAAGTGATTGTAGTGTCAGTTTGTAGTGAAATACGTAAAGTTGTCTCTCGCGTAGTTCGCTAGTGCCGAATCGCACCGTAAGGACCGCTACCGGCAGTTGCTTTTAAGATGGCTACCTTCACTGGAGCCGAGCGTGCTAGCCGTGTAGTTTGGTTTGAAGAATCGAAGTCGGCGACAACAGTTCAGCGTAGTTTGCGTACGAAGTAAGCTAAAGATCCTCCTAGTAGGCCTAGAATTTACGAGTGCCGTAAATGTTTTGTAGAAACAGGGTGCTTGGTAAGACACGGGAAACCATCGGGGCGTCCAAGCACATGTGACGATTTCGGTGAGTGAGGGAGACAACGTTTTGTTAACAGCCCTACTATATCGACCCGGCGAGCATTTCGCGAACTGCAGATCCCACGTACGACCGTTTGCATTTGAACCGCACCGCCGTACTAGGCAAGGTCCTAGTGGAGGTGGTTTGCCGTTGCCTTCCTCCGACCGTAATGGGGATGATGATGACGATGACGACGACGACGACGACGACGACGACGACGACGACGACACAGCACCACCCAATCATCTGGAGGCAGGTGAAAATTCCCGACCCCGCCGGGAACCGAACCGAGAACCCCGTGCTCGGGAAGGGAGAACGCTGCCGCGAGACCACGAGCTGGATCTTTAGTTTAGGGTAAAAAAAAAATAAAAATAAAAAATAATAAAAAACCTTGTTTTTCCTTACAAAATACCACTAAACACAGCTCCAAATCTTCTTTCAATAAATTTGTATGAATTTTTAAAGTTGTCAAGTCCATTTTGAAACACCCTGTATTGGGGAGGCGCGACAATTCATCCTCGGAAAACCAGTCGCGGACGAGGTGAACTGTGTGAAGGGAGGAACACAGCATCGCTATCAGGGAAATGGACGTGATCAGCCGAAATGGTTGTGTAGTCCTTCGCAGTAATGCGACCTTGCAGATTGACGACGTGCCCACGGAATACAACATTATGAATGAATGCCCAAATCATCATCGACCTCCCATAGTGTTTGTCGTGGGACGGTTAGAAGTCGGAAACAGTGCGAAACAAGACTCACCTGGCGAAACGGCATTCTTGCTTTGCTCCAGGGTGCACGTTTTACGGTTACGGCACCACCTTCAGTGTTTCTGTTTCGACCTCGGCTGACACCTGCAACGTACTGAAGACGCTGCACGGACGCCTTCCGTGGTCAGACACAGCAGCGCCACCTGCAAGCTGGGCTGGCGTCTGCATGTATGTCGAACCATTCGTTTCTCGCGGCTTTTCCACGTTTTTCTCCAATCCCTGCAAGTAGCTGAAGTCTGCCTGAGAAGCTGGGATCTTTACAAATATATCCGTGCTCAGGCATGCGGGTCCTGCATTCGGAGAAAAACTTTACAACTGCAGCTGAAACCTCATTTTTACATCGGTGTTCTAACTGGAATGTTTGCAAAAATAGACATAATGTCTTATGGGATAACAGCAATCAGTGATTTTATAATGTTACTTAAAATCCTTCTTGATTGCAATTTTTTATTCATATGACCGGTTTCGGTTCATTCAGAACCATATTCAGATCTGTAAAAATAATGATACTAATTTACTATTTCACGGAAGCAAACCTTTTTCATCCTATCTAATCAACATCAAATGTACCAGAACGTACATGATATTTCAGTTACAGGAGTAACCCGTCCAAATCCAGCAACTGTCATATGCTACGTCACATAACATTGGTTGGCAGAGTGCACGTCATTTATATTAATTATAACACTATAACCGACAGGTGGCGTCTGGTACATTTGTTACATTCCATTTGCACATACTGTATTCAGTAGATATTTTTTATATTAAAAATACTGAATTAAAATATGTAGATGTCAAGGTTAAAATCTGTACTTGTCAAAATTAAAAAAACCGTAAAATTATCATTTTTATACGATCTAAATAGCATAGGGCGATTTATATATCTATGGTGCTGGTGTGAACTTGTTTTCCTCTACGGTCTGCTTCCGTGGTTCCCGCTATTTCGGTGTTGTCGCAGCCATATGCGCCCCAAAAGCTGTTTTGTTTTGAGAGTAGGTGTGCTCCCTGAATCTGGTTTCAAAGTTCCTACCAGTCTGCCCTATATATTGTTTACAGCAGTCATTACATTTGATCTTATATACACCTGAATCCTGAAATTTATTCCTACTGTTACATATTCTATGCCGGAGCTTCAATTTTAACGTGTTATTTGTTCGGAACCCTATTTTAACGTCGGATTTACGAAGGCATCTTTCAATTTTGTCTGTAATTCTTCCATTGTAAGTGAGAGCTACATATTTTTTCTTGTTGTTATCGAAACCTTAGCGCAAAAAATGAGCTCTCAAAACCCGAAAATTAGATTCACCATGGAATTTGAAGAAAACAACCGTATAGATTACTTAGATTTAACACTAATAAAAAAAGATGGGAAGCATGAATTTAGCATATTCAGAAAACCTACGTACGTGTACAGATCTAGTTATCAATGAGCGCTCTTGTCACCCACCGCGATACAAATGGGCATATTTTACTTCGATGTTATACAGGCTACTAAGATTGCCACTAAGCCAACAGGAAGTAGAAAAGGAGTTAAGTATTTTAAAACAAGTGGCCGTAGCGAACGGATATACGTGTAAGCAGGTGATGAATATTTGTAGGACGATAAAGAAGAGGCAAATGGAACAAATAGAAGGAAGTCAAGTAGCAGTTAAGAGGAACAACAAGAAAAAATATGTAGCTCTCACTTACAATGGAAGAATTACAGACAAAATTGAAAGATGCTTTCGTAAATTTGACGTTAAAATAGGTTTCCGAACAAATAACACGTTGAAATTGAAGCTCCGGCATAGAATATGGAATAGTAGGAATAAATTTCAGGATTCAGGTATATATAAGATCAAATGTAATGACTGCTGTAAACAATATATAGGGCAGACTGGTAGGAACTTTGAAACCAGATTCAGGGAGCACACCTACTCTCAAAACAAAACAGCTTTTGGGGCGCATATGGCTGCGACAACACCGAAATAGCGGGAACCACGGAAGCAGACCGTAGAGGAAAACAAGTTCACACCAGCACCATAGATATATAAATCGCCCTATGCTATTTAGATCGTATAAAAATGATAATTTTACGGTTTTTTTAATTTTGACAAGTACAGATTTTAACCTTGACATCTACATATTTTAATTCAGTATTTTTAATATAAAAAATATCTACTGAATACAGTATGTGCAAATGGAATGTAACAAATGTACCAGACGCCACCTGTCGGTTATAGTGTTATAATTAATATAAATGACGTGCACTCTGCCAACCAATGTTATGTGACGTAGCATATGAAAGTTGCTGGATTTGGACGGGTTACTCCTGTAACTGAAATATCATATACGTTCTGGTACATTTGATGTTGATTAGATAGGATGAAAAAGATTTGCTTCCGTGAAATAGTAAATTAGTATCATTATTTTTACAGATCTGAATATGGTTCTGAATGAACCGAAACCGGTCTTATGAATAAAAAAAAATTGCAATCAAGACGGATTTTAAGTAACATTATAACTGGAAATGGTCCTCGTGCTACCGTTGTACGTCAGGCTTCACCATTCTACCACCTGTGCTATAAACACTCACCGCTAACGCCTCAGTGAATCGCATTTAGTGAAATCAGTCTTTTCCATCCGGTACAACGCACCACGTTTTTAGCACTTTGTTTGTTTTTATTAGTTCGCTAATGACCTCTTGCGCAGTGTATTACATTTTCAGCAGAGCCGTAGAGTCCTCCCGATGCTCGAATTTCGACGAATTTATGTTTTTTCCCCGTGACGGCTTTTTATTTTTTTATCACCTGCTATTACCCTCTCGTGGAGGCGTCGGAGGACAGAGAGCGCCATCGCCGCTGTGGTTGGCGAGCGTCTGTCACAAACGAGACACCGGCGCCGCCGGTGCTCAGCGCGCAGCACTGCTGGAACCGATCGACCGAACTGGAGAGCTGGGGGTCGCAAAAAAGGGAGAAAAAAAGCGGGCTGGAGCCGTCAGCCGGGCGCGCGCTGCTCGTGTGACAAATTAGTCAGCGATGCCGATGTAAAACAGAGTTTTGAAGTGCGATCGAAGCGGCGCGGGATGGGGGGCGACGGGCGAGGGCCGTGACGGCAATCCGCGGCCCTCGTCGCATCCCTAATTGGGTTTCTGCTCCCCTGCAGCAGCGCGCCGCTGCCTCGGCGGCCATTGTGCGCGCCCGCGAGGGCGGAAGACGGATCGAGTCGAGGGTTGCGGATAATAATTCGGCTGCTTTGTGATGCTGATGCAGACGCAGCGCCTGCGTGCCTGCCGGCTAGGGAGGCCAAAGTCTTCTCAGCTCTCGGGGCAGTCCGAGGCCTTCCTATCTGGCATCCTTCCCCCGATGAAGGCTGCCGCGGAAACATCGAGCCGTTCTAGGTAATGCTTCTGCCGAAACACAGGTGGCCTCGGAGCTTAAACCTCCAGTTACATGTGAGAACGTGCAAGACGATGATTACGATCTCAGGCAAGCAGGACAACACAGAAATGCATTAACACACAACACCGTACACAATATAGTGCGTAACGAAGACACACAACACAATCTGTAATGCACTACACACTGAGCACCCGAAGGGAGAACTAAACAACTGACATCATAATAAGCAGCAATGAGAGCAACTCCACAGGGTACACGAACAGGGACAAAAAAAAAAAAGCGAGATTCAGTAAGCACATGGCACAAAACCCACATAAGAAAATACGTAAATATAACTTAAAGTAAGATTAGAGACATAAATGGACTAGAAAATAAAGCTTTTAGCGCCGTATAAAATAAGAATGCGTACAGTAGAATCAGACAGTGACCGGTGATTTACTGCAGAGTGTCTCTCTAAACTTGTACTTACATAAGTAGAATTACATTAGTTTGAAAAAATCTCGTTACAACAGCATTACAAGTAATTAAAATTAGAATAATTTACCGTGTCATGTGTATGTAAAAGATATTGTATAAGCACGACCAGTCGTACCATCTAGGTGGCAGATCTCTGTAAATGACAGCAAATAAAATAAAAATATTGAGAGAAAGAAAAGACATTACTTTATAGTATTACACTAGGAGGTAAGTACGGAAAACGGTTCTGTAATGTTCGAATAGTGGTTTGCAGCTTGACAGTCACGTCGATTAAATACGCATGACATTGCAAAGCGGTCCGGCATGCAACAAGCAGGTACGGTTGGTTGTAGGGGAGACGAATGGTCGACTCTGGTTTATTGCAAGAATTCTAGGAAAGTGTAGCTCCTTTATAAAGAAGACGGTCCACAGGGCATTTGGGCGACCCATTCTTGAGTGCTGTTCCAGTGTTAGGATCGCCACCAGGGAGCGATTCAGAGGTGTGCTGCTAAATTTGTTACCATTAGTTTCGGTTAACACATGAGCTTTCGGAAATGCTCCATGAACCGAAGTAGGACTCTGGACAGAAGAGGATGTCCTCTCCCACGAATCACTGTTGAGTTCCACGAACCACTACTGAGATAGTTTAGGGAACCGGCATTTGTTGCAGATTGCGCGAGGATCTTACTGTCACCAACATACATCTCTCGTAATGACCACGAGAAAAGAAATGAGGGTTCAGAGGGAAGGTTATAGACAGTCGTTTTGCATTAGATGCATTTGTGAGTGGAATAGCAAGCGGAATGACTTAATGTGTAACAAGCTAACCTCCAACATATACCATATGGCGGCTTTTGGATTACGTATGGACATGTAGAATGCAAGATTAGTGGTGAACATGTTGAATACATCACATAGTATAAGTATTTACGGCTAATACTAAGAAGCGGTATGAAATGAGAAGAACGTGTAAAATCAGTCTTGGGGAAGGCGAGTGAAGATTTAGATTTCGTTGGAAGGGTTAAGGGAAAATGAAGTGCGGCGCATATGTAAAGCAAATTG
Source organism: Schistocerca piceifrons (assembly GCF_021461385.2). NCBI lineage: Eukaryota > Metazoa > Arthropoda > Insecta > Orthoptera > Acrididae > Schistocerca > Schistocerca piceifrons. The sequence continues at coordinate 597,435,809 of NC_060144.1, forward strand.
CACAGTAGACGCTAGTGCAACCAACTCAAGAGTATTTTTCCAGGGTTTGTAGTTATCCCTGAACACGCATTTAATATCCAGCTCCCCGTGCACAATGTCAGGTCGTGCCAATATCTCTACGATGAGATGGTGCTCGTTGTGCTTATATCCTGGAGTAACTGGAGTGAGTATATGTGCCGATATGCACAGATACTTTAGCAAAGTACCGTGCCGAGAAGTGCTTCCGCGACTGTACTCTCATCGTACAAATGCGAGGCAAATACGTGACATTCGTCTGTGCGCTGAGGCATACGTGAATGAGACAAGTCGAAGTGGATATAGCAGTACAGCAGTTACAAGGGGTAGAAAATATGTCATCCCGCTGCTGGGGACAACGTCTCAGACAGGAAAGACAACTGTCGATGTTCTGATCAACATGTTTTTGTATTTTTTTCCTTAAAGTGATTTTCACGTTTGAAAGTGCTTCGTTGAGTGGATGGAAAAAGTCGCAAAGTTGGCGGATTCTACGTCAAACGGTGGTGTCATTAGAGACCGAGCACGAGTTCGGATTGAGGATGAATGGGCGGGAAAGTCGACCTAGATGTGGGACGCCAGGCAGGGTTTAAAAGCGCCGTCGTCCTGAGTGCGAGTCTGAGAATGAAGGGCACACCACGGTCAGTCGGGACAATATCAAGTAAAGCCCTTTCGGTCGAGAGTTAATTTACTTTTGTAGTGGTATCTGTATTAGCTGATTTTGGCTTCGTGATTCATCCTTCTTCTAGAAGGAAAGTAGATTGTTCGTTTCCAATTCTCTCTCTGACACACACACACGCACATACACACACACACTCACTCTCTCTCCCCTTGGTAATTTTTAACCGTAACCCCGGTTCTGGCATTTCCTGGCAAATTAAAACTCTGCGGCGGTGCGGGCGAAATACTCTTCGCGAATAAGTTGCCCGTGCACGGCAGTGAAAGCTGTGAGGGAGAGTCATAAGCTGTGCCTGGATAGTTCGGTTGATAACGAAATGTTCCGAATTTCCGAATTCGAGTTTATGTTCGTTGCATAGTTGTAGCTAATAGTTTCAAAATAGCGCACTTTCCGCTGTTTGTTAGCTGGCCGAAGACACACAGGAATTGGTAGTTACTTTCATGTGACTGACCACACGCACTGAACAAACGAACGCCACACCAGCTGCCGTCCGAGTGTGGTAATGGCGTCTACTCGATGCCCGATCAGTGACTGCTAGCGTGCTAACCAACGTTCCTCTCAAGTCCAGCGTCCTACACAATGGAAGCTGTGCGCCAGAAGTACTTGACACGAGTGGGTGATTAAATAATGACTCACGCGCGAAGAGAGTCTGCGAGACGTGTGCGAGGAAGAGCGAAGCAGCCAGAGCCAGGGAGACGCGGAGTCGTTAGGAGGGGAGGGGCCCTCCAGCCGGCAGACAAAGGACGGGCGTTACGGCAAGTGGGCGAAACGGCGTAGCGCGGCACTGCGCACCCCTGGGGCGAGGCTGCCCTCGCAATTTATCACACCCCTCGGTGCGGGCGCGCTCCCTCCCTCCCTAGGCCCTTATCAGTTATTGTACATAATAGCGCGGGGAGAACGGCCCTGAGGACCACGGGGAGCCGCCGTGCAAGAGCCGGGGGGGGGGGGGGGGGGTGGAATATTAGGTTACGTGGGGGGCAGCGGCCGCCCGGGCCCCATCTGGCAGCTCCGGCAGCGGCCGATGTTTACGGTTGGTAACACTGCTGGCTCAGCCGAGCGGAAAAAAGACGAGGGCGAGGGAGGCCGCGCACAGCAGTACAGCAGTACAGTCGGTTCCCCGCGCCTCGCCGCCTTGTTTATGCAGTGCAGGTTGGTTAGGGTAGGAACTCACCCGAGCATTTGCTTTTACGAAAACAGAGTCAGTACGGAATCAACATCTCGCTTTTCAATTATAGTTCGGATTCCTTTCATTTTGACACTGCGTGACCGAGTGGACGATATGTAACATACTAAATTCTTCATTTCTCTGTCCGTACTGTCTGTAGGTGCTTTAAAATTATTGAAAGTACTTTAATTGCGTCTTTGCAGCAACAAGAAAACAAGACCTCCTTTCACCAAACTTTTCGATTTATTGGAACAAATCATCATCAGATTCCTGTAATGAAAGATATTTACACTCTCTCTCTCTCTCTCTCTCCCTCCCTCCCTCCCTCCCTCCCTCCCTCCCTCCCTCCCTCCCTCCCTCCCCCCTCTCTCTCTCTCCCCTTCTCCCTCCCCCCCTCTCTCTCTCCCCCTCCCTCCCTCCCACCCTCTCCCTCCCTCCCTTAATTTCACCTCTTGGTCCTCATCCGTTTCCTCTAACACACTCTGCATTTCTACTTCTACGTGATTACTCTGCTATTCACAATAAAGTGCCTGGCAGAGGGTTCAATGAACCACCTTCAAGCTGTCTCTCTACCGTTCCGCCGGCCGGAGTGGCCGTGCGGTTCTAGGCGCTACAGTCTGGAACCGAGCGACCGCTGCGGTCGCAGGTTCGAATCCTGCCTCGGGCATGGATGTGTGTGATGTCCTTAGGTTAGTTAGGTTTAATTAGTTCTAAGTTCTAGGTGACTGATGACCTCAGAAGTTAACTCGCATAGTGCTCAGAGCCATTTGAACCATTTTTCTACCGTTCCATTCTCGAAAGGCACGTGGGAAAAACGAGCACTTAAATTTTTCTGTGCGATCCCTGATTTCTCTTGTTTTATCGTGATCATTTCTCCCTATGTAGGTGGTTCAAAAATGGCTCTGAGCACTATGGGACTTAACTTCTGAGGTCATCAGTCCCCTAGAACTTAGAACTACTTAACTAACCTAAGGACATCACACACATCCATGACCTAGGCAGGGTTCGAACCTGCGACCGTAGCGGTAGCGCGGTCCCAGACTGTAGCGCCTAGAATCGCTCGGCCACACCGGCCGGCTATGTAGTTGGATGCCGACAGAATGTTTTCGCAATCGGAGGAGATAACTGGTGATTGAAAATTTCATGAGAAGATCCCGTCGCAACGAAAAACGCCTTTGTTTTAATGATTGTCTCTCTCCTATTCACGTATCATGTCTGTGACACTATCTCCCCTATTTCTCGACGATACAAAACAAACTGCCCTTCTTTGTACTTTTTCGATGTCATCCGTCAGTCCCACCTGATGCGGACCCCACACCGCACAGCAATACTCCAGAATAGGACGGACAAGCGTGGTGTAAGCAGTCTCTTTAGTAGACCTGTTGCGCCTTCTAAGTGTTCTGCCAATGAATCGCAGGCTTTGGTTTGCTCTACCCACAATATTATTTATGTGATCGTTCCTATTTAGGTTATTTGTAATTATAATCCCTAAGTAATTAGTTCAATTTACAGCCTTCAGATTTGTGTGACTTTTCGCGTAATAGAAATTTAGCTGATTTCTTTTAATACTCATGTGAATAACTTCACACTTTTCCTTATTCAGGATCAATTGCCACTTTTCGCACCATACCGATATCTTATCTAAATCATTTTGCAAGTTGTTTTTATCATCTGATGACTTCACCAGACGGTAAATGACAGTATCATCTGCAAATAATCTAAGACGGCTACTCAGATTGTTTCCCATGTTGTTAATATAGATCAGGAACAATAGAGGTCCTATAACACTTTCTTGGGGAACGGTGTCGACAGCCTTCTGGAAATCTAAAAATATGGAATCAATTTGACATCCCCTGTCGATAGCACTTTGCATTTCACTACTTTGCATTCAATGTCCGCTCATTTTCACCCACCCCGGTCACGCCTCTACCAACTACCCACGGATTAGATAAACACCATAATTAAACGTTCATCTCTGTTACATATTAATTAAACACACATTAACACAGTTAAACGACGTAACACACACATGACCACTCGCAGAGGAAGGAAAGGAAAACTAACAGTGAAGGGGATAATATTACACAAGCCCCTGCGCCATGCTAAAACTCGCAAGACACTTCAAACGCTCTCCAACGATTCTCAGATTTCTCTCTGTAGCTCATACAACCCGTCTTTTTGTTGTGAGTGAGTGGAAAAGATGGCGCCACTAGAGTTGCTCGTACCGTTTTGAAGCAATCTATGGGTGACGGGCAGAGGCGCACAAATTCCGTTTTTAACCTGCCCATGCTTGCCTGTTAACCAGACAGGCAAGTTGCCGCTCGCTATCAGCCGAACGGGTAGCCTGCTTTACTTCCATCAAAGCCAAGATATGTCCAACTGAAGCACACTGAAGGAATCTTTCATGCCTGCCCGTCTTCCCACAATGCTCCGTTCGTAGCAATTCGTTCTGTACGCTTTCATTGTAGATTTATGAGTAGGGTTTTACCTGAGTATCACAAAACGAGTCTCACTGAAATATATTTATCTTATGGGTCACTGTAGGACATACAGTGGTGGATTTTATTTGTCCTGTTTCTCCTTTTTGGCGTATTTCGAGCTTGTTTATTTCGATGTGAATGGTTTTCTCTGCAATTTCACCCACTTTCGGCTAGCACAGGCTATGCTGAATTCGAACCATCATCAGGTGACCTGCCGTGTATTTTTTCTGTATTAAACAGGGCCATCTCTGAAAGTCGAGATCCTTTGCACCTGAAGGATCTGAAGGTATCTATTATCCTGCAACCTTAGTGTGTTGCAGCCAAATGTGACCCAGTTACACCAGTTTTAATTACTTTGTCCGAGATGTGTAGTGCCGATTCGCTGGATTAATCCTAAGTGGCCAAAATAGTTCATTCTAAATGCTCCAACGCATTTTAGCAAAGACGAAGTTCGTTTTCCATTTCACGTTAATCTCAAAAGGCATGTCTGAAGGAACCAGCTTTTCTTCCATACTAAACTTTCGTCGCACTTTTTTGCATATCACCAGATTATGATTTTTAATATCCACTGCGTAATGGTTTTTTCCCTATTTCAGTCAACGTTTGCCCCAAGCTTAGAAAGTCCTAAATGGCCTCAAGTCCTCGGTACACGTTTCCACATCCTTGTCAGACACCGAGACTTTGACCTCTTTCACAATATTTATGGACTGAGGAAAGTGATAGTCAAATTCACAAATATGTCGTAACGTACACGAAATTCCCGAACGACAGTTTGCTAACTTTCTACACAATTTGCATTGCGAGACACCTACCGATTTATCTGAAAGTGTCTGAATAAACACCCGACAACTTTTACCCTGCTGGACTTGCGCTCCGTTTGTGGCTGGTATGTTATTCCCCATTTCTTATCTTTTTCTCAGTCTCCTTCAAGTCTGGCTCGGTCATTTTGCTGCTCCCAGCGTTACGATAAATGAGCCGCATTCAAACTACGTAAGCAAACATATACTCGGCTAGTGTCGTCGGGTCGATAGAGCAACCTGTTGTCGAGTGGAGCAGGCCGAACGGGTCTGGAGAATCTTGCCAGGCTTCCGGAAACCCGAGCTCTCCTGCCTTCAGTACACACGTACTCTCGAGTCTCCGATGCGCCACCTCGAGCTGCTTTAACGGTTGCGGCGGAAATAGGGGCAGGCAGGCTGGAAGGAGGGTTTGTACACCTCTGGCGACGGCGCGAAACGAGAGCCGGCCGCCGGCCGCCACGTCGCCACAGGATACGGGCCGGCGGCCGTTCCCACAGCGCACGGCCGGCCTGCCGGCCTTCTCGCGTCGTTTCGCAGCTCAGCGGCCGCGTCCGGTGCACGCCTCCACTTCGTCTCTCGTTTCCTTCACTGCGTCAGCCGGCTGGGACAGGGCCGTGCCCTGTGGTTGTGTTAAGGGGCAGCGATAACCCACTGCGTTCGTATTGTACGAACACCACACATTCTTAAAACATTAAGCAGCGGCTAATTCCTTCAGCTGTACTCGGTAAACCTAATCACTTCGCGACATCTTAAATAATGACAGGTTAAATCCCAAAGATTGCACCTAGTGTCTGTCCTGCTAATGGACGCGGTGGTGGTGGTGATGGTAGCGTTTTTGTTGTTGTTGTTATCGTTATCATGGTCTTCAGTACGAAGACTATTTATATGCAGCGATACGTGGTAAACTACCTGTCGAGGTCTCGTAAACCGGCAGTGATGTGGTACTCCCCTTACGACGAATTTCTGTATTCTGCTAGATGGCATTGTCACCCTGCTTTGTAGTTCCTTGTAGTTGTAGTTCCTTGTAGATGCTACGGGACGTCAGTAGAATGGTATAAATGCGTTTTTCTAACTTCAGTTGAGAATAGAACTTAGTGAGATGCTGGTGTTCGTGAAACCTCAACACACCACTCTCTTCCCATAAGAATAAAAAGTCAACATAGCCATTTCACTGCATTTTTGAATTTTTGCATGATATGCTGTCGTAAAATTCGTAGCAAATATTGTTATATATGGTTTGTTATGGGCCATAAGGCGACAAAGTTCGATCATTGATTGATCACGTACTCGATGGGGACCAATAGATTCCGATGACGGAGATGAAGACGATGCTGTTATTGTCAATGATCACGACACATTAGCAGAGCAGGAAGGACATCGAAACGATGAAACTGAGGTCAGTGATAATTTTTATCTGGGGAAAGATGGAACGACTAAATGGAGAAAACAATTTCCACGCCCTAATGTTAGAAGAAAGTTGCCCAGTATTATTACCCAACTCCCCAGATGCCAGACAACGTGCTGTGTCACTAAAGTGTTCCAATCTTTTTATATTTTTTGAGGTTACAGAACAAATTGATTTGTTTACAAATAAGCGCACGGTCATAGAGAGGTATTCACAAGAAAACGTACTAAAATCTATAACGGATCACGAAATAATGGCAGTGTGGTTCTGCATTTAGCAGGAACCTACAAGGCAAGTAGAACGATTTTGGCAGACCTTTGGGCATCTGATTGAACTACTATGTCCCTCCGAAGATTGCGCTGCTCTAGTTTTGATGAGCAAGATATTGGAACTGCCAAGAAGGAAGTAGTAAAATTGGCTCCAATTAAAGATGTTCTTTACCGGTATGTGAGTAACTGTAAGAAGCTTTTCCTTGTCAGTGAATACGTTACACTGAATGAAAATTTTTCCTCAGTATTTCTATCTGGTATGTGGCTAATAATTAATAGGTAATATCCCATTATATTATTGTCACTGTGTAAAGTTGGTGAATGGAATTTGAGAAGATTCTGTCGCAACGAAAAACACCTTTCTTTTAATGATGTCCATCCCAAATCCTGTATCATTTCTGTGACACTCTCTCCCATATTTGGCGATAATACAAAACGTGCTGCGTTTCTTTGAACTTTTTCGATGTACTCCGTCAGTCCTATCTCGTAAGGATCCCACAACGCGCAGCAGTATTCTAAAAGAGGACGGACAAGCGTAGTGTAGGCAGTCTCCTTAGTGTCTGTTACATTTTCTAAGTGTTCTGCCAATAAAACGCGGTCTATGGTTAGCCTTCCCCACAACATTTTCTGTGTGTTCCTTCCAATTTAAGTTGCTCGTAATTGTAATACATAGGTATTTAGTTGAATTTAAGGCTTTTAGATTAGACTGATTTATCGTGTAACCGAAGTTTGAGTTCCTTTTAGCACTCATGTGGATGACCTCACACTCTTCGTTATTTAAGGTCAACTGCCACTTTTCGCACCATTCCGATATTTTTTCTAAATAGTTTGGCAGTTTGTTTTGATCTTCTGATGACTTTATTAGTCGATAAACGACAGCATCATCTGCAAACAACCGAAGACGGCTGCTCAGATTGTCTCCCAAATCGTTTATATGGATAAGGAACAGCAGAGGACCTATAACTCTACCTTAATTTCAGCTACATTAATTTCAACTACATTAATTTCAGTTTTAAAATATTCAAGATATGTAATAAAAAAAGACAGGGAATACTACACCCCACACGCAACTAACGTTGCAATTCCCCAGACTACAGCAATGCCGGATGAATCTCTGAAAAACTTCAAAATGGTTCAAATGGCTCTGAGCACTATGCGTCTTAACTTCTGAGGTCATCAGTCCCCTAGAACTTAGAACTACTTAAACCCTACTAACCTAAGGACATCACACACATCCATGCCCGAGGCAGGATTCGAACCTGCGACCGTAGCGGTCGCGCGGTTCCAGACTGAAGCGCCTAGAACCGCTCGGCCACTCCGGCTCTGAATAACTACTGCAGCTAACATCAGTCTGAATTTGCTTATTTCAGTCATCCTTGATCCTTCGGGAAGTGTCCTGGTGAGGTATCCTTTCTTTTAGTTAAGTTGTACCGTAAATTTATTTTCCCGCCGATTCGACTCAGCACTTCTTCATTAGCTATTTAATGTTCGACGTTCTCCTGTCGCGGCAGGTCTCAGAAGCTATTTTCCTCTCCTTTCCATTGTTTACACGACTTCTCGGAAACGCAGTGAATGTGCCTTTTAAACATTTAGTAACAAAAGCACGTTCTTGCCTGCTGACAGACAAAAACGTATTCTGTGTGAACAGTACTGATGCTCCTCCGAAGTTGGTCTGTAAACCGCTCTCCCGGAGCACACTTACTTTCGGAGATGGAAATGTCACAGTGTAGGTTAAATTCGCCGAAGCCGATGCAGCGTACCCAAAGAACAAACAAATGTAGGAAGATTAGGGTTAAATCGCGTGGACGAAGTGGTCCTAAGGGACTCGACGCAGCGTCGGCTTGAGGAAGGAAATCGAGCGCCTCCTTTCCGTAGAAAACATCTGTCTAGGCAGTTGCCTTTGAAATGGGAAGGGCACGGATGAGCTGTATCTGGAAGTAGTAGGGAGAATCTGAACCCCACTGCTCCCTAATAAGAATCCTTTGCCAGAATACGGTGCTCGAAAGCGTGGCCATTACCGCTCTTTATATAACACGGAATTTTCAGCAAAAAAGAAAAGATTTGAAAATAACAGTAAAAATAGATGTGTGTGATGTCCTTACATTAGTTAGGTTTAAGTAGTTATAAGTTCTAGGGGACTGATCACCTCAGAAGTTAAATGACATAGTGCTCAGAGCCGTTTGAACCATTTTGACACCAAATTTGGTTGCACTTGTATATTCTGTTCTGGTTAAAAATGTTCAGCACTTTGTTCCTTTTTTCATTTATTTTGGGAAACTTCAAGAATTGATGGCAAAGCATAAAAATTTAGGACTGTTCCCAGAAAATGAGGACGTCAGTTTTGAATTCTTACCTAGGGCGAGAAAAACGCCAACGGTTCTGACTGGGATGGTGTCTTTCCGAGTAAACGGCCAATTTCCTTCTCCATCTCTCCAGAGCCCGAGTTTCTGCTGCGTCTCTAATGACCTTGTCGTCGATGGGACTCGAGCTAATGTTACCTCCCCCTCCTGTGAAGCTACCGTGACGGAAGGGAGGTAGACGCGATGTAACTCGACTGCAGGTCCATTACTGCCTTAGGCTAGCTCGGATTGCCATTCCAAAGGGTGACGGATTTGTCCTGAAGTTACCTGCCAGCGTTCTCCTGTAGTGACAAGTGGGACGAGCAGATATGCTAAAGTGGTACGGCCGGGCAGGGGTTCGAAGACATATCCTCCCGAATGTGAGTGCAGCACCTCGGCCACCTGCCTGAAGCGCACTGTAGCGACGTGCCGAGGCGGCGCGGCTGTCGACATTTGGTCGCCGCCGGAGACCCGCGAGCCGGGCGGGCGTGTGGCGGCGGCGGCGGCGGCGGTAATCTGCCGTGCAGGTCCGCAAATTGAGATTTACGGTCTGGCGCGGGCGTGGGCGGGGGCGTGACCGGCAGCTAGGTGCGTGTCCGTGGGCGCCGGTAATTGGGACAAAACACAATTAAAAAGAAATGGGCCGGGAAGAATGGGGCAGGCCGAGAGAGGACACGGGATGGAGAGCGCTGCGCCGGTGTCACAGCAGATAGCGATGGCTATCGCGGTAATTATAAGCGGCCGGCTTTTTTTCCGCTCCGCCGGGCGGTAATTTAAGGGCTATCGCTGCTTGGCCGCCATTGTTCTCTTTCCTATCTGGCGGAAACGGGCGATTGGCTGGCCGCGCGCCGCTATCAGATCCGCCGGCCCATTGTGCGGCGGGCACCGCCATCCGTTCGCACTTCGCCCGAGCGCCGGCGATGACTTTTCTTTTTTTTTTTTTTTAACCTCGCACGCTTACCGATAAAATGCTGTCTAGTGTGGAGGGCAACAGGGCATTACAGTGCACGCAAAGCCAATGCTTCTCACTCCCTAGTTCACAGGTTACGTACTACACAAATTTGGCCTTACAGCCAATGATCACTGCAGCTGTGCTCAGTTAAATTCTCGCTGTGGCGGTAAAACTCGATTCGGTCATCAGACATAAGGGCGGCTTGACGCTTGTTATCATTGGTCAGAGTCTTTAGCTAGTTATCTGTCCTCTTTGTTTCAGCGTAACTGCTGCATCCTTCACATTCGTACCCGGAGATTCCCCAGCGACTTTCCTACCGTGACCCCTTAAGCTAGAGCACACTTCGTACGTGTTTCGAGAAGCGAACCCGCCAGTATAAAAGGGGGGCGAGGTGTGTCACGTTGCCATTACAGAAGTAATGACAGGAGAACGGATCGGCCTGTAGAGGACAGTGGCTTCCAACTTGGACTAGTCATTGCGTATCGCCTGAGTAACACATCCATTGGGAACGTTTCGACCCTTCTATAACTGGACAACTCGACTACTGATGATGTGACTGTGAAGTGGAAACGCGAATGAATAACCACAGCTGAACCCAGACTATCCAGATCTCAGATAGTGACGGACCGGAACAATCGATCCTTGCGGAGTTTGATTGTAAAAAGACAGCGAAATCAGTTGACAGTTCCAGAGTGCTATTACCGGTCCAGATAACACGACGGGTGTTCTTAGGGAGTTAAGGCGCTGGAGTGGTCGAGAAGTTCCTCATAAGCCACGAATTTCTGAAATCGGTGCTAATCGACGGTTGAACTGCTGTGAGGGGCGACGGCCACGAACAGTGGGTGTCTGGAAACGAGTGGTTTGAAGCACGGTATAGCCTGCAGCAATCGAACGGAAGGATTTGGGTATGGCCAGTGCACGGAGAACGTCACACACAATCACGTGTACCGCCGACAGTGAACTCTGGAGAAAGGTGTGTCGCTGTGTGGGGCTGTATTTCGCGGCTACGTTGTGCTCCCCTCATTGCGCTTAAGGAAATACGAAACGTGGAAAGACGTGAAAGGCATTTTACAGCGTTCTGTACTGCGTACAGCAGAACAACAGTTCAGAGACGAAGAGTCATTGCATCACCTCGACGATGCACCCTGTCATAATGCAGCATCCATCAGACACTACGGTTTGTGGACAATAACATCCCTGAAGTAGACTGGCGCGCGCAGAGTCCTGACTCGAACCCAGTAGAATACCTCTGGGGTGAATTAGAAAGTAGACTTCGTTCCAGAACGCGGCGTACAAACATCACTACCTCCTCAGGCTTCCGCTCTCGAGGAATATTGGTCTGCCACTGATCTACAGACATTGAGACACCTCAGTGGAAGGTAAAGTCGTCATAAAGGCGAAGAAGGGTGGACACACGCCATGTTAACGTCCGCTGATAAATGACCGGATACATTTGATCACATTTGTATATCTGACTTTCAACAGTCAACTGTAACATCACATATCAAAGGTTTCTCGCACCTCTCCATCGAGCACCATCACATGCGGCGATTACTGGTACGTCCTCAGCCCGCACTGCGTATAAGGTTGAGAAAGCGGATTGATTAGCACGAATGCTCCGTCTGAAACGAGCCCCACGCACGTGTCGCCGGCTTCGAACCCCAGTCGCGCCGCCGTAGCGCGGTGCGGTCACGCCGCGAGGGCCGGGTATTCCGCGGTCGTGACGTCACCGCCGCCCTAGTAAATCGCGACCAATCCGGCGCCGGCCGTCGTATTTTATGTGTCTGCCCGTGTTTGCCGTGGCGCAGTTTAAACAGCTCGCCGTGTGTATCTTTCTTCACGTCATATCACACGTCCCTCGCAGCGCGCCCCGGGGGAGGGTTATGCCAGACTAGCAGGGCAGCCATCCCCCGGGGACGTGAACAATTTCCGGCAGTTTTCCGTCCCCGGCCCTCGGCTGCTCCCTCGCTTTCTGTCTGCGCCCTTCGGCTCGCCTCCCCTGCAGGCAACTCCCGTCTGTCTTTCACCTCTGCTTGCCTTCTCTCTCTCTCTCTCTCTCTCTCTCTCTCTCTCTCTCTGCGCGCTCGCGCAACAAAACCGTGGTGCCGCGTGACATTGCTGCAGCGGGGCACGAATGCGAGAAAGCAGTGTGAAGAACTCCGGGCTGCAGATAAAAAAAGAGAAGGAAAGGAGGCAAGAAAAGGCGCCCAGTGTGCGGCGGGACAGGCTGACGTATGCCGGGGCGAGGTCACGGCGCCGCCTCCCCCAGGAACTTCATTTAGCTCGCTCTCCCGTCTGCGCAGTGTTCGTCGTCCCCCGCACGCGTCCCTTCATCCGTCAGCCCTCCTTTATCGTCCCTCCCCCTTTTTTTCCTATCCTCCCTCCTCTCCCGCACTATGCGGGCGGAGGGATTCCTGCCTCTCGGCACATTTAATTGGATCGTCAGAATCTATCACGCATAAACTCGGCTGCCCTCTGTCGGCTGCTATGCGCAGAAGAGAGCCGCTAGGATGTACGTAGGGACCAGCCAACGGAATTTTTTATATCTGATCACTCGCGGAGCCGACGAATGTAGCCCGGACTACCTCCGCATCATCTTAGCCGTACGAAATAGCTCTCGTGTTCGATGACATTATTTCAACGAGCTCGTGGTGATATCCGGCAGGGCAAACAAACGATTCTTATGACCGTCAAATTTATTTCTTACATATTTTTGACGACCTGATCAAATACTATTTGTGCTGCAACAACTTATTAGTTACAACATTCACTTGGCGTAATTTAAGGATGACACTGGGGAATAAATAACATTTCGCAAGACCAGTACGTAGCATGGCACCTAGAGGCATTTGTAAGTTATTTTCTCGGACAAAAGTGCACGCGATCTTCCACGGCTGTTATTCGCCCGGAGCAATTTTTCAAGTAATATCAACCCTAAAATGAGGGCTGTCATGTCATACGCAACGCTTCCCATACTGTCACCTTTGCCAGAACAAGCGACAAGTAGACAAAGTTTGGAGTTAAATACGAACTTACTCGCGTTTATCACTTAGGTCACAGTACTGATGGAAGCTGTTTTTAAGTCATCAGTGCTAAGCTTGGTTTTGAAACCGCCCTGTTTCAGCTGACATTGTCGCCGTGGGTGTCGTATTTCCATATCTTCAACTTGATACCCGATCTAGGATCACAGTTCACCAGCAAGATAGTTACAGTTTAACAAGGAACCTGTGAATATGTCACGAACGATTACAAACTCGAAGTATTGCCGGAGGTGTCAACTGAGTATAGAAATAACTACTGGGTATCAGTGGCAACTACGGGACTCGGACAGTAATGTAGCCTATGACTCGCTGTTTCATACGTGACATATATCGATGACAATTTAAAGAAATGCAAATAGCTAGTAGATCCAGGAATAAAATTATGAAACAAATAGTGCGCGAGCGTACACACACACACACACACACACACACACACACACACACACACACACACACGTAATGTTTGCAGACAATCAAATATCAATTAATCTTCCAAGTAAATCGGACAAAGTTACAGAAATCCATGTATCTTTTAAATAATATATGTGAATGTATAAAATATTCTCGGTATTCTTGCCGCGTCAGTTCTAGATAAAATCTCGAGCTTTCAACGACTACCTCCATCGTCATCGTCAGGAGCTGACTGACTCCGCTGCTGCTATGGTAGCCTCTATATAGCCCGAAGACGGCTTCCGATTGGTCGGCTTATGATTGGTGGGCGATTACGTGCTGCTGTCTCAGACGGAGTCACTGCGTGCGCCGGTGGCGCCACCGCTTCCGTTTCAACGTAAACCTTGGAAGGAACGTCTCTGCTGCTTCTCTGCATCAAGCGCTCGTTTCCACGCACAGCTCAAATGGTATCCGCTATCGCGGTTAAAGTTCTTTTGGCTCATTCTTATTTCAACAGCCTCCTTAATAACAGAATCCCAGTACGTGGAGGCATGGGACAGAATTTTAGTTTCATCGAACAATATTTTGTGTTTGTTCGTGAGGCTGTGCTCCGCAATTGCCGATTTCTCCAGCTCTCTATTTTTAATATGGCGTTGGTGTTCTGCACAGCGGTCGGAAACGGTACGAATAGTCTGACCTATATAATTGCTTCCACACTCACAGGGTATATTATAAACTCCAGGGACCCTGAGGCCGAGATTGTCCTTAACAGGGCGCATCATCTCCTTAATTTTCTGAGGAGGACGAAAAATCGGTCTTATACCACGTCTACGCAAGACTCTTCCTATTTTGCTGGAAATTGCGCCACAAAAAGGAAGAACCGCAATCGGTGTTTCATCCTGTGGGGTTGCAGCATTATCACGTTTCCTTCTTTTGGAGAACGCTGCCTTTATATCGCGTGCTCCACAGCCATTCTTTCTGAACACGTTCTTCAGGTGATTAATCTCGGACCCTAAGTGGTCCTCGTCAGAAACAGTTTTGGCTCTATATACCAACGCGTTCAAAACGGCTCTCTTCTGAGCGGGATGATGGAAACTCTGTGCATTCAGGTATAAATCGGTATGCGTCGGCTTACGGTATACAGAGTGGCCAAGACGCCCGTCCGCCTGTCGTTGTACCAAAACGTCTAAGAAAGGCAGTCCCCCTTCCTTCTCCATCTCGACAGTGAACTGGATGTTCGAATGGATGCTGTTCATGTGTTCCATGAATTCTTTGAGAGCTTCTTCGCCGTGTGGCCAGATCATAAATGTATCGTCAACGTGACGATAAAATAAGGATGGACGGAGGGGAGCCGAATTTAGTGCACGTTCTTCAAAATTCTCCATAAAAAAAATTAGCCAGTGATGGAGACAACGGAGAGCCCATCGCCATACCGTCTGTCATTTCATAAAATTTGTTACCATACAAGAAGTAGGTGGTCGTCGTCACGTGCCGGAACAACTTTATAGTTTCAGGAGGAAAAAGATCCGCCAGCATTTTCAAAGTGTCCTGCACAGGAACTTTTGTGAACAGCGACACCACATCCAGGCTGACTAAAATGTCATTTGGACCAACTCTAATATCTTTGATTTTCTCAATGAACATCTGGGAGTTTTTGATGTGATGTTCACACCGGCCAACTATAGGAGTCATCAACTTTGTTAGGTATTTGGCCAGCTTATAAGTAGGAGAACCAATTGCACTGACAATAGGTCTCATGGGGACATTATCCTTATGGAGCTTCGGTAGTCCGTACAACCTGGGCAGTCTAGGAGCTCGGACTCTGAGATTTTTTGTAATATCGTCTGGCAGCCCGGAATTCTTCAGTAACTTCATGGTTTTTCTGCTGTACGTCAAAGTTGGGTCCCGTTTAAGACACTTATACGTACTGTCCTCCAACAGTGTAGTCATTTTTCTATGATATTCCGGGCTGCCAGACGATATTACAAAAAATCTCAGAGTCGGGCGATCGTCAGAGAAAGATTACGACACACAAGGTACGAACTGGATCTTAATGCACGAAGCTTATACAGTTGGCATCTTTTGTTATCTACAGTTCTCTCGCCGTTTGACGTACTTAATAGATCGAAAATTAAGACGTTCAGAGGAAAGGACCCAGTTACATCAAATATTGTTCTAAAAAACGACATTTTAATTATCTTTACTGTGATAATGAGCAAAAAGTTAGCATATTCCAAGCTGTAAAAAGCTTTTAAAAATAAAGTTAGGAAAGAAACGGAAAATAAAATTCGTAGAAATTCATTCTCTGACTGCGAATTCGTTGACTTCGGCTGTATTAGGTATAGATTTACTATCCAATAGAAAGACATGAAAATTTGAGGCGGACCGGTACTCGAACCCTGTCCTGTTAAAAGTTTTTCACATGTCACCGTTGCGTGGTAAGTATATACGTAATATAGGCGATGTCAACGAATTTACAGTCGGAAATCGAATGCAGAAATGCCTCCGAATTTATGTGAAAACTCTTACAGCTTTTTCAAATACAACATACGTTATTAACATTCTACGTAGCCTTCTGCCGCTAGAGGGCTCAGAAAATTAACGTGTAATGGAGTAGTGTGTAACGTAACTACGTCGGTGGGTGGAGTAATCCTCAGAAAAATGAAAGCACGAATTCGAAGAGTTCGTCTACACATAGAACACCTCCTTCAGTATGAAGCGCCCAAACCACACGTGTGGTTCACTGTTATCGATCATTGTGTATTGAGCCGGAGACCTAGAAAAGACGGAGAGGCTTCGTCCCGCACAACGACACAACAGGCCACAGCAGTCCACCCATCCCATCGCCGTCCCACACCGAACCCAGGGTTACTGTGCAGTTCGGCCCCCAGTGGACTCCCACGGGAAGGTCTCATACCAGACGATGGTAACACCAATGTTTGCATGGTAGAGTAATTATGGTATACGTGTACGTGGAGACAGTGTTTGCGCAGCAATCGCCGACATAGTGTAACTGAAGCAGAATAAGGGGAACCAACCCGCATTCGCCGAGGCAGATGGAAGACCGCCTTAAAAAGCATTCACAGACTGGCCGGCACACCGGACCTCTACAGTAATCCGCCGGGCGGATTGGCGCCGGGGACCGGCACGGCACGCCTTGCCTTGCCTTGCCGCTCGGGATGCGGGCCCCTCATCGATCAGTCCCCAGTTGGTCCCATCCGTTTGTCATATGTTTCCAGAACATTCGAGGACTTCAGTTCGATGGTGATGAAGCGGTGCAAGCAGAGGTGAGGCTATGGCTCCGTCAACAAAGTCAGACATTATATAGTGACGGTATCAAGAGGCAGGTCTCTCGTTGGGAGACATGTGTTCGTCCCAGTGTTGAGAAATAAGTATATAGATGTGAAGAATGAAGATGCAGAATGTTAATAACGTTTGTGTTATTTACCAAGCCTCAAGGGTTTTCACATAATAAATTAGGAGGAATTACTTTTCAGCACGCCTTCTTATTTTGTACAGCTGTGGATCGCCGACAGTGTGTGTTCCTTCAGACAGGCATATAAGAAGTAAAGAATTGAAATTATAAGACGTTAAGGAATTACATTGCCTTACGGCAACGAAGCCTGGGCGTCAACTCAAAAGGAACAGAGTAAAATACAGTCGGCTGTAATGAGATTTTTAAGGAGCATTAAAGGAGGTACGACGTTGGGTAGAATACAATGTGAAGATGTGAGGAAATAACTAATTACATAATCATAACGCGCCGGCCGTTGTGGCCGAGCGGTTCTAGGCGCTTCAGTCCGGAACCGTGCGACTGCTACGGTCGCAGGTTCGAATCCTGCTTCGGGCATGGCTGTGTGTCCTGCGGTGGATGAAAGTTACGAAACCGAGTTATGAAGCCGCAAAATTCACTCTGGTACATTCTTACAAGTTTCAGCTTCGTGACACCGAAAGGAGAACCTCCGCTGTGGAACTACGTCTCAAGAACACGAAGTTCCAGTCTCTAAAGGTGTCACATTCAAAATATATATGTTCGCCGCGAGTTCGGTTCGTGAGAATAAATCCGGCTACTTACGCCACGGAATATATATATATTTTTTCTCTTTCTCGCCATTCCGGAATTTTACGCCGTCATTTGCATCTTTATTCTCAGCCATCCCACCCCCTCCGCCCGGCTTGGTTTTTACGAGCTGTGCGTCTTTAAATTCACGCGGCCGGAATTAACGACGACTGTGACTCTCTTTGGCCGGGCGTACGTTCGTGTGTTGGCGCGGTATCACTTAGTAATATTTACGGCCTGTGTGGGCGCCCAGGTTTTACTGCTCGCCGGGGCGCGACGTGTCACGTTTCGCTCGCCTCTTTAACCCAGATCCGTCGCCGCTTTTTATTAACCTTATGGGCGCGGTGCCGCTTACCGCTTCCCCAGTTCGTTGTTTTACGCGAACTCTCGGGGTGGAGATGTTCTTTGTTGAATGGGGACAAATGACTGCAGTCGCTGATCGACCGCTGGTTCCTGGCAAGTCTTGCAGATCGCTCCAGTGTTGTCGAAGTATCGCCGCCGTTGCTCGCACCAAGTGCTGTTTCCATTGACGTGTGAAGTTGGCGAACAATGCTGAGTGCTGCACAGATGTTTAGCATTGGTGCCGATCTTGTGAACACGAATCAGCGTAGTTAAACAAGGAAATGCTTTGTTGCTGTAATAAAAAACGCGTTTAGTATCCGGTACGTTCATTTTATAGTGTAATTTTTTTTTTAACGTAGTGGTTTCGGCTCTCGCGTGAGTCGGGTTGTGACGTAAGGGACCACACAAACGGATGTACCCGGTGACACAACGTGCGCAATGCAATAAAATAAACGTTTGTGACGGAGGGGGAGGGGAATGGCAGAAAGTCTTCTTGTGTGTAGTTTTTGTTTGTACCATATAATCAGAGTAATGAATCCAATTGAGCCAAATAATGAATTATTGACTGGGATAAGTGGAAAAGATACAAAATGACTGATATATTTTCGAGGGTAACGGTTAGGTATTTCGCGGATACACGTAAATGGGGACGCCCCAGGTGCGTAAAAAACTGCAGTGCCGATTTCTTTGCATTATCATCAAGTGATGGCATATACCACTGCTGCGTTGAAATGCGGATCGTTTTGTCTCAGAAGGTCCCAGTAAAAAATATCGCAGAAAATAGAGAGAAGTTACAAACCACATTAAATCGATTTTTATGACTGTTACGTCAAGCACCCACAACAAACGCTGAATTGGGGATAGCGAACAAAGACGAAAAGACAGAAGCGGCGGACTGTGGTGAGTGGTTTGCCCTTACCTGTCTGTCACGAAATTTGTGGCGTGAAATCTCAGAACGGTGTATTGCAAAAGACAGTCTGAAGCGAAGTGAGGTTGACGAAGCGCAGCAGCCGTGCTAGACGTATCAACACCAGCAAATTTTGTTTTCCGTAACACACGTTACCAGGTGGGGGAGGGAGCAATTTGTGCCCACCATAAAAAATAAAAAATAAAACTATGTTCGCTGTTGTTAACTTGTCTAACGTAATTCTTAAAGATAATCTGATGTGCTAGTAGTGTCCAGAACCTGAAAATATAACTCTCTCTTAGCGATGTCAACAAACTTTCAATAACGTGCACTACCAACAGAGCCCTTTTTACCCACAAAAAATAAAAAATGCAAAATTCTCCAATTATTGTTGACATTTACTCACAACATACTTTTTAAAGAGAGATTCATGTGTAAATAATGTCCAGAATCCGAAAATATTGAATATGACTTTCACTGAGGAAAGTGACATGTACTACTAACACTTAAAATTTTGGGTTAAGTTGAACTGTAAAATTTAAAGGGTTTAAGGAATCTGGTATAAGAAATAATTAAAAAAATAAATACTTCTTCAGAATTTTGAAATATATAGTAAACTACTAGATGACAACGTTTTGAAAAGGTGGTCGCAACGTACCCCCTCCCCCCCTCCCACACACACACACACACCGGGGTACTGCGAGGGTTAATAGAGAGTGAAATAACTCGTTACTTTTTTACGTTTTCGTGCGGGAGGGGGGGGGGGGGGGAAGAGTATGAAACTGAGCGTCCATAGTGAAAATAAGTACCTTTAGTAGTCCTTTCCGGTTTTGTTGCGATTCCTGCAAGGGCGACTAAATTTGCTCTCGATAATACTGTGCTAAGCTACAAATGCAGGTCTAAACAACCTAACGCTACGCTCTGGCAACTACAGATAATGGGAACAAACGGACTAGGTCATCGTGTTGCGCAGGGAAGTGAATCTCGTCTAACATTATGGATCCGGCCTTTCTCTCGTGAATAACTGGAGTTCGCTAACGAGAAACCACGAAATCGCTGCTGCGTGCAAGTCTCATTTCTCGAGACTATAACTTTCGACGTAAAACATTTATTGCCTCCAGTCTCGTTGGACCGGATGCGGGTACATTATTCTCCCCTCCCGTTCCATCTCCTCTGAAATGACACACCCTCTGATGGTTCGTTAGTTCCGCAGACACGCTACGTAAATTTAACAGAACGGATTCCACTCCTCGGCTATAATTTATGCCTAAATAGACGCACCAGTTTCGCATTTATTTCACCCGTTTTTCTCGATAGCATCGAATATAAAAAGCCAGTCGTCCTTCTCGCATATGATTGTGGGGTCATGCGTATGAATCTGGAACGTTAAGCAGCGTTTCTGTTACTTCACAAACTCCTTCCCATCGCTAGTACAGCTTTTAGTGTCCTCATAGCATACCGTCTTCACTTTACCAGGTTGGAAACTTCCACACCAACCAACCACATTACCGATTCGATGTTACGAACAACGAATTTTACATCATTGTTTAGCCGTGTGGGACAACATGTGGGCAACATTAGAAAGAAGCCCATACGTCTGTTAGCTACGTCGTATGCTTTTTTTCTTTTTTTGTATATTGCACAGACGAACGTGAATTTTGGATTCCTTAGTGCGAAGGACAGTGGTTAAATTAACTGATTACGATGCTCGGAACTTTTTCAAGGTGAGTGAAAAATATTGCCGTCGAACGAAAGGAAAACATTTGTTGCTCGGCGATCTCTGGCTGCATTTACAGCGTAAAAATGTATGTGGTTGGCGGAGACGCTACGCGGTTGCATTGCCGTGTGTTACGTAACCATCCGATACGCCGATAGAAGCTATAGTTTCACAGTGTGTCTGCCAATAAGCATTTCATGCCCTTTCTTAAAAATTAATGTGGGCAAGACGGGAAGAAAACGTAGCTGACTGGACGAAGGAGTAGACAGTGATTTTGCCAGCGATACTAGCGGTGTAACGTAATCATCGGAAGACGGGAGTACATCCACGAAACCGACAATCGCGATAAGACAATTTGAATTTTTTTTTAAGATTTGTGGGTGGTTGCTTTCTTCCTTACTACTCATTTGTTGCAATACTTTCATTTTATGAGCCTTTGCTGGGAAACTTTTGTGTCTTCAGCAAATGCTTGGTTTCTTTGCATTTAACAATTTTATATGCTCCCTAATTGCAACAGTGAAACATGTTTATCAGACGTCTGGTCCAAATTGTACTGAATACTCTAGATTGTAGTTAATTATATTTTAAAAAATAAAAACGATGACGTTATTGACAGCAGTTGTCGGAGTTTGGTTGGGCTGATTTGGGGGAGGAGGGCGAACTGGGAGAGGGAAAGAAGTCGGCCGTGTCCTTTCAAAGGAACCACGGAGAGCCTAAATCAGGATGAAACCTACTGGCAGATTAAAACTGAGTGCCGGACGGAGACTCGAACTCGGGACCTTTGCCTTCCGCGGACAAGTGCACTACTACCTGAGCTTCCCAACCACGACTCACGCCCCGTTGTCACATCTTCAGTTCTGCCAATACCTCGTGTCCTGCCTTCCAACCTTGACAGAAGCTCTCCTGCGAACCCAAATCAGGATGGCCGGAGGCGGGATTGAGCCGCCGTCCTCACGAATGCGAGTCCGGTGTGCTAACCACTGCGTCACCTCACTCGATCGTCACCGACATTTTAAACATAAATATTTTTTTAAAGACTGTACTCTTGGCCCGCCCGCGTGAGCAGAGCACGGCTACGTGCGCTCTACACGGGCGCACCTGTGTAAAGCAGGCGCGCCAGCAGGCACGACACCTGTCCGAAGAGACCGCGGCGACCGCTGTGAGGCGGTGTGTGGGGGCTCGAATCTCGAAGCACTATGGGTATCGTCAAAATGGGAGTTGGGGAAAGGTGTTTGTTTCTATTGCAAATGTTTGTTTTTAGACTTGGTGGGCGTTATTCCTCCCTGAAGCGAAGTGGCGTGTAAGGTTTGATTTTGGGCGTTTGTCAGAAGCTTGAGGGTTTTTCGCCTAAATGTTGTATGATGAAGTGGTGCGAAGTTTGTGATTTCACGTAAAATTTTGTAGAATTTTCCCTGAATAAGAATGAATAAGAATGTCAATAGTTGGTTTAATAGGTCTCGAATATGTGAGTTCGGGACGTTTGTCAGCAGCCGAAACGATGCGGTAAGTTCTGTTTCGGAGACGTTGTAGGCGCTAGATGATGACTTCGCATTATTTTCGTAACAGGACACTGGTTTTATTCTGTAACTATTGACATTTAATTGTAATTTTATATTTTTGCCTTTTATGGATTTTTATTTGTTGGTGACTCGAAGAAGAAAGAGGTTAACTGCCTTTCATCTGCCACGTGCGATCAAGGCATCCATAGAAATTGTATATTCCACATGAGCTAAACCACTGGATCGATTTCAACCAAACTCAGTTCACTTATCATTTACTGTCTGGAAAGCATCACTGTGGGGATAGGAAGTACCCACCTTTCAAAGGGCAGGGGGGCGAGGGTAGTCCACAGCGAAAGCACCCGTACTTAAGTCATCCAGTACTACACTTCCAACAAACTTTACACATAATTTTAAACCATTACGAATCTCTTTCTCACAGAGGAACCACACAAAATGGTGAAAGGAATAAAGTTTATCGCTTAGTACATTTTCGCTATTCATGCAGTAAAACTGCCTCACGAAGCACGATGTTTTGATTTGTTACTTCTTTACTACTAACTGTATTCGTGACGCATTTCTGAGACAGTATCCACATATGGCTCTGAATGTACTTACAAAAATATACGATTGTACGATGCATAGTCAACGAGGTACGACGTCATAAACACTGAGATTTGTTAGAAAATGAAATTACGTTTTAATTTATTAGTTCTTTAGTACTGGCACTATTCACAAAACGTTTCGCCGGCAGTACGCACATATACCACTGGATGAACCTGCACAATTACATCGTTGTGCGGCTCGTAGTTGAGGAGATGCTCACGAACATTGATCTGCGTGAAAGTGAAACTGCAGGGCGAAATTCGCTAGAGATACAGGCGAAACATGTGTAACAAACACGCACGAAATTTGTTGAATATGTGTGAAATGTTTGAGACGTGAGTATGCGGGCAAAGCCACGGGTGAAAAGCTCATCCTAAACCGATGGGACGATTTCAGTAAATGGAGAGAGAACGGAGGACGAGTGGATGGACAGACAGCAAGGGGGAACGAGGAGATAGGCACAGATAGGAGGAGGCACAGATGGAGATGGACAGAAATGTTGAAGGTGGAAATGGGCAGAGAGGGGAGAGGACGTGGATAGGGAGGGAGGTCACGGGTAGAGACAGGGGGAGAGGAGGAGATGGAGGGGTGAGGAAGAGATTGATACAGAAAGGAAAGGAGAGGGGGAGGGAAAAGGGGAAGCAGGAGGTGGACTAATAGAAGAAACAGAGAGGGAGGAGTGGGAGATGGACTAGGAGAAGATTGGAATAAATACGTACGATTTCAAGTGGTTCGCGTAGTCCGAGATCGCCAGTGTCAAATTCTATTCAACTAAACCACAGGCAGAGTTCGACGGTAGGTAAAACATATGTCTCTAATTTGAATACAGTCGCATTCGGAAACCAACAAGAGATGCTGCTGAAGTGAAAATTTACTAAGTACCAGCTTCATTAAACCGATAATCACAGGAGACCACGACGTAATGATACCTGATGATGTGGTAGGTTCATCGAAACTGATACTGAGTAAATATGTAAGTCATCAGCAGCTGTTTGTGGTTTTCAAATATTCTCTACCCGCTCAAACTGCATATTTGTCTTTAAACGCCGGAAGTAGCACACGGAGAGAACGGCCGAGAGGTATTTAAATGAAGAGAAGTGTGCTGTTGCCGGCAAATCCCCACGGGGCGCCTTCTTCGCCCCCGGGGCCGGCGCGGCGGCACGCGGCAATTGGACGAGCCGGCTTAAGCCGCGGCCTCGCAATATTAGCCGTAATGGCCCGGGCGCCGCGCCGGGGATTATATAATTGTGTGTGCGGCGGCGGCGGCGGCGCTGTCCTGCTTGCGGCTTCATTACGCCTTGCGGCTGCCCCGCTCTGCCCCGGCGTGCTCTCTGTCCGGCCACGCCCGCCGCCGCGCGATCAATACAAAACAGAAGCAAGGCGGGCGCGCCGCCGCAACTTGGCGGTTTGGCCGCAAGCCCGCCCCCGCCGCCAGGGACGGCGGGGGTGGGGGCGGCGCTGAGCCGCGGCGGCCGCTGGCCCGTTATCGCCTCGGCGCGCGCGTCCCGCCCCATCTTCCCCGAGAGCTGCACGTGCGCCGTGTCGTGGTGGCTACACGTGTTTCCCAGCCACTGTACTACTTCACGGCAGAATATGCTCGCCCGATGTGACCCCAGATCTGTACGTGCCCAAAAGGTCAACTTTATCCTTAAACGAAACAGCCGATTAATAACCGCTCGATTGGAACTGACGTCTCTCCATAAACAATAGAGAGTGACCGGATTTTAATTCCAACTCCCGAACAGCCGGTCACGAACGGAATGAGAAGCTTCGGCATACCTTCGATGAAATCTACCCTCGAATTTGAAGTTTCCTGTGGACTTGGAAGACTCCAGTCCCGCAAGAGATTCCTACGATCACCTACAGGAGAGGCCCAGTGAGTTGGTGACACGTCGAGACGGAATGTGTTAACATTTCTGTGAAACCCAGGACAATTAAAGTGGTGGGCCTCGGAACAGGGTGTTCCAGGAATAGAATATACCAACCTCTCTGTTGCTACCTGCGACGCGCCGTTGTGAAAGGTCACTTCCGCACACCAGTTGATTGACAGAAGGCTGCGGTGCGTGGCTTTTTCCCAGAGTTCAGTACTGCTGTCACTCTTTGACGGTAAGTGGTGTGAATGTGGAATTCACCCAGGCCTCCGACAGAAGCCCTTATTGATATACAACGGGCATCAATACGTATAGCATCAAAGAAGATGTAACTTACTGGCGTTCTGTAAAGAATAAATGCAAACGATCCACTAATAAAGTTTTAGGCAAGGATAGTTATTTTTGTATTCCAGATGAAGCAGCAAACTATGTGCGGGAAGGTTTGTAAGTGCAGAAAGATTTGTAAGTGCAGAAAAGCATGAAACGCAAACACACACTACAGTTTCATCCATTTACGATGAAGGTGGGCTATGACGTAATAATATCGTTACAATCACATAGGTCTAAATGTCTCTTGCGATTTGTAAAATATTCGCTGATGAAGACAAACGAGACTGTCTCACAGGCCCCTACGTCTTGTAGGGAATCATCGTGGTATTCCCCTGATGCATCTCTATCGGTGGATACCGATCACAAAATGTTACAGCAGAAACACAGCCAAATGACATGCGACTACATCCAGTCAGCCTCCCTCCGTCTGAAGACGTGCCATAGGCTGCAACACACGCTGCTATACTGCACGGCTTGTTAGTGCGCCTGCACCTGTGAGTAGCTGCTTCTCCCAGGAAGAACCCCAGGCTCCTCAGAAGTGTTCCAACCTTTGCCCAGCGGCGAAAACTTCAGACGGAAGGTCCAGTGAAGGCAAAGCTGATCACATGGGTCCTTGTAGATCAATATGACGGTCAACACAAGTAACAGCAATTAAAAACTGCAACAGGTAAACCGTACTCAAAGATATGTAGATTACAGAATGGTTAGAAAACACGAGACGTACCACTAAAAGAAATAGAGCATGGAAGGAAAGAAATGAATCAGCTGAAGGGCACGAATAGAGTGAGAGCTTTTTGTCAGAAGTTAAATAAGAGCCGAAAGGAACTCCAGCCTAGGACGAATTTATGTAGAAATACTGATGGCTCAGTTTTGAGTAACGATGAAGCAGTGTGTAGAAGATGGCTTCAACACTTTGTCGAATGAGGGTATAGCTGACTGTGAAGGAATCTTATCCTCTGTAAATGCAGAGCTCTCAGGAACAGGGGAACAGCACCAACTGCTGAGGAATTTGGTTGCAATAATTACACGTCTGTTGTTTGAAACTGATAAACAATATTTTATTCAAAATAATCTCCATTGCTATTTATACATTTATCCCACCTCTCTGATAGGCTATGAACGCAACGCCAAAAAAAAAATAGTACTTATTTTGAAGCGAACCAGTCAGCGAGCCATTTTCGTACATTTTCATACAAATTGAAGCGTTGTTCAGCGAGAGGGTGTCCTAGTGCAGTCTGGAGAATAAGCCGCATGTCCTACTATTTCCCAACTGAACGCCTCCACTAAGGCAGCCATCAAGTAAGTGAAGAAGAAGAAGAAGAAGAAGGCCCCAGTAATGGATCTAATACAAGAAGAAATTACAAATGCAGGAAAGGAATTAGCGAAACATTTCCACAAGCTTGTAATTAAGATTCGGAAAGCCGAAAGTATCCTTGATAACTGGAACATAGGTATCATATGACCAGCATATGAGAGAGGACGTTTCATGGTGTGCTGTAACTACTGCGAAATTTGGCCTTCACCAATATCCTCTAGTAATAGGCTCAAATCCTCTGTTGAAATGCGGTCGTCAAGGGACACCATGATGACGCAGTAAGAAGTACATGTATAAATTTCAGTTCGTAGTGTGAATTCTTATTGTGATAGACGGTAATGTCCATCTTACGATTGTCCGTCCCCGGTAGCTGAATGGTCAGTGCGACAGAATGTCAATTTTTGCTGTCAAATATATAATTCTGGAGATAGGGTTCTGCGTTGAGTGAACACAAATTCTTGACACATATCAATATAAATACCAGAATCCCACATATGTTAAGATGTAAAAAAAATTTGATATTGTTTGACAGAAAGAACCTTAAAAAACTTCACAAAACATGTGTGAATGTTAAAGAAAAATGTGTCTGCTCAATTCAGAACCCTAAATCCGTAATTACACAGATTACGTAACTCACACTAGGAGGATTGTGTAATGACGACGGACCGTGGAAAAAATTAAATCACGAGTTCGTTTCCGATTATTGTCGAGCAAGGCACGTATTGTTTGTTGAAGTGTGTGGCAAGGCTTTTTCCCCTGATCGTGTCTTCATCAAGAGCAGCAGCAGTTCCAGTGCTACTTTGATATGGCAAAAATATCAGCGTAACGATTGTTCATCGCGAACATGAAAAAACATTGTTGTGTCCTTTGATTATATGGAAATACGTGTTTTGTTTGCCCGAAACCACTATTGCAATATTACTGCATAACTGAGAGGAAACCTGTTTAGGTCTGGATGACTGGTGAAATGGTAAAAGTAGTTCGCTTGAAAGACAGGCGACTTGCGGGGTCAGTTCTTCAGCGATCCGACAGCATCTTTATAGAGAAGCGAGCTGCCGCCTCGCCTGAATTATCCCCCCTGTCGGCGCAATGTGACTCACCAGCAAACAAACGAAAAACCGGAGCGGTACTTGTGTACGAGAAGCGGGCTGGAATGAGTGGGGCCGTGTTGTGGCAGGAGGCGGCGGCGCGCGCTGTCGGTAGTCGGATTTGTTGACACGGCAGCCGGCAGCCGGCAGTTTGTGTTTCCTGGCGCCCTGGCGCCTTGTTTACCGCCGGCGACGGCGACGGCTGCGGCTCGTCACGCCGTCTCACTTCGTTACTCCCACCCCCACCCCCACCCTCCCACGCCCTGGTCCTGCCCCTGTCCGGCGGCTGCGTATCGAGGAGGCAAACTCCGCCTCCCAAAGCTGCCAACCTCTGGCTGTTCTAGGTCTGACCGCGGTAGAGTAACATGCAGCACCTTCAAAGTGCCAGGTATAGAAATATGAATCCGGAATTTCGCTGTAGATGCTGCTAGCCGTCAACGTAGGGCACGTAAGACAGCGGCGTCTGCAGCGCCATCTGCTTCCCGTAACGGCCGACGACGAATGTCAACACACAGTAACAGCACATCGGTATCTGTTTCAAACCTGTAAACAAGTCGAGTTTTGCGGACATCACTGGTTTTCTGTTATCATTTGAAGAAAACTGCTGCAGAATCCCATCGAATGCTCGTCGAAGCTTTCGGCGAACATTCTCTTGGGAAAACAGTGTTTTGGGTGATTCAAAAAATTCAAAAGTGGTGGTTTTGACGTGAGAAGCGACGAGCTCGGGAAACCACCGGAAAAGTTCCAAGACAACGAATTGCAGGTCTCATTGGGTGAAGATGATACTCAAACTCCACAAGAAGTCGCGGAACAATGGAATATGACGCAGAACGCTAGTTCCCTTCGGTTGGAAAGCTATGGGAAGGGTGCAGAAAGCGGGAAAATGGGTTCCGCATGAACTGAACGAAAGACAGCAAGCGAATCGAGAGGACACTTGGGAAATGCTTCTCGCCAGATACAAAAGTAAGTCGTATCTCCACCGAACAGTGACAGGGAGGGCATGAGGATACATCTCGAGGATCCTAAGCGTCGTTAATCGTGGTGGGTGAATCCAGGCAAACCGTCGACATCCACTGCAAGACCAAATCGCTTTTGAAAGAAGACAGTACTCTCTGGTGGGATCATCTGTTATGAGCTGCCAAAACCTGGTGAAACCGTTAACACTGATCGCTACCAACAGCAAATGATTCATTTAAATCGAGCATTACGTGAAAATCGACCGGAATATAGAAAAAGGCAACACAATGTCAACTGCTCCGTGATAACGCCCCACAACGCACAGCAAAACGGGTCAGGGGAACGAACGAGGCGTTCAGTTAGGTAATACTAGAACATGCGGCTTATACTCCACACTTGGCTCCGTCCGATTATCATCCGTTCGCATCACTGGAACACGCTGTCGCTGAACAACGCTTCAATTCTTATGAAAATGTGCTAAAATGGCTCGCTGAATGGTTCGCTTCAAAAGAAGAACTGTTTCTTTTGGCGTGGCATTCATATTCTACCGGAGAGATGGGACAAATGTATAATTAGCAATGGAGATTATTTTGAATAAAATATTATCAGTTACAAACAACAGACGCGTAATTATTGCAACCAAATTCCGGTTTCATACTTCTACACCTTGTACAAAGCGAGCTAGCAGTGGAACGGGGGAATCCCAATTGGGAACATTTTGGAAGAGACTTCCAGTTCCGGCATTTGCTTCACGGTCAGGAAGAGCCCCCCCCCCCCCCCCCAAAACCTTGTTGGGAACTGGGCAAGGTGAGTATTTATAATTTTTGGTACGATATGTTCGGAAACTTTGCATGCCCACTTTATCAATATTGTTCTCCTGCCGGTAGCACGCGATGCAACTTAGTTTTTTTGTTCCCGGGGCGTACATAGCTTCGTATTGTCTGAGTGATCTCGATAATGTTATATTGTGATCGTGGAATTTTGGTGATGAAGATTTCAGTCTAATTCTGTAGAAGGTGAAAAACTTTAAAGTCTAGTAGATTTAAAGAATATTGTCTTCTTCTATAGCAGCTGAAATACTTTTACTCAGTGATTGTTCTTTCTATATCATGCTGCTACATCATCCCACATCCTTGTAGGTGTTCTTGGCCTGTTAACAGTTTCATTTATTTCTTCGTTTTCTAGAGGATTCTCTTGCAGCTGAATTCGAAACTGCTTCGAGAATAATGTAGGGAGGAAAAGCATAATCGAATTTCGGAAAATTAGACGTTGTTGGGTCGTGCTGCAAGGGTGATTTTGTAAGTCCATTGTTACGTAGTCTGCTGACCCCGAATCTGGTGATTTGTTCTTTTATTCTGTGTAGCATGTTCTTGGTTGCGTTTCCTAAAGACTATTTATTGGGAAGTCAAGCACAGATCTCCAGCTGTTCGAAGCATCCTCCGGGCAGCGTGTAGAATTGTTTTCATTTGGTTAGATGACATAATCTATACTCGAGAATGGGTCGGACAAGTTCCCGCCTTCGCCTACGCTGGTAGCAGCTACGCGACTGCAAGAACCATGTTCAGAGATGGAATTTCTTCGCCGTTCCATCGTAGAAACTATCCCTAGAGCAAGCAAGTTTTACGCGTTTACGCCAGTTGAATGAGTTGCATGTCGGTACCGTGGTGACTTCGTTCTGCTTCCTCCCAAGAGAGTCAATCCTGTTTCCTGCTTGGTCCACCGGGAATCGTAAGACAGGTGTGCACGTGATTAGGCACTTGCTGATGACAGTTTGATGATCATATTTCTCATTGTTCCCCTGTACTCGCACTCCGAGAAATAGTAATACGAGAAGGTATACATAACTGTCTGTTACCGACAGAGTATTGATCGATAAACAGACATCTAAATTTCTTTATTTCATCTTAGTCTGTATGCTCGTTTTTCAGTACTATTTGACCCAGTATTTTCCCGATTACTTCTGTATCCAGTTTGCTTAACATAACCGCCAACATTCAGGAGTTATGCTTCTAATGCCATTTCCTTCCTGCCGCCACGTCCACCTCTTGGCTTAAATGCGATCAGTATTGCTAGAAATCATGCTATTGAGTCCTAAAATCGTGGATTCCCGGCTGATAAACTTGGTTTTCGATTATTTCCCTGAGGCGTCTTATCCGTAACGGTTGCGGCTTTGTCTTACTCCCATGTTACATTTTCCCAGACAGAGTGTAATACATGTACCAAGTGGACTGGAATTGATACAGGCGCTCCATATTGATGTAATTTTTCCAGCCCACCCTTGTACAAAAGTGTCTAGAAAGGAAATCTTACCTAACCGATCGGTTCATTGGGAGCGTGCTGGGAAAGCACAGCTTGTCTGTAATGGAGACCACATATTGAACACGAGTGCGACCCATTCTCGAGTAGTGCTGGAGTGTTTGGGATCGCCACCAGGTCGGATTAAATGAAGCCATCGAAGCAATTCAGAGGTGGGATGCTAGATTCGTTACCAGTGTTACAGAGATGCTTGGGCAAGTGAGATGGGAATCGGTGAAGGGAAGGCGACCGAGAAACACTATTGAGAAAGTTCAGAGAGCTGGCGTTTGAAGCCGACTGCAGACTGATCCTACTGCTGCCAATATTCATTTCGCGTAAAGACCACGAACGTAAGAGATG
Source organism: Schistocerca piceifrons (assembly GCF_021461385.2). NCBI lineage: Eukaryota > Metazoa > Arthropoda > Insecta > Orthoptera > Acrididae > Schistocerca > Schistocerca piceifrons. The sequence goes on from NC_060144.1 coordinate 597,466,685, forward strand.
CGACAGCTTGTACGGAGGCATACAGACGGTCGTTTCTCCGTCGCTCTATTTGCTAGTGGAACAGAATGGGAAATGGCGAGTACTGGACAGGATACCTTTCGCCAAACACTGTACGCTGGCTTGCAGAGTATGTCTGCAGGCGTAAACGTTAATTGTCTCTTATTAGTATCCATGAGTGCGCCAAGTTTTGGGTTAAATTGCTTCGGTCGTTCAAGATATGCAAAAACACACACACACACACACACACACACACACACACACACTCTCTCTCTCTGTCTGTCTGTCTGTCTGTCTGTCTGTGTGTGTGTGTGTGTGTGTGTGTGTGTGTGTGTGTGTGTGTGTGTGTGTATAAAAAATAGTATTCAAAGCGAAAAGTACTAAATGGTGCGTTGCCACCCCATACAAAAGCGAGTGAAGGCCGAGACAGAGAGAAATTAATGGACGTTGACAATGTAATGTGACGAAATGTGATATGAAATACTCCACAGATTTGAAAAATTTGCCTTTCCGTGTATAGCTAATCGAGACAGACAGAATTGTGTGTGCCGACAGCGGTGTACCGCTACAATTTCTAACGAGGTGCGGCCCTTTCGCGAGAAGTTTTCGTGAGGTTGCCAAAGCAGCGCGCCAGCTACCCGGAAGCCGTCAGCGCAATCGCCGCTTCCTGCTTCTCCTTTCGTCGGCAGCGCCGGGCAATCCCCCCGCAGGGAGGTTTTGCTATCGGCGGACCGGAATGAAGTCGGAGCCGGTTGCGAGCCGAGCTGCCCTCACTAATGGAACGCGATCCCTGCCACCCCTCCCACCCTCCCGCGCCGCCCCTCTTTTCTGCCCGCATCTGCGAATTTTCATATTTTATGTTAAAATCCTGCGGAGCGGGAGTCGCGTTGCGCCGCCGCCGCTCTCTGCTCGGCAGGCGAGCGCCCCTATCTCCGCGGCGAGGCAAATGCTCGCTCAAATATTAATGTGGGAGGAGGAGGAGGAGGAGGAGGCGGAGGCGGCGGGATTAGGGCAGGGGATTCTCGCGGGCCGCGTCCCTGAGGGCGCAGACTTTTCTTCCCTCCCTTCCTCCAACCATCTCTCCCTCCCTTCGCCCACTGGCTCTCCGACAAAACTGCTTTGTGATGCATTCGTTCGCGGGGCGCTCGGGGGAGATCACATGCTCTCAGCGCAGCCGCGAAGACTTCCTTCTCAGAGTATCGCTGCGATTCGAAACTGCGACCTCGAGAAAAAAAGAGGTCTCGTTAACCGTGAGCTGCTTCCGTCACCAATTTCATTACGTCGTTCTCCTCTCTGCGGTTTGGTCGCTTATAGGTGAATTACAGGTTACCGATACGGCACGCAATACCCAGGGTAAACGTGTAGATTAGAAAAGTAGCTGTACGTCTAAGGAACGAGAGATAGCTTCCCCTCTGTCTCCAGATCTCACAGTTAAGATGAGAAGTAATTAATCAAATTATTAATACCGCCGTAGTATTAATTTGGCGAACAAACACAGGAAGGCAAAACATTTCTATCCATCCTATGACGATAACATAATGACTGAAACTTACTGGCAGATGAAAACTGTCCGCAGGCTGGGACTCGAACCCAGTACAATTTCTTTCGCGGCCATCACCGACTGATCTATACGAGCGCAAGTGACGATCACTCCCAAACCCGTACTTCCGTCACCGTTTTCCAAACGACATAAAATCACTTCGCTCTTAATTCTAGCATTCCCAAAATGAATCTGCAGCATCTGGTTCACCGGTTGTATAGTGGCATCTCACATAAAAAAGATCCTACACTTACATCCATGTACAAGGCTTGCAATGACGTTGGTACCGCAAAAGACGTTTAGCGTTTAGTAGTGACGGTACAGGTAACACGACCTGCAGGACCCAACTCCTTGAAAAGAAATATACGGCGCTACGTTGAACGGTGCTGTCAGCTCGCGCCATAGCGTTACCTCTGCAGAATGAGACTACCGGTTGATGTGCGAGTGGATCCCCCCCCCCCCCCCCCTGTCCCTCAAGGTCCGTGGCTGGGTGGCCCAGCCTCCTGAGCCTGGCCTCTGCGTTTTATTCTTTTTCATTTCTACGTTTTAATGCCTTGACATCTTTTAACGACTTGCCGGTGCTGCCTTTTTTCTGGGCTTTATCTCTTTTTAATTGTGTTAGTTGCGCTTAACGCTTTCCAGGATTCGCCTATTGCCTCCTTCCTTTGACGACTACTACTGGTTTGCCGCTTAACTGACGACCCTGCAGTTTGGTCCCTTTCACTCTAAACAAACCAACCAACCAACCGGATTTTCCGTTGCTATACTCTGCAATTCTGTTTAGATGGAAAAGCGCTTCGTCTGTACACAGAATGTTCTGTGGCCGTTCATTGTCCGTTTTTGCGCTCCACAGTTCGATCCCTCCTGCAATGCCGCAGCCACATATTCGGACGTCGCATCAATGCAATCACTCTGCAGATTGCACTTCAAAGGAACCTCTTTTTTTCGGATTTCGCTCTCACTTTCTCCTGGCCAGACATCGGACCAATCCGGAGCTTCTGCAGAGATACTGTTGCACAGACGCCGCTATTGTGTGACAGCTTTACCAGTGGCGCCAGTATTACTGGCGCGCTGCTTGACATAGCAAGTCTACGCGTTAGTTTGCTAAGTGCGTGAAATGGAATAAGCACGCAAGGCCAGTTATAAGCAAGACGAATGGACGACTTGAGTTTTTTGAGAGAATTCTAAAACTGTGTAGTGCACGTACAAAAAGACCACATACAGGACAGTAGCGCGATCCATACTTGAGTGTTTGGGATCCCACAGGTCGGATTAAAGGAAGACATCGAAGCAGTTCTGAGATTTGCTGCTAAGCTTGCTACCAGTAGCGAATGTTGTGGAAATGAGCTCTGACTTGGGTTGGAATCTGTGGAGGGAAGATAACGTTACTTACTCGAAACGCTACCGAAATAGTTGTGAGAACCGGCATTTGGACAAGACCGCAGAACGATCCTACTGCCATCATTTCGTATAAGGACTGTGAAGAGAGGTGGCCGGTGTGGCCGAGCGGTTCTAGGCGCTTCAGTCTGGAACCGCGCGACCGCTACGGTCTCAGGTTCGAATCCTGCCTCGGGCACGGATGTGTGTGATGTCATTAGGTTAGTTAGGTTTAAGTAGTTCTAGGGGACCGATGACCTCAGATGTTAAATCCCATAGTGCTCATAGCCATTTGAGCCACTGTGAAGAGAAGAAAAAAAACCTCGGACGGAATTGTACAGACAGTGGTTGTTTCACTCGATCCCCATGCGAGTGGAACAGGGGAGGGAAGGCCTAACAAGGTACCCTCCGCCGTGCACCGTATACTGCTCATCACGAGTAGCCAGGGACGCTATCAGTAGACATTAATACAGGGTGAGTCCATCCTTCGTCATTACGACGACTTGAATTCTGTTGCAAATATTTCAGTGAGGTATGTGATTCTGGAGGAATGGCAGCCGAAACCAGACAAGATAGTGAGGATGGGCGGTGGGGTGTCGAGGTCACTCCCCAATCGCAGAAATCACCCCCATACCCCACGTGACTGTTGGCACTACACATATCGTAGGTAACGTTCCTTAGCATTCGCCAAATCCAAAGCTTCGTTTCCTGGCATGCACTGTCTTTACACCACCTCAACCGTCGCTTAGCGTTCTCTAGAGGAAAGCGTGGCTTCTTAGGAGCTGCTGAACCGTGTTCCCCGTCCCTACAGACAGTTACTCTGCTTCGGATTCTTTCCGCCGATGTCGTGTGACCTCGTATAACCACCCTCGGCGAAGCTCTACGATCCCTGTTGGTCACTGTACGAGGTGAGGCGTACCTGGCCTCGGTTTAGCTGTAGTCGTTCGTTCGCGTTTCGGTAATTTGGCACAGTCACGTCAACAGCTGTCGACTTGGCAAACTTTGGAAAGGTTAAATGTGTCTGTTGGATATGTTACTTACAAGGGAACCTCCCCATCGCACCCCCCTCAGATTTAGTTATAAGTTGACACAGTGGATAGGCCTTGATAACCTGAACACAGATCAATTGAGAAAACAGGAAGAAGTTGTGTGGAACTATGAAAAAATAAGCAAAATATACAAACTGAGTAGTTCATGGGTCACATACGTAACATCATGGACAATGTGAGATCAGGAGCGCCCTGGTCCCGTGGTAGCGTGAGCAGCTGCAGAATGAGAGGTCCTTGGTTCAAGTCTTCCCTCGAGTGAAAATTTTACTTACTTTATTTTTGCATAGTTATTATCTGTCCGTTCGTTCATTGACGTCTCTGTTCACTGTAATAAGTTTAGTGTCTGTGTTTTGCGACCGCATCGCAAAACCGTGCGATTAGTAGACGAAAGGACGTGCCTCTCCAATGGGAACCGAAAACATTTGATCGCAAGGGCATAGGTCAACCGATTCCTCCACAGGGAAAAACATCTGATATATTATATACGACACTGGTGACGGCATGTGCGTCACATGACAGGAATATGTTGTCGACCCACCTAACTTGTACACTTGGTGAATGGGTAAAAACATTCTTCTACCTTGCCCGATTTAGGTTTTCTTGTGGATGTGATAATCACTCCGAAAAAAGTGATGAAAACATAAGAGTTTGTCACATAAACTGAAAATAAAAAATTAAACTTTTCACTCGATTAAAGATTTGAACCAAGGACTTTTCGTTCCGCAACTGCCCACGTTACCACGAGACCACGGGGCTCCTGCGTTCCGAGTCTCCTTGATGTTGCCTATCTTCCCATGGACTACTCAGTTTGTATATTTTGTTTATTTTTTCACAGTTCTACACAACTTCTTCCTGTTTTCTCAGTTGATCTGTGTTCAATTTTTCAAGGCCTATCCACTGTGTCAACTTATAACTAAATCTGAGGGGGGTGCGATGGGGAGGTTCCCTTGTTAGGTGACATCCAGTGTTGGACACTACTGAGCTGTCCCGAATGACCCACTGTGTTATTACAGCTTCTCTGCTGACAACACAGCACTTGACTTGTCGTTTCGTACCGGCCGCCACTGACCCGCCGGTGTGCGGCCCCAGAGCGCCCTCCCAGGCGGGGCCCTGCCGTGCTCGAGGCCGCGGCCGCTCCTCGCCGGCTGAGAAGACATCGGCGGTAATTGTCAGCCGGCCTCGAGGGCGCGCTCCAAATGGAAGGGCCGTGTCGCGCATAATACCCGCCGCCCTGCCCCTGCTACCCTCCCGAGGGCCTCTCATTCACCGCCGGCCGAGCGCCCTGCGGCCGGCCCTGAAAACTTGCCGGCGCGTGCAGCTCACTGTACTACCCGAAGTACGCGAGTTCCTCCCAAGAGCTGGCCCGTTGCTTTCTTAATAGGACTCAGCTGGCTGTTTTTCCCGCACAATCCACCACCGATCTCTACTTTGCCAGTTGGCCTTTAACGAGCGACGCTTGAGAGTGCAGCACCCTTTATTTATCCACCTCTACGGGGACTTTTAACAGTTTGGTCCACTTCTGAAGCATCGGGCTGCGACACGGGTGACCAGAGTTCGATTCCATTTACCGCCGAACATGACTCGAGCTCGCGAAGACAGTAGGGGGAACTACTGAGACGGTAAGTAGCGGCTCCTGTTCGGAATGCCGCCATTAACAACTCGGAGTATGGCAACCGCTTCTTCCTCCAGTACTAACCTCCAAATGACACCTGTTTGGACTCAGCTACTCACACCAACTGCCATCTAGTGGCAGCTTCAAACTAGGCAGGTCAGACTGTCTAGTATAGTCTCTGGTCCCTGTCGGAAGAATTTGCAACCTGCGTACAGAAGTGGATCTCCCAGGTCCTTTGTGCGCGCAGGTAAGATAAGTAGAGGTAACGGCCGAGCAGGTAGCTGCGAGACCCCGTAGCAGACGGGCGCGTATGTATGTCTTCCAGCTAAGCCAGGAGCCGCAGTTGGCGCGCTGCCTGTGCAAGTTGTAAAGTCTAATGTAATAAACACTTGTACCAGACGACTTGTTCCGTCCAGTTATTGTGAGTGGAAACAAGGGGAGGACAGTGAGTCCTCTCGCACTATACACTCACAATCCGATGTGCCACCACGGGAGCAAGAGCCCGCGCGCAACACCTGTGGCAGACGGACGATTCATCCACCGGTCGGTATTGTGTGGCTCCGAGCCCCTCACTCAGTTTAGTTTATGAAGACGAAATCCGACTGAATCTCTCTTATTCGAATAATGTTTTCTTACTAGCCATTATTGTCCAATTTCAACCAAATGGACGTTATCGACGCAGTAAACGTTATATGATCACACGTGCATGTAAGCAGTGGGTTTTAATCACTATAAGGGCTCAGTCAAATGAAAATGAGACAGCTATAAAATATAAGTAAACTGTGTATTACTTCAAAAATAATCACCTTGTTGCTACATTTATCGCACGGAGAAACAAGAAGGTCAGTGTCTTCGTGGAGAAATGTTTGCGGTTGCCTACGGAATCGTGACTGGAACGAGGCGAACATATTTTCGTGCGAAGCAAATCGACGATCACGGACGTCTTTCTTCAGGGCTCCAAAAATCTGGAAATCGCATTCGGGAGATGGAGACTGTATGGCAGATGGGTAAGGAGGGCCCCACGTACCCACGGACGTTTCCACTACGCTGGGAAGCCCTTACACATCCTCTCCCCATGCGACTTCCTTATTGTAGGAGCCCAGAATGAGGACATTCGTGGCTGTCGATTTACTTCCGATCAAAAGGAGCACGCCGTAGTTGGCATTTTTCCATGCAAGGCATTGACCACCTTGTTAGACAGTGGGATAAATGTATTAAGTTACGGCGATTACTTTTGAAATAATAAACAGTTCACTTATTATGTCCCTATATGTCTTGTTTCCATTAGACTGTCTCCTATATGGTCTCACAGTTAGTATAAACCTTAGCGCGTAATCATGTTGGTTATCAATTTGCATTCATAGATATCAACGGGATCATTTTGTTACGTGTAATACAATATATGATGTGCCTAAAATTTCAGTTGCCTTCCTTCTTTCCAGAACATTTCATAAAATGACTTTATACGGAAATCTGGAATTTCTCCGAATATTTCTTCCAGTCAGGAGATGTAATAAAATGTTTACCATACGCACAGATACTTGGTCTGAAATGCTTTGAGCTAAGCACTCAGTCTTCAGGCCACGAGTGGCCTACCGGGACCATCCGACCGCCGTGTCATCCTCCGTGGAGGATGCGGATAGGAGGGGCGTGGGGTCAGCACACCGCTCTCCCGGCCGTTATGACGATATTCTTGACCGAAGCCGCTACTATTCGGTCGAGTAGCTCCTCAGTTGTCATCACGAGGCTGAGTGCACCCCGAAAAATGGCAACAGCGCATGGCGGCCTGGATGGTCACCCATCCAAGTGCCGGCCACGCCCGACAGCGCTTAACTTCGGTGATCTCACGGGAACCGGTGTAGCCACTGCGGCAAGGCCGTTGCCCTTTGAGTTAAGGCCCACTACAATAACGTCCCTTCTGCTGCGCCAGTCGTCAATTTCCACTGCTGAAATGAGAGATAGTGACTAGTAACGGAACAGGGTATCCTCCGCCATGCACCATACAGTGGTTGGGGGAGTGTGTATGTAGTTGTAAAGAGGTGACTGCTGCATGTGACTCTGTGCCACTCTGTCGGCGGACCAGAATCAGTGAAACGAAGTACCCCTTTGACCAGAGCAGCGCGTCGTCGAAGAAAACCCGACTGCCGCCCACGCTTTCCGTAGTTCGCGCCCGCCGGCCCGCGCCTACGGTACGGGCCTCTTTCGCTGGCGCCCTGGTTTTGTTCCAGCGCGTCGCCTCTCCTCCCCAAACCTCCGCTCTTTTTTTCTCTTTTTTTTGTTACACCGGCGCTGCTGGCGACGGAAGCGCGATTTTAGCGATGCGTAAAAAATTCCCTTTTAAAATAATGCTCGCTGCCTCTAAAAGCTCCGGAAATCGAGTTGCAGTGTCCAGCGCTCTGTTCGTTATTTCTGGTTCAGTAAAACTCTCAGCTGCAAATTGGCAGGGCGTCTCTTTTCCATTTTTCCCCCCGTGTGTCGGGCCCAGTGTATGCATGTGTGTGTATGTGTGTGTGTGTGTGTGTGTGTGCGTGCGCACGGGCGCCGTGAATGCGTGCGGACGTGCGTGCGTCGGCAGCAGCGGCGCACTGGACCGGTCCTTACATATCTGCCCGCCATCTGATGGCCGCGCAGCAGACACACAATACGTTGCCGCTCCGGGGAACCCCCCACCCCCGCCCTCCGCAGCGGGGAATCACCGCCCCCTGCGCTCTGCTGCCACTGCCGCAGCCTTTTGTTGCTCCGAACAGCCGGGCAGACCCCAGTGGCGCGAAATGCCCAGCCGCTACATTCGCTCTGGCGGTAATAGCGTGGCGAGCCTTCCAGCCGCAGCATGCTTTCTCGTGGCACAGATGACACTTTCTTTGTGGGCGGAAAAATATATGAAAAGGCTGGTACAGAGGTGGTGCTGTGACTTTTATACCGTGCTGCGCTAATGTTTCCCTGATCGGCTACACGTAGCTGCATTATCGTCCTCGTAATAGTTCCAAAACACTGAGACAGCCCTACTCCCTGGTGTATTCTGCTAAACTGAACGATAACGGCGAATTTTTCCGGAACAGACAATGGCCGGTTAGCTGTGTGTTGGCTCCACACCTCTCCGTACTGCATCCGGATGACGCGACTGGGGCAGGATGACGCGGCGGTCTGTCGGTGTCAAAGCCGGTACGCGGAACTGGCGGACATCCGATTATGTGAGCCTATTATTCGGTTGCTCTCATTAGTTTCGTAGTGACTGCGCAGTAGTTAAACGTGAACTGGTTAACAAGAAGTTGGCTAGAAATTCGCCGTAGTCGTGGTGCGATGCCCCCGCAGTGAGCTTCTCTTACGGCCCACAGCATCTCGTGTTGTGTGGACCAAGCTCGTATTTTGTTTGTATCCAGACTAGTTCGCTTAGACTGTGTGGTCTGCACAGATTGTTTTTGTTTTTCTTAAGTCGAAGTTTTATGTTCTTCGTAAACTGCAACACCGTTGCAGTTTGTGGGTGTCGTAGAAGCACCGTCTTCTCCGAATGTACTTCCGACCAAAAGGCGGTTCTGGTACCCGGTGTCCAAGGTATTTGTTAATCATGCTTTTTGTGTTCTTGTGGTGATACTAGCAAATAGTTCTTTGTATTAACCGAGAAGTGAAATACCAATAGATTTAGCTTTAAATTTTTTAAAAATATAACGAGATATTTTCCTCAAAATGTTCATCTCGTACTTAACCCCTTGGGGTCGGAATTTGAAAAATATCGCTTCTTAAACGCCACCTATAGTAATAGATAAACACCCTCTCCAAATTTCATGTCTCTATTCTTAGGCGGTGATGAGTCAGTCACTGAGGACATCGCTTTTTATACAGACGGTCACTTACTCTCTCGCCTACGTTGCTCAGCTCATAGGTCTATCTGCCACTCGAGTTGTGGGCTTATAACTGACACGGTTAATGAGGCCAAGCAAGGCACAGTGGCTGGTCGTTCAGTACAAAGTGAAAACGCCTTTTAAAAAATCACTGTTCACTCCCAAGTGTGTTAGCTCCATTGCAACGAGCAGTCAACTTGGTATAATTGCCTCAAAGAGACAGTAACAGACTGTTCGCTTTCTTCCTTGGCATGCCTCGATATACACAGGCAGTCGGCAGCGTAATCACGAAGTCTGCACAGCAATCTTCCGCTGTTGCCACTCACGACCGCCATAGCCATAAACACAGTTGCACGTAACGTATATGACCGTAAAAGCTACAATAATGCCTACTGTGTGTTGCGCAATGTGGTGTCACCCAGCATCGCAACAACTTCTGTACAGCCGACAGTCGCACGTATTGTGTAGAGGGGAAAAAATAGGGGAGAACTTGTTCAGTGGCGGAAATTATAGCTAGGCAGCTGCCTTGCGCAAACCTCTGGTCCGTACCTACATTCATGAGATAGCTGCACGTTAGAAACGTTACGCCTTGTGGTGCAAACGTGGCAGTGGAAGTTACGTTAGTTGATATCTACGGATGCAGCACAGAAGGGCCTCTGGCATGTGGAAAATAAGGATGTACGGTTTACATAAGTACAGTTCTATAAAATAACGAAGCGTCGTAAAATATTATTCCATTACACTGGTATTATTTATTAAGAGTTTCAATGAAGGTATTGTTGAATGGAGTAAAGGAGCAGCCCAACAGAACTCCCATTTTAATCCTCAAATTACCTGTAAGAAATGTAATACGCTCCGGCAGATAGTTGAAAACATGTATTTACCCTTGTATGCGATTCGGTTCTCTACTAAAAATCTATTTCCACTATTTGACGAAGGACAAAAATGAATGTATGTACTTAGAAGCAGTCGTCAGAACGCAAATTTAAGCGAAAAGGCCTCTGCAGAATATTCTAGAAGTAGCAGCAGGTACAGTTGTTGCAACACGGTTCCATATTCTGAAAATAATCTAGCTTTAAGTTCACTTTCCTCCATAAAGTATGATGGAACTCATTACTGAACGGAAATGTGCAGAATAAGCAAATATTCTCATGTTTAATCTCTATAGGAGTAATCACGTCTGTTGAAATCAAGCGCTTCGTTCATTCTAGGTTGCAGCCTCTCGAAATAAGGTTGCGATAGATTTGTACTTCAAAAGGTTCTATGATCAGTAGTGAATCGTATGAACTGAGTCTCGTTAAAATTAGATAAAACGCCATTCGCTTCGAAACTATTGGAAGTCTTCAAATATTTCGTCAGCTCCCTTGTGCGTGTGGCGATTGGTCGTGCTATTTATCCCTATAGTTGCACCCAATTTTATTCAATCTGTACACTGAGCAAGCAGTAAAGGAATCCAGAGGGAATTTTAGAAAGGCAATTAGAGCTCAGTGAGAACAACTAATAATTTGAGGTCACAGGTGACACAGTAATTGTCAGGTGCTAAAGGACTTGGATCACTTTTTTTTAATTTGGGCAGCAAGCTAACCAACCACGGCTGAAGTGGAAAATCCGTAGATGACGTCATTGCGAAGTGGAAACGCCAAGGAGGAGCAGCAGCAGCTACACCAGACATGATACACTGACGGACAGGGACCGTCAAGTCAGCGGAGCGAATCACTCGTCACTTCCAGTGGGTCCCACCTTCTTCCCGGTGGATGATAACGCACAGCCCCACCGAGCTGCCATCGTGGAGGAGTCTCTTGAAACAGAAGATATCAGGCGAAATGAGTGGACTGCCTGTTCTCTAGACCTAAACGCCATTGAACACGTCTGGGATGCTCTCGGTCGACGTATCGCTGAACGTCTGCAAACCTCTCGGACACTTCAGGAGCTCCGGCAGGCACTGGTGCAAGAATGGGAGGCTATACGCCCGCAGCTGCTCGACCACCTGATCCAGAGTACGCCAACCCGTTGTGCGGCCTGTGTACGTGTGCACGGTGATCATGTCCCATACTGGTGTCGGGGTACATGCGCAGGAGACAGAGGCGTTTTGTAGCACATGTGTTTCGGGACGGTTTTCTCAACTTACCACCAATACAGATCTGTGCCGTGTGTGTTCCCTATGTGCCTACTAGGCTATTAGCGCCAGTTTCGTGTAGTGCCACGTTGTGTGGCACCACATTCTGCAGTTATCCTTAATTTGTGAGCACGAGTGTAGAATGGGTTAGATTGGTCGAGCAGCGCCTTTTAAGCTGCAATCAGTGGTAAGCGAGTGACATTCGAGGTAATGTAAAGAGCGACGGCGCTGGTCAGTGGACGTCAGGAAGGGAGTGATCCGGAGTGATGATTCACGCTACACCCTGTGGGAACACGACGGAATTGTTTGGATTTGGCATATATCTGAAGAACGTTACTTGTGGTACTGTGCAGTGCTAGCAGTGAAGTTTGGAGAAGGCGATTTTACTATGTGGAGTCGTTTTTCGGTTGCGGTGTGGTCTCCTTATTACTCTCAAGGAAATTCCGAATTCGGAAATCCACATCTCACTGCATTGTGTACTGTGTACAACAGAGGGAGACGGTTGCTGTATCGTCGTTACAATGCCTTCTGCCATGAATCGGCATGCGTGAGGCAACGGTTTGGAGATAACAACATTCCTGAAATGTACTGAACTCTCCTGCCTAGAGTCCCGACGCGAACCCTACGGAACGCTTTCAGGACGCGTTAGAGTGTCGAGTTCGCTCCAGATATCGAGCGTCCAACCTTACTGTCCTGACTAGTTTCGGGTCTCGGGGAAGGATGGGCTGCCATTCCTCCACCGACAGTCATTCACCTCATTAGAAGTGGCCACAACAGAGTTAGAGCCGAAGGGTGGACGGACGCCACATTTAATGTTCGCAAATAGGTGTTGAGAGGCTTGTGCTCAGACAGTGTGTGTACATCAGGAAAAGAGGACCCAAAATAAAACCCTGCGGTACATAGTGGCTGCTTTATTCAAATTCCGAGTTCTTTTTGCTATCGATGCTGATGAAGAGTATTGAAATCTCGGCGCTTGTTCCAATTGACGGTTAAAAACTCTGTTTTTGGCGGAGTCTCGAATTAGTACCTCTGTGCGGCAGTGTTCTTGCAACTGAACCACCTCCGCAATATCTGCAAAAGAGGGACCTGTGAGTTACGGTCGGTTGTATTTCTTGCCGCCTGTGCGGCCAGACAGATGTGGGACACGGCGGCGGTGTCACGGAAGACAGGAGGCGGGTGTGAGCCGTGTTGTACCTGTGGCGCGGCAGCCCCCAGGCGGCGGGCCCGCATGTCGCCTGTATGCGCTTCTCGTGTCCGCCGTAACGCATGGAAATTTATTGGTCTCGGGAGCGACGGCTGGACCGGGCCCGGCGAGCCGCGCGCCTGCCAAATCATTTGTAATGACGACGTTTCTAATTGGCGGCGACGGCGCTGTTTTGGCCGGCCGCGGGCAGCGATAAATTACAGCAATTGCCCGGTCAGCCTGCGAACGTCGGACACGCATCGCCGGCCTCCCTCTCCCTCTCCCCCCTACTCTCATCCCTCTGCCTACTTAATTCGCACTCGCCCTCACACCGTGGCTTTAAATACACTGCGATACGTGACAGTCCAGAGGCAAACCTGTTACTTACGTGGCTGGTTAACGCAATGTTCGTAACAAACTCGCGATCGGCTGGGACGTAGTTCAAACTGCTGTCTAAAAGCTAATTCACATTTGCCTTCAGTTCCTCAGTCAGTACTACATTTCGGACAATTTACGTCGTAACATAAAAAGAACGCAGTGATCCAAGAGTGCATCTTACTCGGACATCGTACTCAGTCTCCACGTTGATCAAGCGATTAACCAAAGGAGAAATTTGAAACGGAGTTCAGGGAACAAATAGGAGAGCGTGCTGAAAAGTAATGCCTCCGAATCTTTTGTGTGTAAACTCTGAAACCTTTTTAAATAAAACAAACGTTATTAAAATTCTACATCTTCATTCTCCGTGTCTACGTACTTATTTCTCAACATAGGCACCCTGGCGACGAACACATTTCTTCCGACGAGAGACTAGTTCGTCGATACCGCCACTGTAGACTGCTATATTCAATGAGCCGCAACGTTACCTCCGGTTGCGCCGCTTCGTCACTACCAAAGCGAAGTCATCGGAGATGTTCTTTTAAGTTTCGGAGAGAGGCGGAAATCGGATGGAGCCAAATTGGAACAGTACAGAAGATTATTGCAAATTTCGCAGCGCTCGGTGTGGTCTGCAGTGGTCACGCTGAAGGAGAGGGTGCTCCATGTGTGGACGAACTGTTCGTACTGTTCGTCTCGTACTGGCACAGTTACGTTACGCACAGTCGTGAAGCACCCGGAGCCCTCTAGCGATAGAGGGCTGCAAGTACATATAAATGAACTATAAACATGTAAAATGTTAAAACGTTTGTTTTATTTATAAAATTTCACATAAAAAAAGCGGAGGCCTTACTTTTCAACGCGCCTTCGTAAATAGGCAGCAACGGAATTTTGGGAAAGAGACTATAATGTCAACATCAACTAAAGTACATGTACTTGACTATCGTGCGATCCGCGAGTGAAACAGAAGGGGGGGGGGGGAGGGGAATATGACTTTGGCGCGAATTGTGCCCTCCGCTTGGTGGCTAGCGGAGTATATATGTAGATGTAGACTGTTCTGTGTGTTTGACAGAAGGTTCGTGGGACCGCTGGCTGTCAGACTATTTCTCTGGCTTTATGGGCGCTCAGCGGCGACGTTGTCCGCGAGGCACTCTTTTTGTACCGTTGCATTCCTGAATAACACGTGCGGAAAGACGACCACCTAAATCCTTCCGTGCGGACTCTTTATTTCCCGTGTTTTATTAAGATGGACACTTCTCGCTGTGTACGTGGGTGTCAACAAGATATTTTAGCATTCTGAGGAGAAAGTTGGCGAGTGAGATTTCTTGAAAAGGTTCCTTCGCAACGTAAACCGCCTTTGCGTGGTGGAATTAATCAGGCGATGAAATCAGGAAATGATATGAGGGCAGAATGTAAGATTTTCTCCTTGGGTAGCAAATTAAATTATGTCAGAAGTAAATATTATGTAAACATGAAAAAATCTTTACTGAAATATAGAAACTTGCTATGTCGAGGTAAAAGATGGACGATAAATAGCGCAGACAAGAAGAGAGAGTACAGTAGTTTGGAATGCTGAAGACTAGATGGGTAGATCAAGTAATCGTTACAGCAACGGAGGTGTTACACTAAACTGGGAGAAATGAGTTGTGTGTGTCAATGTAAATAAAAGAAGGTGGCTGTTGACAAGACGGGGGCAAACAAAGACAGACTTTATAGTAAGCAAGTGCTCTTTCAATAATGGTTGCCGTACTTACACAGAGAACGCGACAACAATGACAAGATCGAAGACAATACTTTCCTCCTGTGTTCATTGATCATCCCGTACGCGATGAACGAATCTGGAAGTGCAGAAGTATACGGCGGAAGCTGTGCTCTGTGTAATATTGAGGACGGAGCTGCGTGACAAGCGTTCATTCGCTCTCCATCCTCTGGAGTACATACCTGGTCAGCAGGCTTCACTGTACTTGTGAAGGAACCAGAGGATAAAACAATTCGTATTTCCAGGAAATGTACGCAGTACCCTCCAAGTGGAGAGCACTGGACCTCACATAATCAAAATGCTTTGTAACAAATGAACGAAAACTTGTTGTTCCAAACGAATATATGACGACTAGTCTACTTTTTTCCTCTCGTCTTCAGTAGAAGAATGCCTGATGTGCAGTAGTTTCATAAATTTCGACAAGAGATGTAGTGCAATGGTAATTAGCGCATGTCTCTTCCATAGCCGACATGAGTTGCAGAGAGAAAATCACCGGTACTTAGGTATTGTCTAGTACCTATTCACTTAGATAGTGGCCATGTGTACTGGTTTAAGTGGCACCGTAATCTGTCGATTTCGCAGATAAAAGTGGAATAGGAGGAATTCTGAACACTCACTCACTTGCGGCATGCCACTCACTTTCGTGATGGACCAGAAGTGTTATTCATTTATTGGGAACCTCGTTTCAGCCTTCGTTTCCGGGCGACAGCCCCAGAATAAAAAAAGATAAAATAGATGTCTTCCCTCGTTCATAAAAAGTAGCCGGGAGAAAATGGCTGTTTTCCCTTTTAACTATATGAAAAATCATTCTTTCTCAATGAGTTCCAAAATAGCGTAAGTCCTTCGTAAATATAGGGTAGCGTTGGTGGTAAATTATTTTCCAAGTGTTCATCCTGGTTGGAGATTCTGCACAATATTTCAGTGAACCGCCTTCCTTATTTATATGTTTGCAATATTTGAGCACGTAAATACTTTGTTGGTGTACATCCAGTACACTTCCACACGCATTTGAGCAGCTTAATTGTATAGAGGGTGATCACAAACCGCTCGGCAAGCATGTAATGGTGTTGCAGAGTAGCTTGTACTCACAATTAAAGGTTAGGGAAAAAATTTCGATACGTTACACCGTTTGCCAGTAAGTTGAAACGGCCCGGCAGATGCAGTTAGTGTCAGTTGCTTTCTAGCGTAGATGATAGCGCGCGGCACTGCCCAGCCTCTGGATCGGATTCGATCGTTACTACCGTCCCATGTCCAGTTTTTGTATCGCTCTCTCGTTCGGTTATGGGATAGCAAACGAAGAATCAAAATGGTTCAAATGGCTCTGAGCACTATGGGATTTAACATCTACGGTCATCAGTCCCCTAGAACTTAGAACTACTTAAACCTAACTAACCTAAGGACAGCACACAACACCCAGCCATCACGAGGCAGAGAAAATCCCTGACCCCGCCGGGAATCGAACCCGGGAATCCGGGCGTGGGAAGCGAGAACGAAGAATCCGTTTGGTGACAACGTTTCTAGCAGATCGCTAGAATTTGCACGCCCAACGACCTAATTGACTAAGATAAGTGTTAATTATATCGTAAACGGCGCAACGTATCGAATTTTTTCCCAACAATTATTTCCCAGCACAACCTAACATCAACACTCTTACAAGCTGTGCAGACTCTCTCGTGCCCATGGCAAAACACGTACGCCGCCAAAGAAACGGTGAGATAGGGGTCATCGGCTGCTGCGACTTGTTCGTTATTTAGACTGTAACTACTTTCAAAACCTAAAACAGCTAATGAGTAAATGTAACAGTCGAAGAGGTGGCTTCGGTATCTTCAGGCTGACAGTGTCCTCACACTGTGTGTGTGTGTGTGTGTGTGTGTGTGTGTGTGTGTCAGTCACGCTGGAAAATCTTTAGAAATAACGGTTAAATCTGCCCGGCTGCTTCTTTTCTTTCCCTAGTTGTGCTGAGCGACGCGAAGTAGGGTTTTTTAACGAACTGTCAAAGTGGCGGGAGTACGGCGTCCCCGCACCGTCTTACAAGTTGGCCCGACGGCGCCAGCGCGGCAGACCGGAAACGCGACTGCCGAGAGGCGGCGCGTGAGCTGGGAGCAGGGGGCGCGCCGTGTGGCGCCATTTCCACTCGTGACTGCCGTCCGATTGCTGTAGCAGCCACCGCCGGGTTCATTCGGCGACTTTCGGCGCCTCTCTGGCCCTTAATCCGAGCCGCGGGGAGGAAATTCGAATCGGAAATTTGTCGGCGGCCGTAATAAAAGTTGGGCGCCAGCGCTCGCCTCTGTTATTACTCGGCCCGCAGTGTGACTCGCCCTCGCGCCGATGTATCGGTCCAGCTGCTTCTCTCCCAGCCGCCCCCGCCTCCCCCCTGCGCCCTAGGGCCGCGGAACGAAACACCGACACAAATGTTTGCGGTTACCAACTTTTCTCATTTGCGAAAAACGTGATTTCTTAACAGGCGCGCGAATTGTTGTGACGCGTTTATAGGGACAACAGAAACGTACTTCTGTTTCTGTCCGTTGTCTCTCTCTCTCTCTCTCTCTCTCTCTCTCTCTCTCTCTCTCTCTCTCACGCACACACACACACACACACACATTCCACCGTGTTACAGCGAAAGCGACAGAGAAAACAGTAATGTGTGTGGTGCTGTATGTACCACCACATTATCTCTCTCACTCTCGTGTGTGTGTGTGTGTGTGTGTGTGTGTGTGTGTGTGTGTGTGTGTGTGTTTGTTAATGAAACCAATGCCTAAATCTGTTCTCCCCAGGTTCTGTAGTCAATAAGCCACACTCGTTGTCCCAAGCCCTCAGAGGTCTTCATCAGTTGAAAACTGCGCTCCTTTCAGCTTCATTTTCACGTGCGGAAACAGTGCAAAGTCACAAGGAGCGACGTCTGTACTGTAGGGAGGGTGCTCAACAAGTTTGTCCTGTACCCCGCACTACTTAGCTGTCTTCTGTGTCCAAAACAACTCTCCAAAATTCCTCTCCATTTGAATAAGAAAGAAAAAGGCCATCATTTTCTTCTTTACTGATGGGGATTTTCTGACAGCTAAGGGTGTGTCGTCATCTTCCAAGACCCAAACTTTGTCTTGAGTCACAGTCGGCACGTCAGGACAGCCACGTCTTGTCACCTGTCACGATGTTTCCCTCAGAAAACTTCAACATCTCACGGCACCGAGTCATAAGTCGTGTCGTCTGTAACTGACGGTCGTGGCCATCCCGTCCTCTCACCTTCTTGCAGAGTGAAATTTACTCTCTGGAATTCTCTGTACCGCCTGAATACAGGTGTACGGCGTGGACGCACATCACCAAGTGCAAGAGTCTTTCCTTCAAAGCACTGATCTATGTTCAAACAACGCGCGAAGCTGTACCAAAAAACTGCCCAAATCTCACTTCGTGACCGCGATGCCATAACAAGCCTGCCAGTGAACTACTGCGCCCACAGACTTGGCACAGCGGCTCCATTCATGTATGAAGTATTCTCAGAACGCAGCGACAATGAACCTCCTGCGAATTATTGTTGCGTTGTATTGCAAAATTTTGCTAGTACCATTTTTATGTAAATCACTTCAGGCAGGGTCAGAATGCTTCTATCAACATATTCACATTGTTTCCACCCCAACATTTTACCAGCTGGCCTAGTGCTTCAGCACTAATGGCACAGCTGTGCACGAGACATTAAACTATGACAGTCGAACAGTAGGACAGTGAAGCAGACCATGCAGGCGACTAAGATGACGTCGTGACAACACTGGTTTCGTGTTTGGAAACAGCCGTATTCAGAACTGTGTAACAAAAACTATTTAGTTCGCAACTGAAATATATTTCTACTGCGATCTAGTTTCATTCAGACATGACCATTTTCAGACCACTAACGCTGCAATTAACAAAATGGGCCAAGTATGAAGTTGCGATCTCGGTTGTTTTTGTTATACTGCTTAAGGCTCAAATGACTCTGAGCACTATGCGACTTAACATCTGAGGTCTTCAGTCCCCTCCTAGAACTGAGAACTACTTAACCCTAACCTAACCTAAGGACCTCACACACATCCGTGCCCGAGGCAGGATGTCGTTCAGGCGGTCGCGCGGTTCCAGACTGAAGCGCCTAGAACCGCTCGGCCACATCGGCCGGCTATACTGCTTAAGAAGATAGCTGTCGTTCCAATGTCAGTTAAAGAATTGTATTCCAAATTGTTTGCCGCCGTTTTCTGTATCAAGATTGCAGTGTTTTGCGTTTGACATTTTACATTAGCAGAGAAATAGGCTACTCTCGAACAACGCCACAGTCGAATACTTCCCCGTTCGTGTCCAAATGAGCTCGAATTCCGTTCGTGGATACTTGCAGACTGAAGAACGCTAGTACAAGCGAACGATAGCAACGGCAGTTAACCTATGTATGTAGAATTGCCGATACAGATAACAAGAAGGGGGAGATGGACAATTTAAACGCACTGCTGTACGCAACAGATGTAGCCCTGCCAAATGAGCAGGCTGTTCGGAGAGAGAGAGAGAGAGAGAGAGAGAGAGAGAGAGAGAGAGATAAAACAGAATTAACCCAACAATACGAGAGAGTCGAGATATACAAAGGTTGATAGCGGAACGATGGCAGCGCTGGAGGCTGTGCAGTAAAGTATGCTGGGACTGTTGGCATGTTTTGACGAACCGTAATGCGTTCTCCAAAAGGAGTGGTGCTTGGCCGACTCGGGGAGTGTTTACAGAACACGAAAGAGCAGCTATAACACGAACTCGTGTATTGAAGGTACCTGCCATCTCTCCCTCCAAATTTCTCGACTCCTTTCTGTTGTCTGCGTACTGCGATGTAGGTATTTTTGCCGTGTTATCCATTCGTACTCATTACAGTCGGCTTTTAATGGCAACACTCTTACTCGTCGAATTACATTCTCTCTCCGTGTGACTGATGAGGTCTCCTCTGCAAATTATTTTTCCGCTACAGATCTGCACACGAGACATTGTTCGCGAAACACTATCTGCGCGCAATTAAGAAGGGCCGTTGGCTTTGTGTATTGTGAACGAGCGGAAATGAGATCAGTTGCCGCGAGTTGGCCAAATGACGCACGCTACGTATCGCGTGTGGGTGGCTCTTCTGCGCCTCGGGCAGTGCTGCTTTCTGCACGGCCGCGTTGGGAAACGCCGCAGCCTCCTCTGGCCTTCCAGGAGCCGCCACGGCGGCTGACGAGCCAGATTGTGCAAGCCAGTGTCCGAATCGAATCTCGCTCCTAAGACACACTTATTTCATTCTGTGGCCCTTTCTCTGTCCGCGGCTGGACTCTCTCTCTCTCTCTCTCTCTCTCTCTCTAGGTTATTATACAATAAAATTATTCAGTGGGTTTATGATGGTCCATACCTACGATTATTTTGCTTCAGCTATTTTTAAGAGTACAAGAAAGTAAGTACTGTTGTACCTAGCACGAAATACTGAATACTAGTGCTCTGCGGTACTGTTTACACGTACAACGAGCGTACTGCTTATTCGATGTTGCCTTTATCTTCCCTGTCACGCCTGAAAAGTTTTTACGGGCGTCGTTCAATAAGTAGTGCCCACCATTAAAAAAAAAAGCAATTAATATGCATAGACAAACGTTGTTGCTTCACATTTGATGTTTGTCTGTGCGCCTAACCGTTCTGGCAGATGGCAAAGCCGTAGTACAGCGTCTACATACGATTCACGTTACAAGCAGCGTGCTGTTATTGAATTCTTGTGTGCAGAAAAAGAAACCTTGGTGAACATCCACAAACGTTTGTGTGCAGTGTATGGCGATGCTGCAGTTGATAGGAGTATAGTTGGGCGATGGGTACAGAAAGTTACAGCATCAGGAAACGCAGAAACAGAGTTCGGTGATGACCGACACTCGGGACGTCGTGTCACAGCCACTGCTCCAGACATGCCGAATCGTGCGGATGCCGTTATTCGTGCCGACCGGCGCATCACAACTCGACATTTGGCTCTACAGTTGTCAGTCAGCTTCGGAAGTGCGTCTGCAATGATAGAGACTCTCGGACACTCAAAGAGGTGCTCACGAGGGGTTCCAAGAATGCTCACAGCGGACCACAAGATTCAAAGAAAGGCCATTTCATCTGAATTGTTGGAGCGTTTTGAGAGCGACAGAGAGGCCTTTCTGTCGGGTCGTTACGGGGGACGAGAGCTGGGTGCACCACTTTGCTGCGGAAACAGAAAGGCAGTCCATGGAGTGGCATCATCGTCATTCACCGCAAAAGAAGAAATTCGAGGCAACCGCCTCCGCTGGAAAGTCACGGTGACAGCCT
The DNA here is from genome assembly GCF_021461385.2 of Schistocerca piceifrons. Classification (NCBI taxonomy): domain Eukaryota; kingdom Metazoa; phylum Arthropoda; class Insecta; order Orthoptera; family Acrididae; genus Schistocerca; species Schistocerca piceifrons. The sequence continues at coordinate 597,487,820 of NC_060144.1, forward strand.
TCTGGGATTGTGACGGCGTCATTGTCGTGGATGTGATGCCAGAGGATCAACCATCAGTTCAGAGGCGTACGTGAAGACTCTGAATAAACTCGAGAACCGTTTCCGATTTGTTCGATTGGACAAGAATAGAGCAGAAATCTTGCTCCAACATGATAATGCACGCCCATTCACTAGTCTGAGAACCAGACATCGCCAAATTGGGTTGGACATCGTGGTCTCATCCACCGTACAGTCCCGACCTGGCACCCTCGGACTTGCATCACTTTGAGCCGCTGAAAGATTCTCTACGGGGAACACACTTTGGAGATGACGAGAGTATCAGTCGTGGAGTGAAAACATGGCTACGCCTACACGACAAGAGCTTTTACCGGCAGGGAATACATGCTCTTCCACAACGTTGGCATACGGCAGTAGAACGTAGAAAACTAACACACGGATAAGACATGTTGATGTATATTTTCACCAGATTCTGACGCTTTATAATAAATATGTTCCGAGAAAAAATGTGGGTCATTACTTATTGAACAAACCTCGTACGTTTTAAAAAAGATTTCATTGCATTTCTACTTCATCGGATCACAAAAAATATACTCCTAACCAGTTTCCACTTCTGAGAAAGTCCAAATGACGGGTAGGCTTGAGTTTGTAATGTAATTTCTTAGTGTTTTATGAACTCTAAACTGGTTACACCTTCTGCTTCATCGGAGGTCGTAAAAAATGCAAAGAATTTCTGTCACAAGACGGTTACTGCGTTTTCCTATTAGGCATTATGCCAAATTGACGTAAGTTCGTAGCTTTCATCTAGTATTTTGACACAGATTACGCGTCCCTACGTGTGAAGAAATGTTCATGTTATCGCTGCCGTTTGCACAATCTATGTAAGTTTCCAAATGATTTTGTAATAGGCGGCACTTCAGTTTTCGGGTAAGACAGTCCGGGGAAGGAAAATTGTGCCTTTAGTTCCTGATCGTTGCGCTCGTGGGTCTCTAGTAGTTCATTTCAGAACTGCGCCACTATGTCTGCTTGTTAGCTTTGCACCGTGACACACACACACACACACACACACACACACACACACACACACACACAACGCACACGTGTGTGTGTGTGTGTTGTCTGTTTTGCAGCACTTTCGTTGTAGCGTTATGAAAGGGGAATATCGGGTCGGTAATTACGGTGGCTACAGAAAAAGAGGAAGAGACCTTCGTCAAATTTGAGAAGGAACCTAAGTGTAGTGTTCACCACAAACTCCCTCCGGGCCCCAACGCCACCTAAAAGTAATGAGGCAGACTATTTGCATATAAATAGCTTGATGTGAAGAATATTTTTCAGGACCTCTAGAGCTTTCAATTCACTCCACGCGATAATTGCTTGTGCTGATAAATGGTTGCCGACACACACACACGCGACAGTTACTTCGTGACGGCTCCAAACAAGCGGTTGCCGGCTGTGGTTTACGCCACTCTGCGGCGAGTGCTGTGCTTCGCCAGAGGATAGGAGAAAGTCGCTTTATCCGGCATTCTGTTGTTCACTTACAAACAGTACGCTTCGAAATCCGTAAAGAAGCTTGCTCACTGAGTACAGTTGAAAAGTATGAAAACAAACTTGTGCCACTACTGGTGCACCAGTGAGCACGACAGCCGTCGTACACTATGTTACACTTCACTCGCCATTCTTTGCTAACGAGGCAAACTGCCCATAGCAACCCCCACCCCCTCAGATTTAGTGGTAAGAGGGCCGTCAAAAACTGGACACAGATCGAGCATGAAAACGGGAAGGATGTGTGCCGAACTGTGAAAAAAAGGCGAAATAGAAACAGTGAACGGTCCAAGAACAAGAAGTGCAGTATAGAGCAAAGGGGAAGGAAAATGGCGTCGTGGTTACGGTGTTGGACTACCAAGCGGGTGAGACGTGTCCAAACATCCATCGTGCCAATATATATATATATATATATATATATATATATATATTGCTGTTCGCTTGATTCAAATTTTGTGTGTGTGTCGTGGTGTAACGTCTGTTTGCAACAACAAGTGACAGTTAATTCTGCGTAACTACTCTATTAGCAACCGAAAGGAAGTGACTTTCGCATGGGAACCATAAACGTCTGATGACAAGGCGAGAAGTCAAAACACGTTTGGTGTGTCATACACGGCTAGTACGTGTGTCATATGATGGAAATATCTCATCGACGCACCCAGTTTGTACGACTGGTAAGTGAGTGAGATAGGCCTGCTTACCCGATATAGGGTTTCCCTTGAATGTGATCACTCCTAAGGAAATGATGAAAACATAATAGTTTGTCGCATAAGCTGCAACAAATGAAAGCAAGAGCTTCACAATCACACAGTTTCTCTGTGCTATGTCAAAACATACGTTTTTAACGTTTTTGAAGTTGCGTTCCGATTTGGAAGTCTTGACTCTTGAATTCCTTTGTTGTATCACAGTTCACACCCGTTCATTAGTCGTTTTAATTCCTGTGAAACGTCTGTGTGGTATCTCGCCTGCTGTCACTATTCATCACATTTGCTTGCGAAAGTAACAAACTCTTACCAACACGACTCATTTTATGTAACCAATGTATAGTATTACAACTGCCAAGAATACAGAAAGAGAACAAACATTTCAATGACCGGACAAACAAATCATAATGTTGTGGGGTTAAAAGAAAATAAAATGAATGGCGCGAGGAACAGTCCATCACCATGACCACTTACTCTGCTGTTTCACGCTGCTCTTTCTTACACTTCTCTTCTTGGACCATTCACTGCTTCTATTTTTTTTTTCTCCACAGTTCGGTACACGTTCTTCGTGTTTTCATGTTTGATCTGTGTTCAGTTTTTGACGGCTACCCACTGGGCTATCTTACCACTAAATCTGACGGGGGTGGGTGGGGAGTTTCGCTTGTAAGAATAACAGCAGAGAATCATGTTTCCAAGTGATATAATTGCCCTAACTACAAGTCAACAGTGGTTCTACCTTGATCATTTGGGTAGGAAATGAAACGCGGAATACGGAGATAATTCCACGTTATTCCTTTGTATGTAGCTGTAATCTGTTAAGATGCAAATAGCACAAAATTAAAATTAAATTTTTAATCCGAAATGAGATTTGGATATAGCCGGCCGCGGTGGCCGTGCGGTTCTAGGCGCTCCAGTCCGGAGCCGCGCTGCTGCTACGGTCGCAGGTTCGAATCCTGCCTCGGGCATGGGTGTGTGTGATGTCCTTAGGTTAGTTAGGTTTAAGTAGTTGTAAGTTCTAGGGGACTAATGACCACAGCAGTTGAGTCCCATAGTGCTCAGAGCCATTCGAACCATTTTTGAGATTTGGATACATGTAAGAAAGTACTAGGTATAATATGATGACGTTCTGAATCACATGCGATATTTCTAGACTTTCAAACGGCCTTCATTTTATGTCTCATCGACTGATAGTGCTTACCGCTTTCGTATTTCGCCGCATGTTGTTCTTCAGTGAAAATCTTGTCGCTGGAAAGGCTCTCCACTTTGTCCCACTCTCTCCTAACGAGATGCTTTATTTGCTGGATTAAGCCTCCGGACGTTAATACGAGGCCAGTTCAATAAGTAATGCAACACATTTTTTTTCTGAAACAGGGGTTGTTTTATTCAGCATTGAAATACACCAGGTTATTCCCCAATCTTTTAGCTACACAACACTATTTTTCAACGTAATCTCCATTCAATGCTACGGCCTTACGCCACCTTGAAATGAGGGCCTGTATGCCTGCACGGTACCATTCCACTGGTCGATGTCGGAGCCAACGTCGTACTGCATCAATAACTTCTTCATCATCCGCGTAGTGCTTCCCACGGATTGCGTCCTTCATTGGGCCAAACATATGGAAATCCGACGGTGCGAGATCGGGGCTGTAGGGTGCATGAGGAAGAACAGTCCACTGAAGTTTTGTGAGCTCCTCTCGGGTGCGAAGACTTGTGTGAGGTCTTGCGTTGTCATGAAGAAGGAGAAGTTCGTTCAGATTTTTGTGCCTACGAACACGCTGAAGTCGTTTCTTCAATTTCTGAAGAGTAGCACAATACACTTCAGTAACCCCTTCAGCGTCCCAGAAGACTGTAACCATGACTTTACCGGCTGAGGGTATGGCTTTAAACTTTTTCTTGGTAGGGGAGTGGGTGTGGCGCCACTCCATTGATTGCCGTTTTGTTTCAGGTTCGAAGTGATGAACCCATGTTTCATCGCCTGTAACAATCTTTGACAAGAAATTGTCACCCTCAGCCACATGACGAGCAAGCAATTCCGCACAGATGGTTCTCCTTTGCTCTTTATGGTGTTCGGTTAGACAACGAGGGACCCAGCGGGAACAAACCTTTGAGTATCCCAACTGGTGAACAATTGTGACAGCACTACCAACAGAGATGTCAAGTTGAGCACTGCGTTGTTTGATGGTGATCCGTCGATCATCTCGAACGAGTGTTTTCGCACGCTCCGCCATTGCAGGAGTCACAGCTGTGCACTGCCGGCCCGCACGCGGGAGATCAGACAGTCTTGCTTGACCTTGCGGCGATGATGACACACGCTTTGCCCAACGACTCACCGTGCTTTTGTCCACTGCCAGATCACCGTAGACATTCTGCAAGCGCCTATGAATATCTGAGATGCCCTGGTTTTCCGCCAAAAGAAATTCGATCACTGCCCGTTGTTTGCAACGCACATCCGTTACAGACGCCATTTTAACAGCTCCGTACAGCGCTGCCACCTGTCGGAAGTCAATGAAACTATACGAGACGAAGCGGGAATGTTTGAAAATATTCCACAAGAAATTTCCGGAGAAAAGAAATGTGTTGCATTACTTATTGAACTGCCCTCGTAGTTTGTTTCGTTGTTTGGCACGGTAAACGGCTTTACCCACAGCGTGAGCTGTTTCATCACCAATCATCTTGCACGTTTTTATCTGACAAAGTGTGGTGCGATGTACCTTTCTATTCAGACTTTGGGAAAGTGGGCGCAAAGGTGCAGACTGTTGCCCACACCGCTCCCAGTCGCAAGCGACGTCGGTCTCACGACAATAAATGTATAAGAATTTCTGCAAATGAGTACGTTGAGAAGTCAGCGATCACTGTATATTTCTCGACAAATGTTTCCAGGCAAATACGTCACCTTCTTACTTAAGCCACTAAGGCAACGTAGTTGGATGAATGAAAACTGTGCCCTGTGTAATTTGCGCTCAGTACTCGTCAGTAAGTTACGACCTACCAGCACCTCGAGAATCCTCGTCCACCGGAAACTTTCCCGTGCGTTACGGCGTATCTGCGCTCCGAAAGTCCTCGCCCACCACAGTGGATGGCCCCTTGAAATTGGAAATTTGTGGTAAACTGCTGAGGTCATCTGTCCCTAAGCTTACACACTACTTAATCTAACTTACACTAACTTGCGCTAAGGACAGCACACACACACACACACACACACACACACACACACACACACACACACACACACACACTTTGCTAGGGAAAACTAATGTATTAACTTTGATTTGTGATTGGGGTGCCTACTCGTTACATTTTGATTCCATTTTCTTTTTGAATAAAAATACCTGTACGCGAGAGTCGTCCTGAATACACCAGGAAGGCTAAAAGACTGACGAAGATCGTTAGAGGAGACTTACCGCCGATCGAGAACATCAAGCACTCGCTCTTTGGAAAACGATTTCGGAAAGCGATCGAGAGCATCGTGCATCATCTCGCTCCACGCACCTCTTGCGTGGCTGTTGCTTTTTGCACGGCCAGCTCTTCGTAGCTCTGTCTTGTATTTTTGAAGCAAACAAGCTCTTCGTTCTTGTCCCCAATTATACTACTTAAAGGATTGTATACAAAGAAGGGTCAAGAAATAAATTCCATACGTACGAAGTCTCGGGCACAGCTGCAAATAAATATCCGGACAACGCTGGGTTTGTCAGCTAGTATGGAGCAAAACTCTGCCTAAGAGCCCTGTGCTCTTCTAACTGCCGCGCAAGTTACGGAGACCATACCCGGCGATTTAGCGGTCCTTTCCTAGACCTTTTCCTGCTTGCGGTGTATAGGACACTAGCTTGCTTTCGACACGACCCTTGTAGGGACGGCAGGCGAGCAACTTGGGCTGCACACTGTTCTCGGGACAGACTTGTGAGTCGCCCGGTACCAGCACACAGTCGGTGTGAGCGCACCGCTGTCGGAATGAAAGGAGGACCTGGGAGGGATATTGTCACGCTTGCAGTAACATCCACGCGCAGCCAGTAATTACAGCGGCACATTACCAGCCCAGTGCCAACAACACAATCACGCAGAGCTTGCGGTCCCAAATTGCCCATTTCCTAACGGCGGCACTTATATTTAAACAATATTCGCCTGCGCGCGCGCGGCGCCCGGCACTGTAATCTTCGATGCGGCCACGGTGTAATTGTAACTTGTAGCCGGCGGGGCGACGCTGTGGGATGGGGGAAGAGCGGGAACAGGAAAGGCATGGCATGGCAGGGAAAGGCAAGCGAGGGAAAGTAACAGCAGGGCGGGCGCAGCCAGCGCGGATGCTCGGCAGGCACGATGTGCGCGCCACGCCGCGGCGGTCTGGGGAGACAGAGAGAGCGCAATCTCGCTCGCAGATCACGAACGGCGGCCGGAGAATGTCTTAATGCCTTCGTGCGAGGGTTTCACTCCATTGTCCGTGCGCTCGCGCCGCAGATTATTTTGCGAAATGGGAGGAGGAACAGGGGCGGGGAAAATAACTCCGCTTTCCCGCGAAATTGAATTGCTTTCGTCGCGGGTGGGAAGAAATCGAGGTTAAGGCAAGCAGGTGTAACGGTGCGCGGAATACTTCCCGGCCCCCAGGTTCCGACGAACTGGCTGTGCTCTCTCAATTAGCATCCGAGCGGCTGCGGAAGCGTTTCTAAATTTTGCCCGCGGGACGTTTGATAACAAGTGGACACTTGCGCAGCTTGAAAGTGAGCCAGTATCATGGATGGAGAAATAAAATAAGAACAGACGCGCTGTACTGACCTTGATGTTTGCTGGCGCCTGAAATCTGATAAAATTGCACAGGTTTGTTGTAGCATTAAAGCTTTGCTGGTATAGATAACCACGTACAGGAATAAAATTTCCTGTTACAATCTCTTGAACTTCTCAGTCAATTCAAACTTTGTTTCGCTGTATGAGAACCCACGAATCAATAAATGTATTAAAGTATCAGCTTCCGTTTGTTTTTGTTTCAAGGACAGAAGACTACCTATGTACCTCTAGACTTGTCACAAAATGACTTGCTGAGGCGGTAATTGGTTGTATACAGACACATTTGTTTTTTATTGAAAGTATAAACAACACCCAGTCGTTGTTAACTGCATGTTCAGAATCTAGCCTTTGCTGTTGACAATCTTGTTCACCTTAAGATGGTGGTGGGACACACTTTACTTTGGCTTTTACGCTGATATATTGGCGGTCTCCAGCTGTAGTCAGACTGTACCCTTCAGCAAGGTTTTTCTATTTTAATTTTTTAATATTTCGGGTGACAACTTGCATTGGCATTGGCACTTTATCTCCGGTATAAAGCATTTAGTCGTCACTAATAAGAGACTACAGAATTTCGGCGTAAGAAGCACAGAAAAGCGTTCATGAATTTTTTCAGAAGTGCGATAAATCGATATAGTTCATGAGACTCAGGAAGACGATCACATTTCTTATGCAGGGCACCACTTTTCCAAGAAATACTGACCGCGAGAAGGACACCATCCTAAGTCTCATCACCAACACAGTATAAAAGCGTTTTGAGTGAACAATGTAGTCAGGTATCTTGCCTGCGTTTTATGCTCTTAGTCAGAAATCTTCAGTAACACAATAGACTGGTTCACAGCTGAAGAGTGGAAATGGAAAAGATTCTACATACCATTTCTTCACGCATTGCTGTATTGCATGTCGCTAGACTCGATCCAGGTGCCAAACCACGAATGACAAAGTCTTCCAAACTTGAGTTAGTACATGACGCATTGTCTTGTGCAGTGCTTATCTCTGGAGGTCCAAAATTTAAAATATTAGAGATGTGGTTATTGTTGGCTACAGTTCTATATATTCATGAGCAACATCATAAACTAAGTTCGCCAAGGGTCAACAGAGGATGATGTGAAAATCATAGCATATGCAGATGTTGTGGTAATTTGGGAAGAAAATGAGCAGAAGTTGGAATAACAACTGAACACCTGGCAGAGTGTACTTGAAGAAGCAGGCGTGGAGATCACCTTAACAAAAACTGAAGTAACGAAGTAAGGAAAATGAAAGAAATGAATGATATAATTTGCAATGGAAAAATTATGAAAGAAGTATTTAGGAAGTAAATTAACCGAGGAAGGAGACATTACGGATGAAATTTGGAGGAAAACAGTAAAGTGTGACTTCTGGATCATAAGGTTTGACTTAGACAAAGAAAGATCTGAGCAGAAAACAAAAACAGAGATGCACTTTCTACGTGTTGTCCTCGGTAAGACGAGAAGGGACAGGATGAGGAATGAAATAATACAAAACACCGCGCAGATAAAGTTCGTTAAAAAGAAACCATGAAGACTAACAGGTTTAAATGGTTTGGACAAATTTAAAAAAACCCAACATTTCCGAGAAGAGCCTCAGTAAAGACAAAATCTGGACGAAGAGCAATTGAAGACCGCGAACAAGATGGAGAGACCAAGTGAAGGCTGATGTGAACCAAAGAGGACTAAAAAGGGAGGAGATGCTAAATGATAGGCTGAGACAGAAAAGAGAAGCTTGGAAGAGGCTCTGTGAACGACCAGCTTAGGCACAAACGCTCCGGGAAGAAGGAATATCCTAATGAATTATTTCTGTACTTGTACGTAGGTTTGAACTTAAATAGTGGCAACTATTTATTCACAACCGATACAAAAGAGTTACATGTATGCACCTGTAACTGTTCAACAAAGTAGTCACCAGCGTTGTGTAGAACCCGTTGCCAGCAATGTGGAAGGCGTAGTATACCGTTAGCAGAGCCTGTTCTGTCGATGGTGCGAATGGAGCGGTCTATTGCCTGTCGAATCTCTGGAACAGTTCTGAAGCGATTGCCACGAAGTGGTTCCTTAACATTCGAAATCAAATCAAAGTCACAATGACTTAAGTCTGGGGAGTATGGTGGATGGTACAGTACTTCCCAGTCCCATTGACCGAACAGAGCACTATTTAAGTTCCAACCCTCTTATTTTCACAAATAAGACGTAGTCTTAGTGGGACTATGAACGAAAACTTTATTTCTGTTGTTTTGTCGAAAACTGACGTTTTTGAGACCGTGACGGTCTCCAATGCTGATCCGTGAAAACAAGAAAACAGCAATCAAACACTGTTAATAATGCTATTTATTTACGCAAATAGCGCCGTCACCGGTTTCGAATTGATAGGTATACCTTTAGATGGCTGTTCATTTATATTACAATAGTTGTTGTTTACATTAGTTTCTGGCTCTTTCTTCAACAACTGATGTAAGTATCAACAAATATAATACAAACGTGAGCAGCCGTTTGAACACAGAGCTGGCGGTTCTAAATCTCTGCGCTGTTTCCATAATAGTGGCTGGTTGTTCATTTCTTCTTTGCAGGAATCAACCTGTGAAAACTTTCTTATTGGTGCTTAGAACCAGTAAGTTCCCTGGTCTAGTACTTAATGTTGTTAATACAGTATTTATCTTGTACTTTTTCATTTTTTGTGATGAGCAACGTAGTTCTGTGATGTCTGAACAACTCAGGTTTTTAATGTACAAATGAGGCATGTACAAACAGTATTTTTTATTCCCCTGACAAATTTCAGTTGTATGGAACATTCCGTCAGTTCTCGGAGGAACATAGGCGTATTAATAACTTGAATACACAGTATTAATGTTCCACAATGATATTTATTCAGTAGTTCGTTATCAACCGGCTTTCGGCTTCGTAGGCCTGAATTTCCTGCAATCCGTGTGGCAAATTATATGCTGCCTAATCAGGTCAGGCAGTAATTACTAGACTGATTGAGCATGAAAGCAGCTGCAGGCTGAAAAAGAAAGATGCCACGTTAGCTGAACGTGCTCTGAATGAATGTCACTCATTTGGTGTGAAAGTTGATGTTCGCAATAAAGGAACTACAGGCAGAAAACTAACGTTGCGTGAAATTCTGACCATTAATACGACAATCAATGAAACGTGACCTAGTCCTTAATGACCAAACCATTACTTACCCTTAATAAAATAGCTGCAGCCAGTTGCTATTTCTCTAGCCATTAGATAATACGCTTGTTGTAACTGTTCCACACCCATCCCACAGACTTCTCTCTCGCTCCCTCCCCCCCCCCCCCCCCCCGTGCCTTCCCTCCTTTTGTTCGGCCTGTTCATCACATTCAGCACTTTGTCAATATTACGTTATAGCCTGTGCCATTACTCACTTGTCCCTTTGGCTTATACATTCATATAGTTTTAATATTTGAATAAACTGTAGTATAATATTTTTTGGAGTCTCTCTAGGTTTTACATTATGCTTGTGTGTCAGCATAGTCATAAAATGTCATATCTTTGTACGCTACGAATTCTCGCTGAAGTTTTGTGGACTATCTGTTTAGTATTAAATTATCTGACGATGGCCTAAGAAACCGAAAGCCAGTTCATAATGGACAACCTCGCAAGAGACCAGTCATTCACAGCATATCGACGCGGCAGTTCAGGCGAATACAAGTGTTTCGGCACCGGAGACGACGTTTTGTAGTGTTGCAGGCAATCGAGTTTTTATTTCTCCCGAATGGGGACGGAGACAGTGATCGCGGTAACCGCCCCGCGAGTTTGCTGTGCTCAGAGAACTGTGCGGCTTGTAACTTTTATAAAACTTCTCTCGCCGGGACGGAAAAGAGCCGACACATTTTCGGGGTTGCGCGGTCGCAACCGCGGGGAGGGCAAGAAGAATCCATTCCGGCCGACCCCCCGCATCGGAGCCCGAGCAGCTATTGCCGCGAAACGAGCCAGCAGGCGACGACAACGTGTGGGGAGGGGAGGGGTCGATAAAAGCGCGAGCAAAGAGGGAATCGGCAACTGGCGCAGTCCAGCCAGCCGGGGATTGTCGCCGCCGTGCCCTCGTCAGCTCTAGTCGGCTTCTCCGTGCGGGTATGCGGTCCTATAAAACCGAGCGAGCTCCCAGCCAAAGGCGGTAGCTGTAAAATACCTTCTTTAGTGCGGCGTTCGCGGCGCGGCGGAGGTCTGCGAGCGGCCACGTCCATTAATGTTGAACAGCGCGCCGGGGCAGAAAAAGAGCGCAGAAAAGGCGAAAAAAAACAGGGAGGGGGAAAGAAGAAGGAAAGAGGATCAGAAGGGTTGAAGCAGCCGCGCGGCGCTTACCTTGCGGAATGGGGAACGCCGGGAGGACGCGGCAGCGAGAAGAGAAAAAAAAAGGGGAAAGAAAAGAAAAACAAAACAAAAGAGCGTCTGCGGCTGGCTAGGTGGCTGCTGTGTCGTAGCGGTCGGTTGGCACCGAAACAAAAGAGCTGCGGCCGGCCGCACAGGAAGGCGCTGCCAACATGGCAGAGGCGGCGCACCGCGGCAGCTGGGGGCCCTGTTCTGTTCTGTCCTGTTCTGTTCAGTCCTGTTCTCCCGTGGCCAGGCCGGCTAATTGGCGCCAGCGGTTACACGTGTTGCGGCGCCCTGGCTCAACGAAACATTCCGGCGTCTCGGCTGCCCACCCCACCCCACCCCACCCCACCCCACTCCTCGTTACTTTCATTCACTTTTTTTCCCCCTAGCAGAGCCGTGTCCCTCTTTACTAAGGCTCGGAGGTAATTTGTTAACTACCTCTATAATGAACAGTTAGTGGGCGATAATACGCTCAGATACGGCCTGATTGACCACGAAGCTATTCATGTGCTTTTTTTGGGGGGCATTTATCTCGCTCGAAATTTTATAAGAAATAAAGCTTTTGTTTAAGAAACCGGTTGCTTCAGCTTTCGCCAAGCTATATTTCCGTCACTTTTATATCTAGCAGATTAGATATGCAGTATTACAATTTTTCTAATTTTCGTATTCGGTTCTTTAGGTACATAATCGACGAGGTTGAGCCGGAGATTAGGGCGCTGGCGGCAAGATTGCGTTTATACGTATTGTATCGACGACAGCGGATACTCCATCTGTTAGAACATATCTCTGACGGTAATTAGGTTTGCAATTGGGACAAATTACTTCACACCCAGCATAAAAAAATCAGATAACTACTTTGGAAAATCTGTAAATATTTATCTCTAGAGGTCGTACTCAACTTGTGGTTTAACCCAGTATACACGAAGAACGGCAGATAAACATTCCGAGTCATAATAACAAAACTTGGTGAAAGACTTTAGTGTGTGACAAAATGTGGAAACACCAAAAACAAAACACATCACCGTGCCTCACGTTGGCATTGAGAACTGCTTCCAACCGCCTCGGAATGGATAAATAAAAGCCGTATGCTTTCCAAAGGAATGTTGCAGCATACTTCCCGCAATGTAATGGCAAGTTCGGGTAACGATGGTGGAAGTGGGTAATACCGAGACCTGGTGACTGTGATGGGCACGAAGGGACGCGACAGTTCATTCTCGTGCTCGCAAAACCAGCCCGGGAGGAGACGAGCTACGGGAGCAGGGGCCCTGTCGGCTTGGCACACAGATCGCCACAGGGGAACGACCACTGTACCACGGGGTGGAGCCCGTCAGCCGAAAAGGTACTACAGTCATTGGTAGTAGTGTAACCGTAGGGACCGTGGCTGCTGATATCCTCACCGTATCCCCGCCATGTTTCACGCTTGGGACATAAACTCGGCCGTAAGGTGGAAACAGCATGAAACAGAGTTCATCGGTCCAATTGACTTCTCCCATTGCTTTACAGTACAGGTTTTTATGGCTTCGGCACCACGTGGTCCTCTGAGGGCATTTGCGTCGTTGGTGGGTGATTTCGGAATGTCACCTCACCCTGGAATTCCGTGCTTATGGAGCTCCATTCGGCTGCCAGGGATGAGGAGCTGCACAGCCAGTGCTTCACCGAGTTTTGCAGCTGTCAGCCCGTCGTTAGAGTCCCCTCGACTGACCGTTCGTCACGTGCACTCCACACACATGTGCATCCGCGATGTGACTTAGCGACTCGTGATGTTCCGCCTTCCCTGTATGCTCTGTAAATCTTAGATCCGATGTCTCTCGAAACACGAAACAAACAGTTTGGCTTCTTTTGTTAAGAAAGCGCCCACCATACGGGCGGCGACATTTTGCACGAGTTCAAATGGACTGAGCTCCGAAATAACGCACTCAACCTTCACAGGACACAGTTCTCGGTTCAAATGCCTCTGACATCTGAGGTCATCAGTCCCCTCGATTTCGAACTTCTTAAACCTAACGAACCTAAGGACAGCACAAACATCCGTGCCCGAGGCAGGATTCGAACCTTCGACCCTTCGACCCTAGCAGCAGCGCGGTTCCGGACTGAAGCGCCTAGATCCGCTCGGCCACAGCGGCCGGCAAGACAGTTCTGTTCGCGACTGAGCACTTCCAAAGTGTTGACATTGCAGCAGTACCGTTCGTGGTCTAGAACAACAGCGCAGTCTGCAGGCTTGGCTAGCATCTCGAGCACGCATTACTCGCCATGTTTCGGTCTTCTCGTCCGACCCCTGTCTGTAGGCGGCGTAGCTTTTATCGTAACCTGTCACGTTACTGTGAAACGGCTCCTCCTGCAATATGCGGCACCTACTCGTCGACAGGCCTTCCGGTCGTAACAGAAAGGAGCGCCCTCTACAACCAGCTGGTAAGGTACGGAAGTGGCTCGGAACCTGGTGGAGCGTCTCGGAACACGGGGGCGGCTGCAGAGAAATCCGCGCAGCTTATAAGAGGCGGTTAGTCGCGGTAATCCTGCGCTACCGACACCCTCGGCCGTTCCGCCTTTAGGGCCCTGCCCCCCCCCCACCCCCCACCCCTTTTAGCCCATGCCTACCCCCCCTTTTTTTTTTTACGACGGAACCGCTTTCGCGACCTCAGCCTTTCCTAAACGGTTATGGCCTTGATTAAGGGAGTAATGCCCGCCCTTTATGGCCGAGCCCAGAGATTCGCGCTCGCCGCAGAGCCTGCCTTTTTATAGCGGTCCCGCAAAATTGAAAATCGCGCCATTTTATATATATGTACATGGCGGAGTATAGGCCTAGACGTATCTATATATACATCCTGAGGCCCGGCCCCGCCTCTTTTAGAGAGCCGCCGTAAAACGGCGCGGCCAGCCCGCGTGGCTCGGCTCGGCTCGGCTCGGCTCCCCCTTTTCGGCTGGCGGCGTTCGCAGTGACGCTATTTACTGTTCCGCGCCGTGCCGGTGGCGGCGCAGGCGACCTTTATAAATTATCGCGTAATCGAATTTCGATATGCGCGCGATCCCGCGCTGTCAAAACGCCGGCGAGTATTTACTCTGATGCGAATTGTCCGCGGTTAGCCTGGCCGCGGCATAAACGAGGCACTGATTGCCCGCCAAACAGCTGACAAGGGCGCGCCGCGTTGCTGCGACTGTAAGCTGTGCGGCGTGTGTTCGGCTGCGGCTCGACCTCTGTTGGCGGCCTCTGCCGGCGGCTTTTACACCGTAGTTCGCACGTGCGCAGAGTGGAGAATAAGAATTAAAACTGTTAGACCGGGAAAATAGCGGTGATATATCGTAACGAGGCATCATCACACAACTTCACTCGGCGTGATTACTGCGGAAAAACATCGCCCAACTGCAGGGCCTGGGAGGCTGTGGGCGATCAGTCTCGCCAAGGGCGCATGTAGTGGAAATGGTTGGGGGGGGGGGGGGGGGGTGCGGAGTGCAGAAGTTGCCCGCCGCAAAAAGAAAGAAAAAACAACTCCTTAAGAAATAACAAAGGTGTGACATCTGGCGGAGAATGAAGGGGAGGCATTTATTAGGTAAGAGTTGGAACAGTACCGTTTGAGGATTTCATAAATGAAGACAAAACCCGTGACTTTTACTGGAAAGCACCCTGTACGGACAAAAATTGTGACTAATAATGGAATAATATAACAGATCAAACACCTTCACTAATTTCGTTGCGTGTCACATATCACTATAATGAAGACACAGGAAGAAATTAGCGAATTTGAGGAATATATCTGCAACAATAAACAAAAGTCTCAAAAATGAAACGAGGAACGAAAGAAAATTAAGACAATGTCTGTCACTTCCAGTGCCTTTTTACGGAAGTGAATTGTGGGTTATAAACAAACATCAATTAAATTGCATACAAAAATTTGGAAATCTGTGGTAAGGTCTTATGGGATCAAACTGCATAGGTGATCGGTCGCTAAGCATACCCACATACATTAAGTAATGTACCTTACACTCAGGACGACACACAGACCCGGAGGACCCCAATGTCCGACGGGGCGGAGCCGCGCGGACCCTGGCAACGCGGCCAAATTGCATACAAGCAACAGAGATGAGATTACTGAGAGCAGTAAAGGAATGTTCGAGAACAGAAAGGCTCTGGAATTCGGAAATTAAGGAAGGAACTGAATGTATTATTCAGTTTCCTCAGTAAAGTACAAGAAAATAGGCCAAGTTGGAACTAATATTTCGAACGAATGAGTGGATGCAGTGTCCACAATACTTCGCGAGTGTCAGTCGTGGAAATAACAGTGTTCTTTGCGGTTGTGAGTGTGTTATGCGGGTGCTGTGTGAATTCGAACGTAGGAAAAATCTTGGCGATCGTATCCGTAATCAACGTAGGCAAAGCGCTCGGTACTTCCAGAGGCGCTGCAGCGAAGAGTTGTACCGCGTGGTAGGGTGCACGATCGCTATCCCCCCGCCATTTTCCGAGCAAATCGTATAAGATTGCCTTGAAAACCATTCTTATGCATTCCGAGCGTTTTGATTTCCTACACGGTGTTAGGCACGATAATGTTTTTTTTTTTTTTTGGTGTTTCCATGTTTTTGTTCACCCTCTGTACATTCGTCGCAAACCACTGCACCGTGGTATGTCGCTACAGGCAAGCAAAGGGAAATGGTTTATCCCACTGATGGAATAGTATTGCGCTCGATACGATGGTTTTTGACAACAGCGGAAATGTTGCAGCTGTCATGCCAGTCCAAATTCCAAATAGAGCGTTGTTTTCATTTACTTCCATCTACTCGGCACGTGTTGTAGCAGCTCTGTTCCTGTTCAAATTTAGAAATGGATTGTGCGATTTTGTTGTGGCTTCTGCAGAGATTTCAGTGCGTACCGGGAATGCAGACACGTAGCTGCATACAAACTAAAATTAAGTACCTGACTTCCTTTTCGAGGTAACACGTAAAACATTGCTAACAATTTCGCCACTACCTGTTGCAAGCCTGGGACCCATCTCGTAGTAGACACTCTCTCATCAAAACCCGGAAGGAATTTAAAGCAGATCGAGAAACCTTGGAAATAACTAAACTGTCTCTTCTAAACAGACTCTTACACACACACAGTACCGAAAGTTAAATTTCCTTGGACAACTTCTAGTCCCTTTCAACATGTATTAGGAGTCAAGGCAAGGTCACTGCTTGTCACCATTACTGTTTAACTGTGTGCTGGAAAAATTATAACAGAATGGAAAATAGAGGAAGGAATACAAAAAGTTAATAACTACATAAAATGGGTAGATCGTAACAAGCAACAAATTATTTGGTCTCTGCAGACAACCTCGTAATAACAGGCAGAACCTCATAGAATGCAAAGAACACACTAGAACTTCTGTAGGGAATACCTGTGAAGGGACGTCTACTAACATCGTTTGGAAAGGAGAATACATGACCAATAAAAGTAACTCTCAAAATTTTTTAGAAACAAAGCATGACAACATTAAGAAAACACACAGTTTTAAATACCTGGTTGAAAATATAAACATAAAAAGTGGAAAAAGAAACAGTTATCAGAACTGACAAAATGAAAAAAGAGACTACTTGAAAACTCAGAAATCTGTACAATAAAAATGGTTTTAAGGCATTATAATACAGTTCTAAAACCGGAAGGCCTTTGCGTGTTAGGAACACTATTTTTATCTGGATCCAAAGTGGCGTTAGAAGATTAGTAAAAGATAGATAGAAGAATCTTACGGAAATTATTAGATCCAATTAAGAGAAAGATGGCAGTTGGGTTTTGAGAAACAAAGGAAATATATCTGCTCCTCCTGCTCTAAAATATCATACGAATATCTGGAAAAGGCGTGTTACCCATCAATGCGCATCTAGAGAGAAGGACGGAAGACAGATTAACAAAGAAGATCCACGTATTGTTCCAGAACAGGAAAATAAAGGAAATGGGTGGGGAGGCGAGACAAAAAAGGATCTACGGGAACACGGCGAGTGCCCTAACCCGATTTCCCAGAAACTTGGCGCAGTGGAAGAAGGGTCAGAATAAGAGAACACTTGTCTCGGCTTATCTGATGACATTCGACCGTTTCTGAGAGAACGAACCTCGAAGTTTTCGACCTAGTAGATGCTTTTTAGCGCGCGATAAGCTCGCCTCATCTGGTGGCACAGTGGCTAGCGTACCAGCCCCTCACATTTGCGTCCGATGCTCGAAACCCGATTATCGTTTTCATTTATTTTGTTTCATTCATTTATCTACCCACTTCCGCAGAAGATTAATACACAAGGTGGGGGATATAAGAGCGCTATATTAATTGTAAATTACAAGTGGGTTTCACAATAAATTCCGTAGATTCATTGTATAATACATGTGTATATAGCACAGGGTGTTCCAAAAAGAACATACGTATTCCGAATGCATATATTTATTAAACTTTAAGACATACGAATATGAAACTTTACGCACATATTTACGAACATCTCAAGTGGGTCTGCTCCTGAAAACTGAAGGGTATGCCGAATATAGGAAGCGAGTAGGAGCAGGAAAAGTGAAGTACTGCGGTACTGCGTACGAGTTATAACTCTTTTACTTAACGTTGCGTACAGATGAGCACATAGGTGCGAAGCCGTACAGGTATCGACGCTAAGAGCTACTAGTAGTCAGACAAACTATCACTGAAGTAACAGAGTCTGTAATGACTAGCCCCCTATGAAGCAAAAGCTAAGTTGCTCGGTCAAACGCACAGCATCTGGAGCGGCGCTCGTAGATCTGCACTGCGCCGGCTAGAGGCCGCTGTCGTCAGTGTCGGTGTCGTAGTGCCAACCTACCAACTTGCACCTACGCCGTGGCATCGTGGCTACCGATACCACAAAATTAATAATCGGGTTTCGAACGTGGGGCGCAAAAGTGGGAATCCGAGACGATAGCCACCGAGACACAGCTTCCGCTAGGCTGTTTACTCGCGAAACTGCACATTAATGACCTCGAAAACTTTGACCGTGGTTTTCTCAGAAGCGGCCGAATATCTACGGATAAACCGAGACACGTGTCCGCTTATTATGGCCCCTCTCCCACTGAGCGAAGGTTCTGGGAAATGGAGCTATGGCACTCGTCGTATTCGTTTCGTTAGAAGAAATGCTCTTTGAACACACTTTACTCGAGAAAGAGAAATTCAGACAAGCAGTCAATAAATTTGAGCGTGTTCAGGAAGGTAAAACGCTCTGAAAAATAGCTCGGACTGCTCCTCGTCAATGGGATGGACAGTCGCGGCCGATGTTTCCGTACCCTTTTAGATGTATATGAATTTTGTACCGACTTGTGCGACTTCCGTCATTTCTCTGTCTCGCGTCAGTCTGTCTCGGAGTAAATCCCCACCGCCCCGAGTGTGTGTGTGTAGCAGCAGACAGCGAACGATTCGCGTGAACAGGACGAGGTGAGGTAAGGGTTACGCCGGCCTGCGTGGGCGCCTGTGGAAATATTTGGGCACCGCCGCCGCCGCGGCCGCCGGTAAACAGGCGAGCTGAGCGGAGCTGCGGGCGGCGCGTTTTATGTTCATTTCGCATCCTAAAATAATAACACATCCCTAACTCATTTCGCGTCTGTTTATTCACAAACACTGGGCTCGCCGCTCCCAGCTTCGATGGCTATTGACTTTTAATTTTAAAACATGCGACCGGTACACGCGCTTTGCTTTAATTTGAAAACACGCCGTCATTCACTTCTCGATTCTCGGCGCCGGGACGTGTAATTCCTATGAAAGCATGCTCGCGTCGAGTTCACAGCCCACTGGCAGAGGGGTGCGGCCGCATATTTTAAAATGCCGCGCCGCCTGGTCTATTTTTCGAGAATGTCCCCCCGGTCGCGTTATTGGCATCGGTTCTGCTGCCGGCAGCGTGCAGCTTCGATCAGAAAATTGTTTCGTAACAGCGGTGATTGGCGCGGGTTTGTCATAGCGACAACTCGCTCCCTGTCGCAGTGCGTGCGCAGTTCAGCTGCATCTTGTTGCAGTTGACAGTCGCGTCTTTCGTTATTAATGCTAATTTTGATTCGCTCTTTTGCCCACGCCTCGAAACGATCACTGAATAACGGCCTCAATCTTCTTTCTAAGAATTATTACACAAAATACAAACGAAAACGCAACGTAACCAATAACTAAATTTTAAGTTGCTTTTATTAACAAAATGTTGGCAAAAAGGATACGACATATAAAGTTCAGTAAAATGTCTCTTTCGTAATTTGGTGCGGAAAACAAACTGAAATTAATATAAAATATCGGAGCGTTTTGGCACGAGAGTAGCTACATTTGCACAAAAAAAAGGTGGATAAAAACATACATATGACATTCTATAATGAATAATTCCAGGGTAACGGCAATACTTTAATTAGTAATCTTTCTTCTTTGCTACACTCTTGTTTCGGCCATAGTGCCGTTCTAAAAGTAGTTACGTAGGGGTTACATTTGGTGAGTGTATTTACTTGTCACGAAATTAATTACCCATTAGTCTAGCCAGCAGTATCTGAGACTAGAATATTCCCTCTTATATTATTGACGTTAGGTCCTGCTTGCCTGCCATGCAGAAATATATTGAATGTTCACTATATAATAAATTCACGTACCATGTATTTGTACTTGGTTAGTGATTCGTATCAACATAATAAAAAGTAATTGTGATTCTACAGTCACACTACCCGGCAGGTAACCGTCGTTGTTCTAGGACAGACAGTGCTTTATAGAGCAGTTGAGCGCTATTTCGAAGTCAACACGTAGCCTCACTTAAGTTACACACCTGGTCGCATGAACAGAAGCGGCACTTGGTAAAACCACTTTCACCTTCAGACTGTTGTTGAGTCTTCCTGTGCATAGCCGCAAGTCTTCCTATGGTGTGTGTGTGTGTGTGTGTGTGTGTGTGTGTGTGTGTGTGTGTGTGTGTGTGTGTGTGTGAGCGCGCACATCCGAACCCGAGCAGATGTATGGTAGACAGTGAAATCGACTCGCATTGAAGATTCCTGGGTTGTTTCGGCCTGTCGAACGGCAATAGAAAGGAATGACATTGCAACTTCCGTTAAGTCATACTTAATCGCAGCAGAATATCCCTATGGAGCTGTTGTAAAGGAATTTCACTTGAAATCCTAAAGACAGCGGCCGGCTTACGTTGTAGAGTACTTATGCGGCATGCTCAGTAATACTGTACAAAGGGCGCAGAATATGTTAATGCATGACATTCAAAAGTGGGAAAACTTGCGAAAACAGCGAAATGTTTGTTCACATTATCTTGACAAAGATTGCAGTGGATGTTTTCTTACGATTCTGTACGAGCCAACTTTTTCCTCTTTTATTTCGTAAGAATTAAATTTTAATTCAAAATGTTCACCGGTTTACATTTCAACGGTTAAATTCTAGATATGGAAAGCCCATAAGTTGTTTGAATATAAAACACAGAAGTACCATTGAAAAAAAATTTTTTTTTGTTCATGATACATATAATTATGTACTCCTCAGAAAACACAGATTACTTATTTGCTACCCATTCTCAATGGTAGCAGGCCAATGAACTTTTTTTTACAGAACTTATAACAGTTGTTACATAATACGATGTAAATAAAACCCTGTTCGATTTTAACGTTACTTCAGTATTCGAACAGTTGGCAGTGCAGTGTTTGTTTACAAGCGCGGTTGACTTTCCAGACGGTAAACTAATACCACTTTTGATACACGACAAGTTGTAATTTTTCATAACGCGGGTGGTAAATAATATAGACAAATCGCTGCCATGCTCAGCATGAGTTAGATAACTGCGGCAGACATCGCTAGACAATTCAAAGACGAGAACCAGATTGACCCTACAGCTCAAAAGGGACAATCAAAGAACTTTGATGCACTTGAAAAGACGAATCTATTACAAAAAACCGAGTATCCTACACTCAGTGACCCAAATTAGCAAGTAAGGTTCTAAAGGAAAATGGACAGGAGGTACGTCCACAAAAGATTCGTAGAGCATTGAATGAAAGTGACTCTGAGAAGAGTGGCCAGGAAGAAACCGCATGTAAAATTCAAATGGCTCTGACCACTGTGGGACTTAACATATGAGGTCATCAGTCCCCTAGAACTTAGAACTACTTAAACCTAACTAACCTAAGGACATCACACACATCCATGCCCGAGGCAGGATTAGAACCTGCGACCGTAGCGGTCGCTCGGTTCCAGACTGTAGCGACTAGAACCGCACGGCCACTCCGGCCCGTATGTAAATAAACATGATCGAATGAAGAGGCTATAGACTCTGTTACGAAGGAAGGAACAGTGGAACGATGTCGTTTTTACCAACGAAAGTAAATTTAACGTTTTTGGATCGGATAGACGAAGATCGGTGTAGCGGAAGAATGAACAGTTGGTAATCACGAATGTAAAGCCTACTGTAAAGCACGGAGGCGGCAGTGTTCTTGTCTCGGGGCTGTGGCTCCTCGTTTACGCCGGGCGCATTAGTGTTCGTCGCTAGTATTTTGGACAAATATGTGTAGCTGAACATACTGAAAACAATTGACGCCAAAGTTCTGAAAAAATGTGGTATCAGAGACATTCGAGTTTTACCATGACAGTGACCATAAACATTAGACAGAAATATTTTTTGTACAGTTGCCCGAAAGCCTTACAACCGCCACGTAAATCACCAGACGTTAACCCTATTGAGAAAGTCTGGGGTGGATTGGAGTGACGTATTAGAAATATTTACCTTCCTAAAGAAGTATGAAGGGTGTGTGAAAAGAATAATGGGACGGTGTGTGTACAGACTATTAAAAATTACCATTAGCAGTATCCCGGAGCATTTGAAAGAGGTGATATAATAGAATTACTAACCCACAATAGATTGAAATATGCGTTTTTCAGAAAAATTTGTCTTGAAATGATAGTTCTGTAAAAAGTATCCGAATATTAAAATAACTTCAAAATATTTTTTTAAATCACGTAATTAAAAAAAACTGTAAATTGTATTAATAAAGTTTATGCTGTTATTTACAGTACGTACAAGTTATTATGTTAACTTGCATATATTTTTTGTTTTGTTAAGAATAAAATTATGATGCTACAAAGTAGAAATTTCGTAGTGTCCGAATATTAACAACTCAATTGGAACAGGCCTCGGAAGGCCCAACGGTACCGACCTACCGCCGTGTCATCTCCAGCGCGCATGCGTCCCTGGATGCGGATATGGAGGGGAGGGGCAGGGGCACGTGGTGGGCACACCGCTCCGCCAGTTTCCGCGGCCGGAGACGCCGCTTCTGAATGAGCCAGCTCCTCAGTTGGCCCCACAAGGGGTGCTCAGCAGACCAGAAAGGTCACCCATCCAAGTGCTGGCCAAGACCGACAGTGCTTAATTTCGGTCATCTGACGGGAACCGGTGTTACCACTGCTGCACGGCCGTCGACAAACATCAAGGTTACTCGCTGCATTTATCGCACTGTTCTCGCGTACCCAGTATCTCCTGTTCTTTTTCGGAGTTTCTAACTTACAAGCTTCGGTAACTTCATCTTATAAACAGGTTACGATTGCACCTGACACTGAAGCGGGAGCCTGATCTGCGCTGTCTCGTTGCCTTCGCATGTCGAGTCACATCGCGTGACGTATCGCTCCAGTAGAGAACTCTTTTTGAGTGCCGCACCTCCAGCTCGTCGTGCCGGTGTGACCCGCACAGTGGAGACGGTCGGCCCCCCCCCCCCCCCCCCCCCCGCAGGCTGCCGCCGCCAGCACAATGGCCGGGCCAGCGCACCGGATCCTCGCTCCATTTTTACGGCCCGGCCGCCGAAAGAACCCTTCGCCATTCACCGAGGCCTTTTCACCCGTCATCCCTACCACCGTCCTTTTTGTTTGTTTTTATTTCCGTGCAGCATTTCCTCCACCTAAAGAACACTTGCTATCGTCAGTCCGCCAATATTGTCGAGATCGATCTGCGACCACGATTCAGACTTGTCTGTCTGCCTTTTTCTCTCTCGCTGAATGGTTAGAGCGAACGCCAGTTGGACCAGTCGATAAGAGGAACACCAGAGACGTGCCGTGGACGTGGCTGCAAATATTCGCCTCCTAGTCTATAAATGACGGGTTTGTTTACAAATAACTCTTCTGCTACCAGCCACAATTTTATTTTATTTATGTTTTACACGATGCATTTCGGGAAATGGTTCTCATTTTCGAGTGCGTGTCTCTCTGTGTTGTATTCCAGTTTTTCGTAGTTTTTTGATATCTCAAGTTCAGTATCGTCCTGTTGACTTTACTGAAAAATAAAAAAAAAACACAATTTTTTGTTGATTATCATTTTATCTACTTAGTTTCGAATTTTGACAGAACATCTCCTTAATTTTCTTATGTTCCATTTTTTGCAGCGTGTAATACATGTTAAACATTACTCACAGTTTTCTGTGTGCACAGTATACGTTGAGAATAACAAACGTACGTGAACAGTTACAGACATGTTTTTAGATGTAGTCAACAGAAATAATGTTACAGGTCTTCCACAGAGTATGAGCAGGTGTTTACGTGTGTATTACTGTTTCTATTTAAGTATACTGTCGAAGCATCGTACTTAAAAACAGTAACACGTAGAAGTAAGCACCATTGTAAATACACATAAGGGAATTACGATTCAGGTTGTTAAGATAAATGCCCTCTGTTCGAAAGTATATCATACTCTGTGGAAAACCTGTAATCCCATAAGATTTCACACACATTTTTGACTACATCTAAAAACAACTTTGTAACTGTTTATTTAAGTTTGTTATTCTCGATGTATGCTGTGCGCAGAAAATTGTGTGTGACGTTTAACATGTGTGAGAGACTGCACATGTGTATATAAGGAAATTCTAAGTGCAAGTTCTACCAAATTTCGTCACTAATTACGTATAAAGATAGATAATCAACTAAGAATTGCGCCTTCTTAAATGTATAGCAGTAAGGTCAACAGAACAAAGCAGAACGTCATACATAAAAAACATTACGAAAAATGGAATATTACACGGAGAAAGACGCATTTGAAAATGGAAATTATTTCCCGAAACGCTTCGTGTAGAGCATAAATAAAAGAAAACTGTGACCGGCAACAGAAAAATTATTTATGAATAAACCAATTGTTTTTACAGTTGCATACTTTCACAAACCATTTCTAATGGCTCAAATAGGATAATGCGGTAAGTATTTCTCCGACTATTCAAACGTGATGCTATCTGTAGGGGAAGTTGGTGTGTGCTTCGGTGAATGCGTGGTGTACGAGTCGCTACACAAACGCAGAAGTTGCGCATTCGTCCGTCAGTTTGTCCAGAGATTCCCGCCGCCTCCACGCCATACTTCACCTAACTCGCACATCTCCCATCACATAGTCCATACAGGCCTCTACGAACCAAGCCAGACGTCTTATACATTCTGCGTAGACTGTCCTTCGACAGTGTATTCTCAGTCTCTGTACCAAACGACAGGCTCCAGTTGCTTTCTCTCTCTCTCTTATTTGTAGAGAAGCACTACTCGAGAGATACTTTGTGTGATAGTTGTGCTTTGATCACGGTACGTATATCTCGCATATGGATCAGAAAATGAGTTGCGAGAGATGATGGCGCGTATAGATGCATAAAGACAATAACTCCTCCCTCGCCCAACAACCGGATAAAGAGTAGAATAGAATAGAAAATCGCGGATATCGGAATGAATTATTCATCTTACGCTGACACCAGATGAGACACGGCTGCCTTTTCTCAGTCGTGAAACGAAGTGTCGGTCAGTTCAATGGAAGCTCGCACACTTACGATAAAAAAAAAAAAGTTGTGTAGGCGCCAGTGTTGAATAAAATGGTTGAAGCGACGTTCTGATACAGCGATGACGCAATCCTCACCAACTTGGCTCCAAAGGGCGCCACAGTGACACGCGCACCCTACCAAGGAACAAGCTCCATCCATCATTGCGCAAACACCCATCGCCTTTTGGTAGGTGGGGATCCCGCACCAGTATGTGCTCATTTAACCACTTACGTTCTAATGTATGTTTGCCGTCTGAGTTATCGACCGTTATGGCGAGCGACGCGCTTACGTTTTATTTCTCACGCGTCGCAGCTATATGGCGAAGGATATTTAATCTCAAGTTCGTGACCTTTGTTGTCTCTACGGCGTATTTTGTAGACTAGTCTCCAAGAGAAAGTCCTTGTTCTTAGCTCTCTTCCCCTTCCATCGATTGGGCTTAAGATGTAGTCGCTTTTAACTCCTTTTTCGCATTAGCGTTCTAAGTTTATGACATGGGGCGCGTATGACCTAGTTGTTTTTGCGCCCTAAAACAAAACAAAACAAACAGCATTGCGTGAAAAACGGCCGGAAAGGCTGCACATACGCTCTTCCACCGAGACAACGCACCGTCGCGTCGGCAGAACACGAACTACAGTTTCTTCGCGACAAGAAATTGGGAGTAATTTCTGATGCTCGTCCCTCACCGGGCCGGGATCCTAGCGATTTCTGATGTTTCCAACCACGAACGGCTCTCTCTGTGGTCTCGTACCTTCCGGACCGCGCCGCTACTGCAGCGATTTTCCAGTGGTCGAAGCAGACTTGTAGAAAGCGGTCGGAGCGGCTAGATAATTGTGTCGTCGACGTCGTGTAAAATGTGTACGGCCACAGGGAGATAACGTGCACACGTGATACAAGTTTCGCAGGTATCGTGTGACAGATTTGTGAGAAAAAAATATGGGGGATGTTGTAACTCGTATGCACATAGTACCTCTTTGAGCGCTCCGAACCGTGACCATTCTGCTATTAACCCTAGAATGTTAAATTACTACTAAATGAAAGTTCAATGCTCCACATTTTATTCGAAGGAAGTCATAACGTATAGGTTATGCATCAGTTAATTACCGTTATTAGATCTCCGACGGCATGTTGCATAGCAAATTAAGTGCAAAAATCGTGTTTAAAATTCTACAGCAGGCGTAAATTTTACGAGGTTTCGGTAATCGGGGGTTAAATGGTTTCCTTCTTCCTAGAACTCTCTCCAGAGCTGTGAAATGAGCCGGCGTCCCTATACTTGTGGCTTTCTTTCAGTGACGTCAGCATCCAAATACTGATAAAACACGGGTTGCGGTGACTGGAAATATAAATGTATTTCCATATTTGAACACAGGCAAATTGTTCGCGTACGAATATTCGCAAAGCGAGGACAAACCGGTATCTTTTCCGTAAAGAAATGGATTTGCAGTTATATTATTTACGAAAGTTGCCTGGGGAAAAAAAATTGCACAGAGACGATGTAGTGTGACTTACTCGTGCTAATGTAGAGAGACAGAGCAACTGTTGACGCGGTGTGTGTAGAGCAAAGTTTGGAGGAGGCGCTAGGATAGGAGGCGGGGCTGTTGGCCGTGCTTAGCGGCCGCGTGTTGTGCTAGCGGCCCGCGCCGGTGATAATCACCGCCTGTGCCTGGCGCCCGGCCCGGCCCGGCCTCGTTCACAGCACGGCACGGCACGGCGTGGCTTTCGCCGCCGGGCACCGCGCACGTCTGCCCACACCGCCTCAGCACGCCAGACACAGACAGACAGAGGCGCTGCCCTACGCAGCACCGTTCAGTTGTTTCTTACCCGGCGCTGCCCTCCCTACGAGAGCCCTGACAACTGGAGATCGTGCACAGGGACGACAGCTGGGGTCTCTCCTTACACGACGCTAAAATACGATTCTCAGTTCAGTCTCCAGTTTGCGTGTCATCTCCAATAACGCCGATGTCGACTTTTTCTCCCACACCTTGAGATTGAATCAGTCATGTGCGTACCGTGAAAAGAAATTGGCGACTGAATTAGAGCTAATTCGAAGGTGCAAAGAAAATCAGTTATAAGAATACGCCCTCGACTGTTGATTGTCTAACACTCAGTCGTGTAAGCCGAAAATTGAGTGCATCACCAGTACTAGTCAGCTTTCAGATGCGAACGAGGCGAGCAAGTTCTAATATCGTGGTGAGATCTGGTTTTAAGAACTTCGGACACGGTCTTAGGTATAATTTGGCGCTTGAAGCGGCCTGCACACGTTCAATTTTTACTGATAATTCTAGTTTGCAAACCTTCAATATATTGATCCGACGTCACACGGTCGATAACATTGACAAAACTTGTCAGTTGTCAGCGCGATTTTACGAGGTTAAAATGTCGAAAATCCAAAAGAAAGCGTTTGCTGCAGTTACGTCAGCTATAGCTTGCAAGCAACAGAAAACAAAAAGACGGAATGGATCCGAGAATGGTTGGGGAAAAAAAGGAGGGACTGATCACGTGTTAATTTACTGACTGAAGTCAGAAACGTGCACCCGAAAGATTTAATGGTTTACTGGCGAGCCCTGCCTCTTACGTCAGGTTGTTAGCGTTGATACGAGATAAAACGTTAATGAAAGAAACAGTAGCAATTCGACAAGAGATTAGGAGTAACTTAGAGATTTCTGGCGACAAGGAGCTCATTCTAATGCTCGAAGTGTAGTTCTATGATATGAGCTAGCACAGTCAGTAAAATTCTGTGGAAACCTGCGAAACAGTTACATATGCCTGGCAAGTATCTGTTCAGACAATTTACGTATAACCCTTTTTTTTCCCTTTGTCATACGTTGGTGAAACTGACGTGTATTTCGCACACCTCTTTCTAGTCAAAGCAGAGATACGGTTTTTTCCAAACTGCTGTACCACATTTTCAAATCAATGAAGTAAGCACTGTCATAGGGAATCCTCCATTAACCATTCTAAAGTGGTATAACAGTGATTACTGGCCTATTAAAATTCTTTTGTGTTAAGACACCTTAAAAACTGAATCTGATGTACGGTACACACAACAGCGTATTGGAAGATTAACAGTCAGCACTAACTCCGGATGCCTGTTTCCGGAAGCTCTGTCAACATCGGCGTGGAGAATATTGTCAAACAGTCAATACTTGACCCCACGCGTTCAGTACGTACTGACAATACTGAGAATATTTTGAGGTCCATCAATGCTGCTCGTCAATGTTTCTAGTATTGACAACACGTCAATACGCGCTCTCAGGCGGTCGTTACATTAACAGCTCGACAATATTATTGATCGTGTGAGAGCCCCTAAACGATTCATTGTCATCGACTTTCCGACGTCACGCGAACTAACAGTTGAGTTGTTTATGCTTACCAACGAGTTCTTCCAAATATTTGATGCTGAAAGGGCGAGAAAAAAACACATCTTCGTAGCCTCTGATGATGTCTCCCACGGCAGGGAGCGAAACGTGAGCCACAAATTGTGCGTAAGACCGTCTTATGAGTTATAAAAGACTGTGGTTTATGTAGGTAGCCTTTCACGACCTCCTTTATTAAGTAAGGTGCGTTTACCTTGTACATTACTTCCGTACATCATCGTGATCTATGTCCTGGTTGAACAACACGAGGGAATAGCCCGCAACACTGTTATCTCACTCCGTTATTAATTATTGAATCGCTTTTGTCCTTACGTTCTTATAACTTAATCCGCTTTTCTGTATAAATTGTAGATAGTCTTTCGAAAATAAACTTAACATCAAAATTGCGGATAGTAGACAAGTGAGATATTTCTACTATGGACGAAGAAAGGAGGATATCAGTAGCAGATTAACACAGGCGAAGAGATCATACCTCGCTAAAAGAAATCTACTTTTATCAAACATAGCCTTTATTTCGAGCGGGAACTTATTGAGAACGCACGTGTATGGAGCGCAACATTCTTTGACTATGTCTCTTGGACTGTGCAAAAAAACGGAGAAGAAAAGAGCCAAAGCGTTCGAGATATGGAGTTGCAGAAAGGTTCTGAAAACTACGTGGACCGATAGGAAATGAGCAGATTCTTTGTAGAATTGGCGAGGAAAGGAATATATTGAAACACTGACAATAGAGAGCCGAGACGATGGAACAAGCGTTAAGGCATCAGGGAACAACGCCTATAATGCTAGTGGGAGCTGTAGAAGGCAAAAACTGAAGGGGAAGACAGAAACTGAAATACATCCAACAAATAATTGAACACATAGGGTGCAAGTGCTTCTCTGAGAACAGGAGTTTCACACGAGAGCTAGCGGTCCGCACCAGATCAATCTGTCGAGCATCACAAATCACCACATTAACTTCTTTGACTACCGTGGATCTGTACGATGTTATTAAACATAGAGCAGACCGATAGTGATACGTGTATACCAAACACAGGCACACCCAGGCACTAGCTCGCTAATAGCTATCTATAACTAACAGTTAAAGAGCGGCTAAATGCCAGCGCAGTTCCCAAGGCGATACAGAAAGAGTAGAATCACATCAGTCTCAAACCTAAGACCAGAACTCACAGCAGATGTCAACATTTTTTAAATCGCTGCGTCAGCGCACGTGACACAAGAGCTGGGGTTCCTAAACTTTTTCTTACGGTGGGACACTTTGGAAGTCTCAAACCTAAGACCAGTAGTAGAACTCACAGCAGATTTCAACATTTTTTAAATCGCTGCGTCAGCGCACGTGACACAAGAGCTGGGGTTCCTAAACTTTTTCTTACGGTGGGACACTTTGGGAATCCCGGTACTTTGATGGAACGCCTTGCTTATTTTGAAGGTGAATAAATTTGTTTTTAAATAACTGGTTTTATTCCGTGTTCACTACAATTTTAAATCATAGCTGAGAGCACAAAAATAAAAATTAAAAAATAGTTAGTATGGTCAAAATGTCGGGAAAAACGGCATGTTAGTAATAGTTTTTCACGGAGTACCAGTGTTCCACGGAACGGAGTTCGGAAAACTGCGCTAGAGGTAGACGTAGGGGGTCAAATATTCCAATATATCCGGGAAGTAATCGAGGAGGTTAGGTGTAAACGGAGCTATGAGACGAAGAGATTGGCGAATGGGCGAGTGTCGTGGCAGGCCGCGTTAAAGCAGTGAGAAAAATGGTTTAGAGAGTGAAGTAATCGTGTGTCTGGAGGTTGGCTCGAACTCGACAGAGCCTTACTAGGGGTGGCTTTTGTGCAATCTTTGATCAGACTTACGCAGACGGTTATAAACGGGGGCCTACAAATTAGCAAAGATTTGCTGAGGTGAAAAGAAATGAAAAGTGGCAAAAACCGATAACTTGACGGGGTATCGAACTCGAGACCTATTGAACCGTAGTCGGACACTTTACCCGTGTGCCGCCGAGCCGAGACTCGTAACAAATGAATAAATAAATAAATATCGAGATATAATGTGGAAAGAGATACAAGCGGCAAGTGCAGGAAGTTGTATCGTTGACGGGCGAGCAGCAGTTGGCTGGGCTGCTGGAACTAGGTGGTAGGAGTGGAGGGGGGGAATCCTGGCGCCAGATTAGAGGGGGGTGGAGGGGAGAGTTGTGGCGACCGCAGTGTTGTGTGGGCCGCAGAAGCGCGGCCTGTCAGGGGCAGCCTGCGGTTTGGCAGGGCCGCGGCGGCGGCATTACGTTTTAACGGCGACGGGCGCGCTCGTGTCGGCGGCCGGCCGCGCCTGCATTTTACATCGCGCCCGCCGCAAACAGCGCCGCGCCGCGCCGCGCCGCCAGACATCGATAACCTGACACGTGGCCGCGGCGCTCGCCTCGCCTCGCCAACCCTTGCCGCCCCCTTCCTTCGCCCCTGCCCGGCCCACAGCTTCCGCCTGACCCAGAATTTCCGAGCTGACAGCACAGCCTGACAGAGCCCCACCCTGACACCTCGCACCGTGTCGTCCCGGAGATCGCAAACACCTGCTCAGAGTTAGAAGGTGGTGTCATTCGTGCTTCCCGTACAAAAATCTCGATTCTAACCATTACAGAGCAGAATGAGATTTTCACTCTGCAGCGGAGTGTGCGCTGATATGAAACTTTCTGGCAGATTAAAACTGTGTGCCCGACCGAGACTCGAACTCGGGACCTTTGCCTTTCGCGGGCAAGTGCTCTACCAACTGAGCTACCGAAGCACGACTCACGCCCGGTACTCACAGCTTTACTTCTGCCAGTACCTCGTCTCCTACCTTCCAAACTTTACAGAAGCTCTGCCAGGAAGTTTCGTATCAGCGCACACTCCGCTGCAGAGTGAAAATCTCGTTCTGGAAACATCCCCCAGGCTGTGGCTAAGCCATGTCTCCGCAATATCCTTTCTTTCAGGAGTGCTAGTTCTGCTAGGTCCGCAGGAGAGCTTCTGTAGAGTTTGGAAGGTAGGAGACGAGGTACTGGCAGAAGTAAAGCTGTGAGTACCGGGCGTGAGTCGTGCTTCGGTAGCTCAGTTGGTAGAGCACTTGCCCGCGAAAGGCAAAGGTCCCGAGTTCGAGTCTCGGTCGGGTACACAGTTTTAATCTGCCAGGAAGTTTCATTACAGAGCATTTTACATCCACATTTTTGTACCTTGCAGCGCTCCGTACCTTGTGAAGCGGAGAGTACGAACTATAGCGGAATCCTTCGTCAGATACGATCAGGCGGAATGTCTTCGTAAATGCGAGTGTTCGGAAATTCCCGTTAGAGACTTCTAGGACTGAGCGGAGTGCGTACAAAATATTTGCAATAGGAGACCGTGTCCGGAAACGTACAGTTTCGGTCCTACGAGGGTTTCAGTTCAGATGTTAAACTCGTCCACTGTTCCTTGATGAACTGAATTAGGCGTGACGCAGTACAATTTTTAGGTAATAATTCGAAAGCAAACGTAACGAAACATCTGTTCATCACTTAAGCACATTTGTCTGTATTAACACTTAAACTTTAAGTGTTGACACTATTTCAAAGCGAGTAAGAACCCAACATACTGTACGTACTGAAGCATTACACACTGCTCAATGTGGCGACCACCACCGTCGTTACAGAATGTTCTGGTACACACTGTCCATCCCACCTGGTCTCTCTTCAGTGTCTAGTGCAGCGGCCAGAACTCTTGTCTTGTAAATTGAGCTTTGCGTAGGACCCCATTGTGTGTAACATAATGCACGTCATCGTGTCTACCCTAGTGCATACCAGGACAAGCAACTTTTCTCTTTCCCTCAGCATACGTGGACGCGTTACACATCTAAATTGAAACCGTCCGAGCATAGGTTCCTGTTCAAAATATTATATATTCACTCACTCCTGCAAGTCGCTGAAGTTTCTAACGGGAATTTCCGAATACCCTGTGTATGACTGACTCGAAAAACATTTGGCGGATAGAACACAATACGTTACTTGACGGCGAAATTTTTACAGAAACGAAAGTAACATTGGGTGTAACCCAGAGAAGGATACTAGTCCCTCTATTTTCAGCGTACTTGAACCATTTATCAAACAGGATCAGCGACACAAATAGGTTTTTGGATTTCAGCTCTCTTTAAATGTAGGTAAATGTAAGGTAATTCATATAAACGAGAAAGAACCGTATAGTACGTCATTACAAGATTAATGGTCAACATCTCGGTCATGTCGTATCGTAAAAGTAAGAGGGCATTCAATAAAATAGAGAGACAAATTGATGTAGGAAAAAAAAATTTGTAGTAGTAGTTTTGTATACTTTCATGACTTTACGTATGTATCCACTGGGATGAGCTGAGAACAGCTGACGGATAAAATTTCTTTTGTTTATAAGCTCAGTATTGCATTTCCACTTAGTTGAACAACGCTCAGTGACCGTTTTTTGCTTTCGGAAGCCTAAAAAACGAATGATTTACAATATGGCCAAAGTAGTAAGAGGGCGCATAACCTTTTTAACTGGATAGAACAGTTCAAAAACAGTGTAAACGTCCTGGCCCACCAGCTGAAGTGTCAACTCCTTGTCTTCGAACCCAAAGTGACGACATTACATTGAACTGTAGCAGAGACAGTTGCAGGGAATGTTGACACAGGTCATAACGTTATCAGCAACGAGTTCAGCTATATTAAAACAAGTGTAAGGTGGGTCATTAAACAATTTACGCTACGACACACGAAAACACACTCGGAAGTGTGTATGGACTAGAAAGGACGCTGTGAAATCCTTATCTAAACAAGATTTTAACTTGCGATGAAACTTGGATCCACCAATTTGAACCAGAGTCTGAAAGACAAAGCTTGGATTGGAAGCACCTCAGCTCAATTGTCCGAAAAAAATTCGGAATGCGAGCAGCACTACGAAAATTCATGTTGAGATGCTCAGGGTCTCGTCTTTTGTAATTATTTGGAAGATCAACTTAAAGTAAACAGTGCTTATTATTCAGACATGCTGATGAATAAAATAAAGCCAGCAATAACAGAGAAACGTCGCGGACGTCAAAGAAACGGCGTGATACTGCCACACCACCCAACTAAAAAACGTGTTGGAAGATAATACCTCATTGTCCCTACAGTCCAGATTTGTTTCCCTTAGATTTTCATTTGTTGGCTCCATTTAGGAAGGCATTACGGTGAGAAGTAGTAAATTTCTCATTGTGTAAAAATACAGGTTCTTTTTCCACATCATTTAGTCCGTTTAATTAGTGAATCGCCCTCGTATTTAGGGATAAAAGACTTGGGTTTGTTGGAACGGTTCTAGATAAATAAACTGGAACTGCAAAGGAAGTCGCATACGTACGTTAGTGCCACCTGTTCTAGAGTATTATTCCAGTGTTTGATTTCCTTATCGAGTAGGCCTGGCAGTATGCAGTAAACGAATTCAGTGACGCACTGCTAAAACCGCAACAGGTCGGTATATAGGCCATAAGAAAGTGTAGAGTACCTCAATGAGAATGACCTACTTGTCGCGAAAACCTGCTGGATCAATTTGGAGAACATGTATTCAAAGAAGACGGTGGTCATTACGCTGCTACCAACGAATATCTACCGTAGAGGTCAAGACAATAAGATGAGATTTGAGGTCACAGAGCTGAAGAACATACATCAGTGGTTTTGACCGTTAAAGAAAAAGACGAAAGCATTGGTACGATGTACCCACCGCCATGCACCATATCGTGGATTGCTCATTACGTATGTAGATTTAGCTTCCATTAGCGCCTGTAGAGGAGGGAGAAACAGTATCGGCACCCATTTATCATTCTGCGAGGAGATATTTTGGTGACTGTCCGTCGCAGATTTTCACTGCACGACTCCCGTGTTCGTAACAAAGTACTTCCAGAAGAACTTTCTTACTTTCGGCCAGTTTACGTTATAAAAAGGCGTTCGGTCGCCAAGGTTTTTTTTTTTTTTTTTTTTCAAAGAATCAATATTACACTTTGGGGGCGGCATCTCGACCCGCATATGGACCGATCTTATTACTGACTGGTAACCAACGTGGATTAATAGGCTATGAGTTCCAGTATACTAGCTATAGTAAGGGCGCGATAAGATGGCTACTGGCCGCGAGGTACTGATCGTTAGAAGTCGGCACCATTCGTGATCGTTAGACGTCGGCGCCATTCGGAACACTTCGTGTCGACTGTTCTGTCCCAGAATGCCGCTTCCCCAGAGACCATCGAAGTTTTGACACAGTATCTACTGTCTGAAGTGTTGTGTTGTTTTGTGCGAGCAGATGATTAGTTTATTAATAACAGTAATTGTACTTATACAGGGTGTTTCAAAAATGACCGGTATATTTGAAACGGCAATAAAAACTAAACGAGCAGCGATAGAAATACACCGTTTGTTGCAATATGCTTGGAACAACAGTACATTTTCAGGCAGACAAACTTTCGAAATTACAGTAGTTACAATTTTCAACAACAGATGGCGCTGCGGTCTGGGAAACTCTATAGTACGATATTTTCCACATATCCACCATGCGTAGCAATAATATGGCGTAGTCTCTGAATGAAATTACCCGAAACCTTTGACAACGTGTCTGGCGGAATGGCTTCACATGCAGATGAGATGTACTGCTTCAGCTGTTCAATTGTTTCTGGATTCTGGCGGTACACCTGGTCTTCCCCCCCCCATGAACCATGGACCTTGCCGTTGGTGGGGAGGCTTGCGTGCCTCAGCGATACAGATAGCCGTACCGTAGGTGCAACCACAACGGAGGGGTATCTGTTGAGAGGCCAGACAAACGTGTGGTTCCTGAAGAGGGGCAGCAGCCTTTTCAGTAGTTGCAAGGGCAACAGTCTGGATGATTGACTGATCTGGCCTTGTAACAATAACCAAAACGGCCTTGCTGTGCTGGTACTGCGAACGGCTGAAAGCAAGGGGAAACTACAGCCGTAATTTTTCCCGAGGGCATGCAGCTTTACTGTATGATTACATGATGATGGCGTCCTCTTGGGTAAAATACTCCGGAGGTAAAATAGTCCCCCATTCGGATCTCCGGGCGGGGACTACTCAGGAGGATGTTGTTATCAGGAGAAAGAAAACTGGCATTCTACGGATCGGAGCGTGGAATGTCAGATCCCTTAATCGGGCAGGTAGGTTAGAAAATTTAAAAAGGGAAATGGATAGGTTGAAGTTAGATATAGTGGGAATTAGTGAAGTTCGGTGGCAGGAGGAACAAGACTTCTGGTCAGGTGACTACAGGGTTATAAACACAAAATCAAATAGGGGTAATGC
The DNA here is from genome assembly GCF_021461385.2 of Schistocerca piceifrons. NCBI lineage: Eukaryota > Metazoa > Arthropoda > Insecta > Orthoptera > Acrididae > Schistocerca > Schistocerca piceifrons. The sequence continues at coordinate 597,523,603 of NC_060144.1, forward strand.
AGGAGTAGGTTTAATAATGAATAGGAAAATAGGAATGCGGGTAAGCTACTACAAACAGCATAGTGAACGCATTATTGTGGCCAAGATAGATACGAAGCCCACACCTACTACAGTAGTACAAGTTTATATGCCAACTAGCTCTGCAGATGACGAAGAAATTGAAGAAATGTATGATCAAATAAAAGAAATTATTCAGATTGTGAAGGGAGACGAAAATTTAATAGTCATGGGTGACTGGAATTCGAGTGTAGGAAAAGGGAGAGAAGGAAACATAGTAGGTGAATATGGATTGGGGGACAGAAATGAAAGAGGAAGCCGCCTGGTAGAATTTTGCACAGAGCACAACATAATCATAACTAACACTTGGTTTAAGAATCATGAAAGAAGGTTGTATACATGGAAGAACCCTGGAGATACTAAAAGGTATCAGATAGATTATATAATGGTAAGACAGAGATTTAGGAACCAGGTTTTAAATTGTAAGACATTTCCAGGGGCAGATGTGGACTCTGACCACAATCTATTGGTTATGACCTGTAGATTAAAACTGAAGAAAGTGCAAAAAGGTGGGAATTTAAGGAGATGGAACCTGGATAAACTAAAAGAACCTGAGGTTGTACAGAGATTCAGGGAGAGCATAAGGGAGCAATTGACAGGAATGGGGGAAATAAATACAGTAGAAGAAGAATGGGTAGCTTTGAGGAATGAAGTAGTGAAGGCAGCAGAGGATCAAGTAGGTATAAAGACGAGGGCTAGTAGAAATCCTTGGGTAACAGAAGAAATATTGAATTTAATTGATGAAAGGAGAAAATATAAAAATGCAGTAAGTGAAACAGGCAAAAAGGAATACAAACGTCTCAAAAATGAGATCGACAGGAAGTGCAAAATGGCTAAGCAGGAATGGCTAGAGGACAAATGTAAGGATGTAGAGGCCTATCTCACTAGGGGTAAGATAGATACCGCCTACAGGAAAATTAAAGAGACCTTTGGAGAGAAGAGAACGACTTGTATGAATATCAAGAGTTCAGATGGAAACCCAGTTCTAAGCAAAGAAGGGAAAGCAGAAAGGTGGAAGGAGTATATAGAGGGTCTATACAAGGGCGATGTACTTGAGGACAATATTATGGAAATGGAAAAGGATGTAGATAAAGATGAAATTGGAGATACGATACTGCGTGAAGAGTTTGACAGAGCACTGAAAGACCTGAGTCGAAACAAGGCCCCCGGAGTAGACAACATTCCATTGGAACTACTGACGGCCGTGGGAGAGCCAGTCCTGACAAAACTCTACCATCTGGTGAGCAAGATGTATGAAACAGGCGAAATACCCTCAGACTTCAAGAAGAATATAATAATTCCAATCCCAAAGAAAGCAGGTGTTGACAGATGTGAAAATTACCGAACTATCAGCTTAATAAGTCACAGCTGCAAAATACTAACACGAATTCTTTACAGACGAATGGAAAAACTAGTAGAAGCCAACCTCGGGGAAGATCAGTTTGGATTCCGTAGAAACACTGGAACACGTGAGGCAGTACTGACCTTACGACTTATCTTAGAAGAAAGATTAAGGAAAGGCAAACCTACGTTTCTAGCATTTGTAGACTTAGAGAAAGCTTTTGAAAATTTTAACTGGAATACCTTCTTTCAAATTCTAAAGGTGACGGGGGTAAAATACAGGGAGCGAAAGGCTATTTACAATTTGTACAGAAACCAGATGGCAGTTATAAGAGTCGAAGGACATGAAAGGGAAGCAGTGGTTGGGAAGGGAGTAAGACAGGGTTGTAGCCTGTCCCCGATGTTGTTCAATCTGTATATTGAGCAAGCAGTAAAGGAAACAAAAGAAAAATTCGGAGTAGGTATTAAAATTCATGGAGAAGAAATAAAAACTTTGAGGTTCGCCGATGACATTGTAATTCTGTCAGAGACAGCAAAGGACTTGGAAGAGCAGTTGAATGGAATGGACAGTGTCTTGAAAGGAGGATATAAGATGAACATCAACAAAAGCAAAACAAGGATAATGGAATGTAGTCTAATTAAGTCGGGTGATGCTGAGGGAATTAGATTAGGAAATGAGGCACTTAAAGTAGTAAAGGAGTTTTGCTATTTGGGGAGCAAAATAACTGATGATGGTCGAAGTAGAGAGGATGTAAAATGTAGGCTGGCAATGGCAAGGAAAACGTTTCTGAAGAAGAGAAATTTGTTAACATCCAGTATTGATTTAAGTGTCAGGACGTCATTTCTGAAAGTATTCGTATGGAGTGTAGCCATGTATGGAAGTGAAACATGGACGATAAATAGTTTGGACAAGAAGAGAATAGAAGCTTTCGAAATGTGGTGCTACAGAAGAATGCTGAAGATTAGATGGGTAGATCACATAAGTAATGAGGAAGTATTGAATAGGATTGGGGAGAAGAGAAGTTTGTGGCACAACTTGACCAGAAGAAGGGATCGGTTGGTAGGACATGTTCTGAGGCATCAAGGGATCACCAATTTAGTATTGGAGGGCAGCGTGGAGGGTAAAAATCGTAGGGGGAGACCAAGAGATGAATACACTAAGCAGATTCAGAAGGATGTAGGTTGCAGTAGGTATTGGGAGATGAAAAAGCTTGCACAGGATAGAGTAGCATGGAGAGCTGCATCAAACCAGTCTCAGGACTGAAGACCACAACAACAACAACAACAACAACACCTGGTCTTTCAAGTGTCCCCACAGAAAGAAGTCACAGGGGTTCATGTCTGGCGAATAGGGAGGCCAATCCACGCCGCCTCCTGTATGTTTCGGATAGCCCAAAGCAATCACACGATCATCGAAATATTCATTCAGGAAATTAAAGACGTCGGCCGTGCGATGTGGCCGGGCACCATCTTGCATAAACCACGAGGTGTTCGCAGTGTCGTCTAAGGCAGTTTGTACCGCCACAAATTCACGAAGAATGTCCAGATAGCGTGATGCAGTAATCTTTTCTGATCTGAAAAATGGGCCAATGATTCCTTTGGAAGAAATGGCAGCCCAGACCAGTACTTTTTGAGGATGCAGGGACGATGGGACTGCAACATGGGGCTTTTCGGTTCCCCATATGCGCCAGTTCTGTTTATTGACGAAGCCGTCCAGGTAAAAATAAGGTTCGTCAGTAAACCAAATGCTGCCCACATGCATGTCGCCGTCATCAATCCTGTGCACTATATCGTTAGCGAATGTCTCTCGTGCAGCAATGGTAGCGGCGCTGAGGGGTTGCCGCTTTTGAATTTTGTATGGATAGATGTGTAAACTCTGGCGCATGAGACGATACGTGGACGTTGGCGTCATTTGGACCGCAGCTGCAACACGGCGAACGGAAACCCGAGGCCGCTGTTGGATCACCTGCTGCACTAGCTGCGCGTTGCCCTCTGTGGTTGCCGTACGCGGTCGCCCTACCTTTCCAGCACGTTCATCCGTCACGTTCCCAGTCCGTTGAAATTTTTCAAACAGATCCTTTATTGTATCGCTTTTCGGTCCTTTGGTTACATTAAACCTCCGTTGAAAACTTTGTCTTGTTGCAACAACACTGTGTTCTAGGCGGTGGAATTCCAACACCAGAAAAATCCTCTGTTCTAAGGAATAAACCATGTTGTCTACAGCACACTTGCACGTTGTGAACAGCACACGCTTACAGCAGAAAGACGACGTACAGAATGGCGCACCCACAGACTGCGTTGTCTTCTATATCTTTCACATCACTTGCAGCGCCATCTGTTGTTGAAAATTGTAACTACTGTAATTTCGAAAGTTTGTCTGCCTGAAAATGTACTGTTATCCCAAGCATATTGCAACAAACGGTGTATTTCTATCGCTGCTCGTTTAGTTTTTATTGGCGTTTCAAATATACCGGTCATTTTTGAAACACCCTGTATTTAAATACATCATACACTATGCGACACAATCACAAATATTTGCTAAATGTTTTGAATTTCGCTTTTCTTCTAGTCGTTGCACTGTATTACAACAGCCTTAATTTAATTTCATATTCCTTGCTGCAGTTGTTGTCTCTGTAAGTATTTTTGTGTGTTACTGGTTGAGCAAGAAAACTGCATTCGGATCGCAGTTTGACGACCACTGGAAGCGTGTGGTAGACCACGAGATGAGGAGCTGCTTGCATAATACGTATTTTCTTGGCTGAGCCCCAAATTTCCGTTAATAAGTGCTCGGGAAAGCTTTAGATAATCAGTAAAATCTCGTCACCTAGGGTCATTCAGTCACAGGAAGAAAACAGTACAGATATGAAAGAAAATAAGGGTAACAGATAAAAAGGAAAGAGAAAAAGGAGCGTATGACCATTCGCAAATTACAGATATGTCGTTAACACTAAACAGCTAGTTATGCGTCATGTTGAGTTGTCACTCTGACGGTGCGGCAGTGGAGGGCAGTCGCGCCTACATGTCTCCCCCCCCCCCCCCCCCCCCCCTCGTGACCGTTTCACCTCCCTTCGCTGGGCCGCGCCCCCACCCCTGTAAACCTCTGTTTTTTGTCTCGCGTTTTAGCTGTTGTTCGCAGCCGTCCCACCGTCACAAAAACAGCGCGGGGGAAAAACTGTCAATTTGTGTTCAGCCTGTAATGCCATTAAATCCACTTTAAAGTTAATCCTTTACTATTTGACCCGCATAACCGCCAGCACAGAGTAGAGCGGGCTTCCTAAAAAACAAAACAAAAAAGTAAATTGAACTGCAAGCAGATTAAGTTTACATTCGGCGACAAATTGAATATTCAACGAGTTGCCATCTATTTGGCGATCCAACGATTATCATTGTCATACTACTGTGGGGCATATTGCGTCACAGCAGGGGAATGGCGGCGAACATTAAACACACACACACACTGTAGGTGCACGGGGTGTTTTATATTTATCTACACGGGTCGCGTTTTTCTGCTTGTCGTAGCTTCACATTTTGCGGCGCACTTCGCTGTTTGAAGTTGATGTATGTTTTACGCTTTGCCGCCGTAAAATATGTAAAAACAACACGTGCGGACAGGCGGCATTCACGCGCGATTTCCGACCCGATACATTTAGCGAAACCGTTATTACGTCGAATTGTGTTCTCGATGCACCGTAAAGATTCTGACCAACGATTCATATCTCGTATACCTGTTACCTCGCCCATTACAAAACTCCCGCTTTACTCAATGACGTGTTTTTCCCGTGGTCGGGTGAAAATCAGGATAGGACATCGAAATAAGGCCAAGTGCTATTGCTATCATATGTTGCTTCAGAACATAAAAATTAAAGAGTGAGAAGTAAACTAGCATTTTTTCTACCACGAGATGTCAGTTACTCATATTACGTATTGTACACTTTAACATTGTAAACCAAAGTAACCCAAACGTAGAAGTCGGTTATTTGTGCTGGATACAAACTATACCGAGCGAGTTAGCCTGTCATTGAGCGCTGACCCTCCATCGAGAACCACTGACTTGTTTTTAGTTCTAATACCATACGTTTTTTTCCACCGTTTACGATCTTCAGTACAAGTTTTTGGGGGATTCAACAGGCCCGTAAATCAGACCAACACCTCATGAAAATTCATTTGTTTTCCAGTAAACGAAAATATAAGCAGGAGCCAACATTCTCAAACTGATTTGTTTTGGTACTGTAAACTTAAGAGGACAAAAACTTGGCTGAGTGACAGGTTCCATAATTTTGCAAAGAGTACCTGCAACATTTTCTTCCACGAGGTCACTAGTTGCTTCTTTCCTGTATAGTTTATCGATGATTCGCAATGCAGGGTAGTGGATATACTTCAGACCGCACCGAGGTAACTCCATTTGTAACAAATACAAATGGTCATAAAATGGCGACTGCTCTTACCTTTATACCACCCTATAATTTGACAGAGACATACGTCATTGTCTTGAAACAGCTTGATGGCTAATTTCAAAACGTGCATACCTAATAGTGAAGGAGGCACGCCTCCGGTATTCGGGAAATAGCGTACAGCCACCAGACTACCGATGGGTCTCACGACGCTCCCTGATGCTGTTAGAACCATAAAATATTCTTATGGGTACTGTAACTTAGTCAGATGGTATTGAAGTTACATTCACTGTTTGCGTTGGCAGTTTAAAAGATAGCAAAGATAGCAGAACGGGGTTGGGTTGTTTGGGGGAAGAGACCAAACTGTGAGGTCATCTGTCTCATCGGACTAGGGAAGAACGGGAAGGAAGTCGGCCGTGCTCTTTCAAAGGAACCATCCCGGCATTTGCCTGGAGCGATTTAGGGATTGAACTGTCGTCCTCCCGAATGCGAGTCCACTGTGCTAACCACTGCGCCACCTCGCTCGGTATAGCAGAACGAATACGTCCCAAAATATACGGCATCGGCATGAAACTGCATTGGAGAACCGAAAAAATTGTGAAAAGTGACCCGGGGACATCGAGCAAATTTAACGGAAGGAGCAGCACTCTCGGAAGTGTGTCTTCCGTGGGCGCGAGCTGCCTCGCGCCGCCGTTTGCACGTGCGTAGGTCGCACGCTCTCTGCGGCTTCTCTTCGTTACTGTGTCGCCCGCAGCTCTCGTCCGCCAGTCCTAAACCCCGGCGGCGACCCTCGTCGCAACGCAGAACCTAATTACGGCCGCGAAGCGGGCGAGGGCTGCGCGCCTGCCGGATCAGCAGTTACGCTTGCTCGGGAGGGGGCGCGTTGTTAGCGCGCGCTGGGTGGTATTTTGATCACTAAATGAACTCGCCCGTGCTGCCGCCTGGGGAGACAAACACGATTAGCGCCGCCTGTGCCGCCACCGCTGCTGCCATCTGTTGGCGACGAGCCATTCGGCGCGGAACGGTCGCCGCGCAATATAAATAAAACACGGCAGGGGAGCTGAGCGCGGGCCTTAGTAGTACAGCCGGCCCATTTGACTTATATTTCATTTATCTTGCTCCCTTTCCCCAGCTCTGGCAGTCCACATCTCTGCGGCTGCTGGCGCGAGGGCTGCAAGTCACGCAGGCGACACTGCCAGACCCCACTTCCCTACACCCCCTAGTCTTTCCCACCCTTCATCCTTTAATCAATTTACAAGACCGCGAAACACTCGAGTGGAGGGGTGCGGTGTGCAGGGGTGGCATAGAGGGTACGGCGTCACCCAGCCAGGGGAGAAAGGCAGAGGGTCATGCCACGAGCGAGCGCCAGTAGGGGAAACTGCCAGAGGGGGACGTGAAGAGGGGGACGCGGCTATTGTTAAAAATAAACGAGGGTCCAGTACATAATGGCAGAGGCAGCCTGGGAGCCTCTCTCGTTAAACAGAAAGTGAATATTAAATTGAGTGCTGATTCCCCTTCGGCCGGGCAACGGCGGCGGCCCCGGGCGGACATAAAATAGTCGTTCTCTATCTGTAACGCGGTCCAGCCATAACCCACCCAGCCATCACGCTCCTGCCCTGCTGCGGATATGAGATTCTTTCCCGCGCCTCCCTTGCTTCCCCGGCTGGCCCCTGGGGCATGCGAATTTTGTGTAGGGTGTAGCGAGGAGGGTAGGACAGGGAGGGCGAGGTGAGACGAAGCACAGAACGGGCGAAAAGGGGAGGTTGTAAAGAAATAGGCGAGGGTGGGATTTGTGCGGCTTGATGGTCCGTTTGAGGGTTTTAGAGGGCGGGGCGTCGAGAGGACTCCTCTCTCTCTCTCTCTCTCTCTCTCTCTCTCTGATCTTCCATTCCGCCATCTGCCTCACTGGTGAGCCTGTAAACCCAGCGGAGTCGGGCGCGCACAGAGGGTGGGTTTATCCAAGGCAGGCCGCGATGGTGTGTGTCAGCGGTAGGAGGCAAGGGCTTTGTAACTCAGCCACCCACGTGTGGGCGAAGAGGGACTGGCGTCATGCGAAAAAAGGCTTAAGTAAAATATTCACGAGTATAAAACGTGTGGCTTGGCGTATACAGACTCCGTGATTAAAAAAAAAAAAAAAAAAAGCACAAGCGTCGTTGCGTGCAGTTGGACAACCCCTGCTGATTTTTGCTTCGACGGCAAACAGCTCTTTCATACTGACATAAGTTAACAACGAAAAGTCTGACTAATCGCTAATATTAACGTAACTTTGCAGTTTTATCCGGCGTTCCTATTAGATTGCCGTTAAAGGTACATGAGGTACAGTGTTAGTAATGAGCGGTCGCCGAGCTGGATATCTGTAACGGTTTATGCTCTGGATAATGCCCTTGTTTAATAAAAAACGTGACTCGTCAACAATAGGCGCTTCAACCGTTCAGACATCAAAAATGGTTCAAATGGCTCTGAGCACTATGGGACTTAACTGCTGAGGTCATCAGTCCCCTAGAACTTAGAACTACTTAAACCTAACTAACCTAAGGACAACACACACATCCATGCCCGAGGCACGATTCGAACCTGCGACCGTAGCGGTCGCGCGGTGCCAGACTGGAGCGCCTAGAACCGCTCGGCCACTCCGGCCGGCGTGCAGATATCGCACGCGAAAATGAGAGAGAGAATTGTGTCTATTTTAAAAGCCTCTGAGGCGCCCTCTCGTGATCGCCTGAAAAAAAGATTTACTTATTAAGGAAATAAATCAGTGGAATTCGTATGTATGTACGCTTCTTGTGTAACTCAAGTCCCATTCATATAACATTCAAACGAAAAACGTGTGTTTGTTGCAACTACATTAAATGCCGTGTAGTGAAAAACAGATACTAGCATACAGAGTGGATTCAAGACTTAGGACTCAACTCGTCGCTCTTAACGGAACAAAATCGACAGATGTAAAGGGGTACCGCAAGAAAGGGTGATAGGACCGTTACTGTTCACAATGCATATAAATGGTCAAGTAGAAAGCGGTGCAAGCCCTTTGAGACTATTCGCAGGTGATGCTGTCATGTATAAGAAAGTTAACAACGCCAGAAGACAGTACCGACTCGTAGAATGACCTACGGAGCTCTGGCAGTAAATAAATGCAACGTATTGCGCATACGGAAGAAATCCACTGCTGTAAATCCACGATATTAATGACAAACTACTGGAAACAGTATCTGCGATGAAATATCTAGGTGTTACCTCATGTCGGACGACTATATAAACAAACAGCAGGAACAGTAGATGACCTGCTAGGGTTCATACGAATAATCTTAGCCGGCAGTTGTGGTTGAGCGGTTCTAGGCGCTACAGTCTGGAACCGCGCGACCGCTACGGTCGCAGGTTCGAATCCTGCCTTGGGCACGGATGTGTGTGTGACGTCCTTAGGTTAGTTAGGTTTAAGTAGTTCTCAGTTCTAGGGGACTGATGACCTCAGAATATAAGTCCCATAGTGCTCAGAGCCATTTGAACCAATAATCTTACGAAAATGTGTTCGACCGATTATTCAGTATTGCTCATCAGTCTGGGGCTGTTACCGTGTAGGACAAACTCCAATGGCGATGCTAGAATAGAGACGATGTGCATCACGGAGAAATTTACTATTGAAATTTCGGGCGAGAACCTTCCGGAAGGAGTCTGACAACACAGCTACCTCCCACGTACATCTCGCGAAATGACCAGGACAATAATATTATAGAAATGAGAGCTAATGCGTAACGACAACGAAACTTTCCACGCTTCATACCCTTATGGGACAGAGAAGGGATGGCTCAGTTAATCAGTTAATGGTATCAGGAGTACCATCCACCATAGTGTCAGGTGGCATGCGGAGTATTTATACAGCGTCAAAACGTGTTAACAGTCAACATAGATTACACGAAAACATTCCACAGGAAAATCGGTACCATCTCAGTAACACCAAAATAGACAACTTTCTTCCATGAATGTCCAAAAATTCTGATATGTAGGAGGTGGATCTAATTTATATAATTCGAAAGTCAAATTGAATCATTATCATCAAGATGCTATTCTTGCAGCTTACACTGCCAGCAGAATAAATAAACTATTTGTGACTTACGTAACACTGCCATCCCTAATTTGCCAATTCATGAGTGTGTACCCGTAGTGTTTTCACTGTAGTCATAAATATGGCGTTGTGCTGCTTGTTACGAGGTAAATTTTCGCTGCGAATAATTATCAGTGAAGTTCATGATACGGAAATTACCTGATACTGAACAGTCGAGAATTTCAAAAGATGTACACAATACTTTGTGTGTGTGTGTGTGTGTGTGTGTGTGTGTGTGTGTGTGTGTGTGTGTGTGAGATATATATATATATCAGTAGTGTATCGACAGACTGACTTGATTGCGTAACTTACGACGTTAGCACAAGCACGGAAATTCGCAGTATTTTGCTCGCCCATTAGCGATCGAAGATATTTTGCGTTTGAAGCTGCTGAACATCGGTGGCACGCTGACAAGCTCATAGGAAATCAGATAATGGGTTGTTAGAATGGAGTATGCTGTTTTTCTTCCTTTCGTTTTCGATTAAAAGGAAAAAAATTAACATTTTGAAACAACAGTAACAATGTGTGTCAGAAGATGATACGCAAACTAATTTAACTCTTCGTCTAAGTTTTTTTGCAGTGTACGTATTATTCCTTTATTTTAATCATGCCTAGGTTGGCCCGAAATTAGATCTGCTGGTAAGGTGCCGGAAATAGAGGAAAGGTTGTCACTTAAGGTTAATTTCGATCGAAAATAATTGCTGTTTTTCTTATGGCAGAAATAGTTATTTCGAGTCGTTGCACGTTGCTGCGAGACGTCAGTCATATAAAATCATAAATTTCCTCTTCCTTTCAGGGCGTTTAGAGACATTACATATTTCCCAAATATTTCTACCTTGTGTAGCCTACTTTGTCCCCACAGTTTCACAATGAGACATTTTTTTCTGTTACTTTTAAGGTAAACAAATGAATGCCAAAATTCCGATATGATAAATGTACGATGAATAAACATCCAAGTTTGTATGCAAGTAGGGTTTGTTAGCAACTCAGAATTATTGAACAACAGTCATGGCAAAAGTTGTATAGCATATTAATTTTAATCCCAACTCTGAGAGAACTGCTTCCTTCCAGTTTAAACACAAGCAAGAATCCACTATGTGAAGACAGGTGGAAATTATTACGGGATTTTTTTTTAAAATCTCCTGATTAAACTGCTGTTTTTCTAGAAGTTGATACTGAAATGAAATTTGCAAGCAATAGGAAGCTATTATTTTCTTGTTTGCTCGCTTCACTCGATAAAATCAGCAACTGTTGAGCTTACACTAGTTTCCTGTTGGCCTTTCCAGAGAAACTCAATCTCACCAGCAGAGCGGGAGAAATACCGGCCACGTAGCTCACCTGATCCTGAACACAAGAAAATGAAAAAGGAGGAGAAAGACTGCCACGTAAGTTACAGAAGTTGACATTCCGTCAGTACTATGATAAATGCAGTGCTTGACAAATTAAAATGGTCCTCTAAAATTTTAAGTGTCTCTCCTGAAACTATAAATAACTTCAATCTGCGTTGAACTCTTCCACCAAGTCTTCTGGTGTTGTTTGTCTGTTACTTATATGTTGAGAGAATTTATGAAAATTTTTTTAATAGTTGTAGCGAAGGAAATAAATATTGTTCAGTGTTACAACTAAAACTAGAAAGTGTCCTAGTTAAGGATCTGATACTTAACATTGTGTTTCAGGCAAGTGATGGGGAGAAGAGTGATCAGGACCTCGTAGTGGATGATGCAAGCGAGGTAAGGGACGTTGCTTACTTTGATGTAATTGTGTGCTTAAGCTCTACACATTATTGAAGCACTACCATAATATGCTAGTTCTTAATGCTGACAATGAGCTGCAGTTCCAAAAGGTATTAGATGCACACTATATTTTCTGTCTCCACCAACATCTGACTTTGAATTGTTTTAATGTTGCTCTTTATATACTAATAGGGGTAATGAAATGAAAGTCGATCATTCTTTTGTCATGCAGGATCCTGTTTCACCACCAAATGGCACTGCATCCCCTCGAGAAAATGGACTTGACAAGCTTGCACCAAAGAAGGAACACATTGGACCACACAGGTACACACATTGTAGATTTCTCACACAATGTACACGTAAGAATGTTCGTTTATTTCTGTGTGAGAAAGAAAGAGCATGTACTTTCTTAAACTCCACCAAGGGATAAATTGCAGATTGATACTTGGAGATATGTAGGCTTATTGTTAGCATTATTTGATATTACATACAAATATTGCAGTGCATATACTTATCGACTGCACAATATGTTAACAAACAGGTTGTGAGGCACACGGGTCTATACTTTTTGAGATAATCATAACTTTGTGCCCGTGTAAGTGAAATTCAGCGCAAGAAACTTAAGTTAATGATTCTGTTGACAAATTAAAAACTTTTTTTTTTCTTGAAAGGCACCTCTCAGAAATATACAATATTCAAAATGAATAAATAATTTTTCTTTTTTATTTGTCTCTTTCTCTTAGCAGCTCACAGCATTCACTCTTCTACTTTATTTTTTATGCCTCACAATAAGTAGGCATATGCCACCGAATTACTCTCTGTGCACGGCGGTCCAGCTTTTTAAGTTTCCTACGTTAAGTAATACGGCCGTCAGTTAATATCACAAGTGTTTTACCAGCCTTAATCCTATTTCGTGTGGCATGCCTGAACTGTGAATTGTTTCGTCCAATCGGTTATGAGCGGGACAGAAGTTAAACTTGGAGTGTGAACAATAGTGCAACATATTTTTACAGATACTACATGGGAAAAGTTGGCATAGCAGTGAATTCTGCTGACTTACAGGAGGTGGACAAAAATACGGAAATACAAAAAACAACACAACATATTACGGTGCCTAATACGACATAGAAAACCCGAAACAGCTTCGAGTCATCTTGGAATGGATAAATGCAGGTCCTGTATGGTTTTCGAGGGATTCTTATACCATTCCTCAAGCGAGATACTGCCGAGCTTAGCTGACAGTGATGGAAGTGGATAGCAATCGTGCACCCTTCTCTTCAAAGTAGACCACAAAGGCTCAGTAATAGATGTCGCGGCAGTCGTGGCCAGGGGGAATGCAAAAATTCATCCCTGTGCTCACAGAACCTGTCTCGGGACCTAACGTACACACACCCGGCCAAATGACTTTCGCCCATTGTTCTATACTCCGGGTTTTTACGGTTCGGCAACACGTATTCCTGTTACGGGCATTTCTATCACTGATGTGTGATTTTGGAATTGCAGCTTTCCTGTAATTGCCTGCCTACAGAGCTCTGTTCGTGTTGTTTTGGTGCTGATAATTTTTGTGAGTGTGACATACAGTTCTGCAATGACTTTGCAAATGTCCTCAGTTTTCCTCTACAATAGTGTTTAGTGACCATCTGTCACGATTCTTCAGTGCACACTTTGGTCCGCCTTGTGACTTAAAGGATGACGATTTTCCACTTTCGCTGCACGCAGTATAAATCTTAGGTACGGTGCCAAACTCTTCGGCCCTCTCGGTCACGGAAGCACCCACCGTACGTGCACCGACAGTCTGGCCCACGTTCGAACTCCCTCAGCTCCGACACAGTGCGCTCACGACAACACGGAGCACTGTTCTGACCAGGATTGTCATATGCGACATACTGAGGTCATCGAACAGGCGCTCTTCCTAGTCAGATACGACACCACAACCTGTAGACTCGATTAGTTTAAGCACGAATTTCTCACACTGGCTCCATATTTTTGTCCGAGCCCCGTACGTTTAGCGATGAAGCACACAATAGTCAGTGAGTGCCCTCGATTAAATGTGGATGTTTGTGAGCTTTCATTTGCTACCACACACTCTTGTTGGAGAAGGAAACTGAGGAAAATGTGTTGGTATATTTTTGGCTCTCCAGTTAGGTTGACGATTCCTTCATAAAGCACAATATTTGATTAGTTTGACTGGATAAATTCTTTTGATATTATGATGACTTGTGGCCTTAGATGTCCTCTCCACACAGACTCTAAACTGAAAGGAATTATCGGTGCTGTGGTGCTATTTGTAACTCTCCTTTGATGCATATTTGTTTCTTGATGACTGTATTAATGTACTGTGAAACAAACATCTGTTTTTTTTATGTAATTAGCACATTCGAATGTCTGAACATTACCGATAAAATGTCGTCGATCAAATGTTTATTTGCCGGAGCCATTACAAAGGTATCGGGAAAGATGTAAAAACACAAATCCTCCAATAAACCAGTTATCAAACCTTAACCAAATACTACGAGTATCATCGGAGAAGTCGACGTGCAAACTGTGGGACGGTGAAGTAGTACAGATTAGTGCCGTTGTCGGTAAGAAAGTGATACGGGAGTGTGCGATTGTCTCCGTAATACCACTGTCTACTGTAATGTCGCAGATATTTTAAGTTTAACCTTTATAATGTTCCAGCCCGAGGAGTGGAACGTCGTCAAACGCGAGCACTCCCTCGACGAAGAAACTGGACGGCGAGAAACCGACGACTCCGATCTCCAAGTCCGTGACTCCGACTAGCGGCGGCAGTAGTGGGGGCGGCAGCGCCGCGGGGGCGGCCGGGGGTAGTGGGCTGAAGCCGGTGGTGAAGCCGCCCTCGCTGTACCCGCACTACCTCGCAGGGGCCGGGCCCCACGAGCTGCAGTCGTACGGTGCCGCTCTGCACAACAACTTGCCGCCTGCACTCAACAGTTACCCGAGGCCGCCTCTGGTCAGCTACGAGCCGCACCCGCAGATGAGAGCACCCCTCGGGCCTGCCGGCCTCGGAGGCATTCCGGGAGGAAAACCGTAAGTTGCCGGTCTGTACGGTGTACTGAATATTGTCGAGGGACTGGCGTGCCTCGGTGTTGCGAGAGTCGAGCTAAAAACGAATGTAATTTTTTGGTCTTCTGCTTAGTCTTACAGCTTAGCAAAAGTATTCTAGCTTTCACGGATCACATTATTCTTTAATAATCCCAGCAACACAGAAGGGAGAAATATAATTATTTACGGTAATGTCTGAGCCAACTTTTGTAATATTCACTTGTAGTCCTGGAATTGCAGGTGAATTAATGGTGTGCAGTTGTCACTCTGAACTCACAGGAGACTAAAATAATAGTCTTCTTTGGAGCCAACTACATACGAATTGTTTTGAGGCTCGGTGAAGTTTGTTTACTCACGACTGAACGGATTCCCCCAGAATTGGGCCGTTGCCGTGGGACGATAAAAAGAGCCGTCGTTTCTTTTACACTGACCGGCCACGTTGGCGTGCAGCTGCCGTAGACCTCTTCCCGGCAAGGAAATCTCCGTCGTGTGAAATATCGTTGTGAGCCTTCGTAGTGTTCCAGTGTTTGTTTAAGGTGGATTCATTTCGGGTACCACATTGTTCGTACTTAGTTGTCTTGCCCGTCACAATTAGCCCACTTTATCAGCCGTACCTTGGCCAGTTACTACAAAAATTCTGCCTGGAGTTATTTTGAGCCATGCACTGCCGTGTTCACATTTGAAATGTTCTCCATATGATAACATTATTTGGGGGTGCTCAACTTTGCAGTACATTGTTGTCCTTTCCTCACAACTTCTGTGTGTCTCATTCCATCCGAAGCAAGGTATGCCAGTATGAAGAGTTTGTGTACTTGAACTTATTGGAGAATGTATGGAAGTAACATGGAATCACACATATAAAAAAATTATTGTAGCAATGTACTGTACGGATTTGAACATTTTAAATCTTTGTTTGTCATGAATACTAAGTGTGCAGTGCCTCACATTTCAGTGATTGAGTCCTGTGTCACAAATTGATTTCGTGTGTGTGAGTGTGTGTGTGTGTGTGTGTGTGTGAGTGAGTGAGTGAGTGAGTGAGTGAGTGAGTGAGTGAGAGAGAGAGAGAGAATAGTTTGTGAAGTAGGATATCACTGATATTATTAAAGAGTTTTAAATGGGTAGTGAATTTCTGTGGGTCTGTTACTTGAGGTATAGCTTAAAAATATTTGTTATACATGCAGTGTTATTCAGACATAATATTTCTTTGAACAGGGCTTACTCCTTCCATGTCAGCTCAGATGGCCAAATGCAGCCCGTGCCATTCCCTCCAGACGCACTCATCGGTCCAGGCATTCCGCGACATGCTCGCCAGATCAATACGCTGGCACACGGAGAGGTTGTTTGTGCAGTCACTATCAGCAACCCTACAAAGTATGTTTACACCGGTGGTAAAGGTTGTGTGAAAGTGTGGGACATCAGCCAGCCTGGCTCAAAGAGCCCTGTTTCGCAGCTGGACTGTTTGGTAAGTGTCGAGAAATGCTGTTCAGTGTCTGTTCTAGTTATCGATTAAATTCTGTCCTACCTTAAATTTAGTTAGCAAATACGGTTGAGATGTGACACGAAAGCTAGAGCTGTGCCGAGAAAACTCGCGACAATAGAATAGTGCAAATTCAGTCATTTCTACCCTACAGAGGTTAAAGTCAGCAGCATAAAAAAGTAATGAGGACAGATGTACACATACGGTACACAGAAAATACTGAGCGGTTGACAGTAGCACAAGAAAGCAGCAGAGATGTACAATAATCTCTCAGTCCATTCCTTAACAAACCTCAAAACATAGATTAATTTAAGCCAGTGTTTTAGGTTGGGTCAGAGGATTGTAGACTATCTGTGTGTTCTTTGAAATAATACTTTAGAGCAACAGTTGCCAGCACACTGTTTTAGTTTGCCTTTTTTCCTCCGGTAAAAATTACAGGGAGAGGTACTGGTGGATTGTGAGTGTGAAGTCCAGGAGGCATTCCTAGGTAGTTTATTTGGTTAGAACAGTTACCACTAAAGACAAGGATTGAAACTTAACTCTTGTCTGTGATTTGCTCTTTTATCTCTTAAGGAGTTTTAATAGAGTTCCAACATTTGTCACACCTGTACTCACTTCCCAGGATTTTATCAGTGTGAAGGCTGTAAAAAAAGGAATATGTCAATAACAGTGACTGTAAATAGTGCTTTGTGGCAACTACCAAAAAAGAAGAAAAGTCTTTACTACTTAATAGCATGTTTGCTTTGTTTGAAGAATCTTCAACAGCTCACCCTCAACTTGAAGAAGAGAGTGGAGGTTCCACGAGACAAGGGCTATTTGTCATATTAGCATGCCAGTTAAAGTGTTCCACCAGTAATGCTGACGTGTTTTGCTACTTACAGCAACGCGACAACTACATCCGCTCTGTGAAGTTGCTGCCAGACGGCAGGACTCTGATCGTCGGGGGAGAGGCGAGCAATCTCAGCATCTGGGACTTGGCGTCCCCTACACCGCGGATAAAAGCCGAGCTGACTTCTAGTGCGCCAGCTTGCTACGCCCTTGCTATCAGCCCAGATTCGAAGGTAACCGATCCCCAGTGTGTGTTGTTGTTCAGTGGTATTAACTATATTTGGTTAGTTCTGCAATGTGTATCAGTTTTACACATATATTTGATATGTCATCTCACTTCAGTTTAAGAGCAAGGAAAAAACATAGTTCACACATACAGTCACTTACATTTGTGTATAGGCCTTGCTTGACAAGAATGGGGCACAGTCGGCTGTGGCATTATATTAGGAACCACCTAAGCATTTGCTTGAAGTCATTTAGGGAAGCCAGGTAAAATTTGAATCAGAATGGCCGTAATGTACCCCCTTGTAATTCATATCCTAGCACACTACTCAGTCTGACAACAATTTTTAAGCCGTTTTCCATATTAAACCAACTTGATTTTCGTAAAGTTGGTTTTGACTTTGTGATGAAAGATGGAAAAGCAGAATAATATTGTGAAATTGTCACACGTACAAGACATAATTGACTCACTGACTACAAATACATTTAAAATTATGTAGATATTTTGAGACAATAGAACCTGTTGATGGTAGTGTACAGATATATAGTGTGAAGGGAAAAAATCTTAATTCTTTTGTTGTCCAATAGTGTAGTTTTAATCAGTTTTTTGTGATGAAAAATTGAATGTCTGAACAACTTCAGTTTGTATTCACCTTCAGCACTATAATATTTGTACTCCAAATAGTGTTAACACAAAATGTCAAATTGTACCTCAGACTGACTGAATAACAAGCGTTCGTTCTCCTATGTCTTCTCTTTGTTAGTAAGAGTAATGACTTCATCTAATGCTAATTTAAAACCGCTATAGTATTTACATTTCACAGTTTGAGCTCCACCATGTCCTCATCCATCTACACAACATAACTTCTTCTCTCTGTACGTGCAGTTCTTTTAATAGCGGTTTTTGATAGTTGTTAATTTTCTGAATGAGATAGTGAGTTGTAACCACATGTGTTCAATATATTTACAATTTTCCAGTACGTACTATTACCAACATTGTTTCTCAGAATGTGTTGATGCTTATGTTAGCAGTACTACTACTGAATATGTGTGTGTATATGTTGTTCGAACAACATTACCTGTTTCCAAACAGTAAAATATACAAAAATTACTTTTGAATTGGCGTAATTGATTCAGTATCTGGAAATGATTGAATTAATACAAAACACTGCTTGACCAATATTGGACTAGTTCTATATGTTACTGTAACTACTTTCTTTGGTTAATGCAATATACTGTTACTTTTTACTTTTGGACTATTTCTCTAAATATGCTGACAGATTACAGTCTTAAGAGCATACATTTTCCCTCTTCCTTTCATCCAGTTTTCTCATAACCCAAGAATAACTCATTACTGCAGGCCATCTCAAAATTTGTATTCATGAGCAGTAAATCTAATTTTGTAATTAGTGAAAAGTGCACTTTTTACTTACTGTAGACGAAACCCTTACTATCTTATTTGGGTGGATGAAGGGGGGAGGGGGGGGGGGAGAGAAGCATTAAATGTGGCAGAAGAAAGACAGAGAATGGCGAAATACTGAAGGACAAATTTTTTAGGGCACGATTTAGCGGTACACAATATTGTAACCAGGGAAATAAATTAGTCATTTACATTCTGTTAATTCCCATTGTCAACATATTGTTACTTTGTTAAGTACTTCATGTGATTTAACCTTCCTCTCTTCTTTCCTCATTTCTTCCTTTTCCTTTGGTGATTTCTGAAGAAGAAAAAATTATATGTGATATGTGTGATAAATTGTTTAATTGAAGGCAGTACTTTCATACTGTAATAAATTCACAAAGTGCCCAAGCTTCACACTGGTAGCAATTGGATGATGTCTTGGGTGGCAGTAATAAATTATGTACACAAACCTTCCTCGTGAATCAGTCAGTTTGTTAGTGGACACTGTACCAAAATCCGTACAGTATTCCCTCAGATTAGATGTAACACACAGACTGAAAAAAGACATGTCAAGCGATCTGTAATCTGTATAAATATGGTACATGTAGCTGTATAATTTATGTATTTTTTAAATTTTTTTTCCAGGTGTGCTTCAGCTGCTGCTCAGATGGCAACATTGCTGTATGGGACCTCCACAATCAGACTCTGGTACGACAGTTCCAGGGTCATACGGATGGTGCCTCTTGTATAGACATTTCAGCAGATGGCACTAAATTGTGGACTGGTGGACTCGACAATACAGTGCGGTCGTGGGACTTACGTGAAGGCAGACAGTTACAACAACATGATTTTACATCCCAAATATTCTCACTTGGTTACTGCCCTACAGGTGAATGGCTTGCTGTTGGAATGGAGAACTCCAATGTTGAGGTGAGTGCAGCAATGGGTTATTCCCATACCAGCTATTAACACAATACCTGAGCAAAATTCCAGTGTGTGAGGAATTTTAAGCTAACAGTGGTAGCTGTGGAAGCATTCATCTGTGAGCTGAATCTCTGAATCTGGTTTTTGATTCTGAAGAGCTGTATAATGCGGGGGAGGTGGGGGGGGGGGGGGGGGAGAAGATCAGAGTAATAGTTTGTGTGTGTGTGTGTTTGCAATTCTCACTAGTGGCTTTCAGCAAATGCGTGATTTATTTCGAGAATTGAATACCCTCTACATTTAACTACTGGCAAGCTATAATTTACAAGTATACAGTGAGATTTGTACTTGTGTCCGTAATCATTAATCACATTAAATATTGGGTCTCAATTAACAATATGTATGAAGTGATGCTAGTGCGGAATATGTGTGTTCTAAAGTACATGTTACATGAACACCTCTGCTCTGGATTGGGGCATAATGTTGGTGTCTTCCCACGTGCTATTATTAGAAGTTTGCTTCGGGTTAAATAAGTTTCTCTCCTGAGTTCTCATTTCAGTTGTTCCCGAAATCCCTTGTTGTAAATGCCAGGTTAGTTTTTAACAGGGATGCTATCGCTATAGCCGTTTTCGTCCTTTCTTATCTTTTTGCAATCTGAACTTATACTCATATGTACTTGAGTGTCAGCATGAAGTTAAGCCTTTCTAAAAAAAAAAAACCTTACTTCTTTCTGGTCTACACATACAGTATAGATTTGCTGCACTCTGATAATATTAAAGCAGTTTTTGTAAAGGTTGATCAATAATGTCCTGAAGATTTTTGTAGCCATTGAAATGTAGGAAAATTACCTAATATACATGGTGTTGCAAAATAGTACCAAGAAAGTTTGAGTGGTTGTAGAGGCTGTCTTGAGGGACAAATTAAGGGTAGAAGCCTGTGTCCGGAAATGTCAGCCAGTGACACTACAGAATGTTAAAATTATAGGTGCTAGTCTGCTGTTAGGCCACCACTTCGGCAGCAAATTTGACTTTGTACGCTGACTGACTATAGGCGGAACATCTTTCAGTGTTGTTTGTTAACTAGTAAATTCGGAGTAGGAAATAAAAACTTCGAAATTCATCGATGACATTGTAATTCTGTCACAGACAGAAAAGGACCTGGAAGAGAAGTTGAATGGAATGGACAGTGTTTTGAAAAAAGGATATAAGATGAATATCAACAAAAGCAAAATGAGGATAATGGAATGTAGTCGAATTAAATTGGGTGATGCTACGGGAATTACATTAGGAAATGAGAGACTTAAAGTAGTAAATGAGTTTTGGTATTTGGGCAGCAAAATAACTGATCATGGTTGAAGTAGAGAGGATATAAAATGTAGACTGGCAATGGCAAGGAAAATGTTTCTGAAGAGGAGAGATTTGTTAACATTGAGTATAGATTTAAGTGTCAGGAAGTCGTTTCTGAAAGTATTTGTATGGAGTGTAGCTATGTATGGGAATGAAACATGGACGATAAATACACTCCTGGAAATGGAAAAAAGAACACATTGACACCTGTGTGTCAGACCCACCATACTTGCTCCGGACACTGCGAGAGGGCTGTACAAGCAATGATCACACGCACGGCACAGCGGACACACCAGGAACCGCGGTGTTGGCCGTCGAATGGCGCTAGCTGTGCAGCATTTGTGCACCGCCGCCGTCAGTGTCAGCCAGTTTGCCGTGGCATACGGAGCTCCATCGCAGTCTTTAACACTGGTAGCATGCCGCGACAGCGTGGACGTGAACCGTATGTGCAGTTGACGGACTTTGAGCGAGGGCGTATAGTGGGCATGCGGGAGGCCGGGTGGACGTACCGCCGAATTGCTCAACACGTGGGGTGTGAGGTCTCCACAGTACATCGATGTTGTCGCCAGTGGTCGGCGGAAGGTGCACGTGCCCGTCGACCTGGGACCGGACCGCAGCGACGCACGGATGCACGCCAAGACCGTAGGATCCTACGCAGTGCCGTAGGGGACCGCACCGCCACTTCCCAGCAAATTAGGGACACTGTTGCTCCTGGGGTATCGGCGAGGACCATTCGCAACCGTCTCCATGAAGCTGGGCTACGGTCCCGCACACCGTTAGGCCGTCTTCTGCTCAGACAGGCGTGAATGGAGGGACGAATGGAGACGTGTCGTCTTCAGCGATGAGAGTCACTTCTGCCTTCGTGCCAATGATGGTCGTATGCGTGTTTGGCGCCGTGCAGGTGAGCGCCACAATCAGGACTGCATACGACCGAGGCACACAGGGCCAACACCCGGCATCATGGTGTGGGGAGCGATCTCCTACACTGGCCGTACACCACTGGTGATCGTCGAGGGGACACTGAATAGTGCACGGTACATCCAAACCGTCATCGAACCCATCGTTTTACCATTCCTAGACCGGCAAGGGAACTTGCTGTCCCAACAGGACAATGCACCTCCGCATGTATCCCGTGCCACCCAACGTGCTCTAGAAGGTGTAAGTCAACTACCCTGGCCAGCAAGATCTCCGGATCTGTCCCCCATTGAGCATGTTTGGGACTGGATGAAGCGTCGTCTCACGCGGTCTGCACGTCCAGCACGAACGCTGGTCCAACTGAGGCGCCAGGTGGAAATGGCATGGCAAGCCGTTCCACAGGACTACATCCAGCACTCTACGATCGTCTCCATGGGAGAATAGCAGCCTGCATTGCTGTGAAAGGTGGATATACACTGTACTAGTGCCGACATTGTGCATGCTCTGT
This sequence comes from Schistocerca piceifrons, assembly GCF_021461385.2. NCBI lineage: Eukaryota > Metazoa > Arthropoda > Insecta > Orthoptera > Acrididae > Schistocerca > Schistocerca piceifrons. The sequence continues at coordinate 597,545,906 of NC_060144.1, forward strand.
TGCCTGTGTGTATGTGCCTGTGGTTCTGTCAGTGTGATCATGTGATCTATCTGACCCCAGGAATGTGTCAATAAAGTTTCCCCTTCCTGGGACAATGAATTCACGGTGTTCTTATTTCAATTTCCAGGAGTGTAGTTTGGACAAGAAGAGAATAGAAGCTTTCGAAATGTGGTGCTACAGAAGAATGCTGAAGATTAGATGGGTAGGCCACATAACTAATGAGGAGCTATTGAAAAGAATTGGGGAGAAGAGAAAGACTAGAAGAAGGGATCGGTTGGTAGGACACGTTCTGAGGCATCAAGGGATCACCAGTTTAGTATTGGAGGGAAGTGTGGAGGGTAAAAATTGTAGAGGGAGACCGAGAGATGAATACACTAAGCAGATTCAGAAGGATGTAGGTTGCAGTAGGTACTGGGAGATGAAGAAGTTTGCACAGGATAGAGTAGCATGGAGAGCTGCAACAAACCAGTCTCTGGACTGAAGACGACAACAACAACAACAACAATAACATCAAAAAGCTGCTGCATAGGGAGGCCTCGTCTCTTACGCATGTGATGCTGTTGCCTTGGTGGATGACGGTTCCAGACATGTGTTCCCATCCTCAATTTGTTCCTCAAGACACTATATACAACCCCTCGAAGTTTGTAAATGGCATTTTGTAACGGCCTTTATATAGGAAACGTCATTTGGTACTTCACATTTGATGTATCTTCTGCATATGTGCAGAGTTTCAAACAGTTCCAATATCAATTGTACAATTTGTGCTGTATGATAAAACTGGACCAATAAAAAATGAAATGAAATGAAATCAAATCAAATGGCAGGGCTATAGTGAACCATCAAAAGGGCACCTGTGTAAGACCCTCATTACAAGCATTGTGCTGTAATGGAATTTTTGGTTTTGTAAAAAGAAATTGTGGTGAAAATCCATAAAGTTCGTGTGCAGTGTATGGTAATGATGCAGTTGATAAGATTACTGTTGGGTGATAGGTATAGAGAGTGAAAGCATCATGGGCTCCACGATCAGCCGCATTAGAGACGTCCCGTCACATCCACTGCTACCAATATGGTGAGTTGCAGGAGCTCCATCATTTGTACAGACCAGTGCACCACAACTTTGAACATGATGAGATAATTGTAATTCGTGCAGTGAAAACATGGCTACGAGCACAGGACAATAACCTTATCAAAAGGAAACACTGGTTCTGGCATAAGGCCTTAGAACATAATGGAGACCAAGTAGAAAAATAATACATTCAGAAGAAACATTGAATTATATTGCCACCAACTCTAGCTCTTAAGAATAAATATGATATGATAAATTGTAGAGCATTGTTTACTGAATGACCCTCAAATTAAAAGTGTAGCTTTTCAAGGTACTGAATACATTGTAAATTGCTGATAAGCAGACAGCTGATGTAATTTTTCTCTCTTTGGGGAAGAAAGCATCTAGTACCCATGCACAGATGACATGGTACTGACTCAAATTAAAATTATAGTAAAAACAATACTAATAAAAAATGAATAGTGAATCTTGTGTAATTGTAAAGTTTCCTGTCTTTTGAGGATTAGTGTCATTGTTAAATGTTCTGTAGTCTTCATCCCCCCCCCCCCCCTTCTTTTACATCCTACTTAAAACATGCAGAGAGAGAGAGAGAGAGAGAGAGAGAGAGAGAGAGAGAGAGAGAGAGAGAGAGATGGCACAACATTATACTCATTATAGTACATTGTAAGAAATTGAACAAATTGCTTTGAAAAAAGCCCTTTTCGTACCTTTTGTGGGTCAGAATGCTTATTTTTAAATATTTGTTCATGTATTGTTTCAACAGGTGCTACATGCAGCTAAACCAGACAAATACCAACTTCATCTTCACGAATCATGTGTGCTTTCTCTGAGGTTCGCTGCATGTGGGAAATGGTTTGTGTCCACTGGCAAGGACAATCTCCTCAATGCATGGCGAACTCCATATGGAGCATCTATTTTCCAGGTAATTATCAGTATTATAAGGTTTCATATTCTTGGCTCCAGATGCTAATTTATATCACCTAAACTACAAATAGTACTTTCAATTGTTTTTAGTGTAGTATGAGATTGTGTAAGGAGTGACAGAACAAACTAGTGATACAACAAACAGAAAAATGTTTACTGTGAAACACCAAAGTGCATTGTCTCACTGATTTATTTTCATCCATAGTAATTAATAACAATTTGTGTAGCAAAACAGTAAAAAACAGTCCTCCAAATTATGACAGTTGTCCATCAACAGCTACTTGTGACCTATGCTTCCACCTCTCCTTTTTCCATCTCTGTATTGCAGAAGAAAGAGGGAATATCTCTGTTTAGTGCTAAAATATAATAAATTGCAAAGAATGAAAATGTAAGAACTGTACCTGAGTGCTGTGGAGATAACAGCAAAATTATAATTGTGGGAAAGATAACAGAAACACATTATTTGAGGAAAATAATTTTTTTTTGTTTAGCAAAGGAAAAATTTCTCAGTTTCGTGAAGCTTTTCGATATTCTGCAGAAATACTTTCATGTATTAGTGTTCAATGTGCTAATGTGCCTAATGTGAAAGCAACCCTGATTGGATTTTAGATTTTAATAAGCAATGAAAACTGATAATTTGCTGGTATATATCATTGTGTCCGGAGCTCGTGGTCTCGCGGTAGCGTTCTCGCTTCTTGAGCACGGGGTCCTGGATTCGATTCCCAGAGGTGTCAGGGATTTTCACCTGCCCCGAGATGACTGGGTGGTGTTATGTCATCTTCATCATCATCCTTCATCCCCATTACAGTCAGAGGAAGGCAACGGCAAACCACTTCCACTAGGAGCTTGCCTAGTACAGCGGTGCAGATCTCCCGCATCGTTCCCCTACGCTCTGTCGAGAAGCATGAGACTTCATTTCATTCATTCATTCATTCGTATATCATCATGACACTGCAGTGATATTGTTTCATTTATTGTGGCTGATTTAGACTGATTTACTGAGCATTGTTTATAAAATATTTGTCTTCGATACTAGAAATGTCAGTGAAGTTCACAGCAAAGATGTAATGGAATGGCTCCCAGAAGGAATTCCACATACTGCAGTCGGGTATGTTAATCTTTTGACACTTCCATTAAGGAAAATTATGTAGGGACATCTAATTGACACAGTTTTGGACACTAACAAAGCACTGTCAGGAGTAACTATGTCACAGGAGTGTCAAGTTTCATGTGTAGGTACACATCATAATGAAATCTAAACCTTTGTAGACACTATGGTTTGTAAACTGGAATTACAGCTGGAAATAACAAGAGAATAGTGGACATAAAAATGGAGATAGAAAACTGTCAACCCAGAGTAAAGTTACAGAAATTCAGAACGGTGAAGCATTTTCACTGATTGATGTGAATCATAGATAAGTGAACAGTAGATTACAAACAAAATAAGAGAGAATAAAATAACATTTTATTCGGTTCTTGATCAGCTTCAGACTGTACCATGTTGATTGCAGGTTTACTGTCTAACATTATATGAAGTGCTATGAAGCAGAAAAACATTTGTGATGAAAGACTTTTATATATTTTGGACTCCTGGGAAGTAGAACACTTCTGTAGAGGAGACTGCATAAAACACATTTCTGCAACTTTTTCACAAGTATAGTTTAATTGTTTTGGAACCGTTTGAAATTGGCATGAAAGAAGATACTTAAGGAACCCCTAGGTCTGTTGCAAAAGCATCCAGCATTAGTATGGGAATGTTACTGAAATGTCTGTGACCTTACGTGTAAATTTTTGGTTACAATATTCTGTTGTCTACACAAAAGGCTGATGAGCATCCAAATTTGTGGTAGATTCTATTGTCTCCAGTGCACACTTGTGTAAGGAGAAATCAGGACTCAGGACGCGCGCGCGCGCCTCTGTGTGTGTGTGTGTGTGTGTGTGTGTGTGTGTGTGTGTGTGTGTGTGTGTGTGTGTGTGTGTGTGTGTGTGTGTGTGTGGTGTTGTTGTTTTTTTTTTTTTTTGGGGGGGGGGGGGCATTGATCTACATTTGTACACCAGAAGTCATCATATTGTATGTGACAGTATAAATTATGCTCCAGTACTGTTCATACAGTAGAAAAAGAATGGGTAGCTCTGAGGGATGAAGTAGTGAAGGCAGCAGAGGATCAAGTAGGTAATAAGAAGACGGCTAGTAGAAATCCTTGGGTAACAGAAGAAATATTAAATTTAATTGATGAAAGGAGAAAATATAGAAATTCAGTAAATGAAGCAGGCAAAAAGGAATACAAATGTCTCAAAAATGAGATTGACAGGAAGCAGGGATGGTTAGAGGACAAATGTAAGGATGTAGAGGCTCATCTCACTAAGGGTAAGATAGATACTGCCTACAGGAAAATTAAAGAGACCTTTGGAGAAAAGAGAACCACTTGCATGAATATCAATAGCTCAGATGGAAACCCAGTTCTAAGCAAAGAAGGGAAAGCAGAAAGGTGGAAGGGGTATATAGAGGGTCTATACAAGGGCGATGTACTTGAGGACAATATTATGGAAACGGAAGAGGATGTAGATGGAGATGAAATGAACTATCCGTTTAATAAGTCACAGCTGCAAAATACTAAGGCGAATTATTTGCAGATGAATGGAAAAACTGGTAAAAGCTGACCTCGGGGAAGATTAGTTTGGATTCCGTAAAAATGTTGGAACACGTGAGGCAATACTGACCTACAACTTATCTTAGAAGAAACATTAAGGAAAGCCAAACCTACATTTCTAGCATTTGTAGACTTAGAGAAAGCTTTTGACAATGTTGACTGGAATACTCTCTTTCAAATTCTGAAGGTGGCAGGGTTAAAATACAGGGAGCGAAAGGCTATTTATAATTTGTACAGAAAGCAGATGGCAGTTACAAGAGTCGAGGAACATGAAAGGGAAACAGTGGTTGGGAAGGGAGTGAGACAGGGTTGTAGCCTATCCCTAATGTTATTCAATCTGTATATTGAGCAAGCAGTGAAGGAAACAAAAGTAAAATTCGGAATAGGTATTAAAATCCATGGAGAAGAAATAAAATCTTTGAAGGTCACTGATGACATTGTAATTCTGCCAGAGACAGCAAATGACTTGGAAGAGCAGTTGAATGGAATGGACAGTGTCTTGAAAGGAGGATATAAGCTGAACATCAACCAAAGCAAAACAAGGATAATGGAATGTAGTTGAATTAAGTTGGGTGATGCTGAGGGAATTAGATTAGGAAATGAGACACTTAAAGTAGTAAAGGAGTTTTGCTATTTGGGGAGCAAAATAACTGATGATGGTCGAAGTAGAGAGGATATAAAGTGTAGACTGGCAATGGCAAGGAATGCGTTTCTGAAGAAGAGAAATTTGTTAACATCGAGTACAGATTTAAGTGTCAGGATGTCGTTTCTGAAAGTATTTGCATGGAGTGTAGCCATGTATGGAAGCGAAACGTGGACGATAAATAGTTTGGACAAGAAGAGAATAGAAGCTTTCGAAATGTGGTGCTACAGAAGAATGCTGAAGATTAGATGTGTAGATCACATAACTAATGAGGAGGTATTGAATAGAATTGGGGAGAAGAGGAGTTCGTGGCACAACTTGACAAGAAGAAGGGACCGGTTGGTAGGACATGTTCTGAGGCATCAAGGGATCACCAATTTAGTATTGGAGGGCAGCGTGGAGGGTAAAAATCATAGGGGGAGACCAAGAGATGAATACACTAAGCAGATTCAGAAGGATGTAGGTTGCAGTAGGTACTGGGCTTGCACAGGATAGAGTAGCATGCAGAGCTGCATCAAACCAGTCTCATGACTGAAGAGCACAACAACAAGAACTACTACTACTACTACTGCTACTACTACAACAACTGTTACTCCTCCTCCTGTACCACTGAATTATTATGGGTGACTGAAATGTGTGTTCATACTGTATTCCTTCCCATCTCAATGGTGTTTTCATTGGTTGATTAGTGATTCTGCTCGAGGGAAAGCTCTTCTGCTCTGTCATTGCTTAATCTGTTGATCAGTTTCCATCTTCAGTACACAAAATAAAGTTCTCAGTTTTTTAATGTAGATTCCTCAGACAAATATTAAGGACTGTATTTATAGAGGAAAGTAGATGTAGATAGGATTGTTGAAGTATTGATACTGTAAACTGAGACAACTTTGCCAAGCAAGACAGCTTTGCCACTTTATGAAGTAAGATTTTATTTGGCACCCTACCAGATTCCTTAATCATCCAGTAGAGGTGCAAGTGCTTTCATTGCACATGGCAATCTATGAAAACGACAGATTTTGCATGCATTTTAGGTGTACAGAAGTGTCTCACATTGCCCAGTCATTCTGACCTAAGTAAAAACTATTTCTTTTGTTCAGTGCAGTGTATAATTAAGTTTTTGAATCTCTTTTAGAAATAAAATAGAGTGTTGTATTTAGTATAATAATAAAACTTGGCAATGTTGACCAGGAAATGTGGTAAAAATTGTAGAACTTTCCCAGTTTAGAATTTTGCGTTTTTCTTACTTCTTTCATACTTTTTTCCTTAACTGATCTTTTTTTGGTCTCTGCACATGTCGTTAAAATGCTGAGGCTCGTTAGAATCGAACTGGAAGCACACAGGTGTGAAAATTTTTGCTGTGAAGAGGATCGTAACTCAGCCATTTGTGAACATAATCAAATGAATGCCACAATGGCCCAGCATCTTACCCAAATAATGCTTGAAATGTTTGTTGTGATAAAATTCTTGATTAAAAAGTGTGTCAAGCAATTTAATAAATGACTGTATAGGGAAACTTATTAACATCTATGGAGACAAGGAGTTCAAGATGTCGCATCTTTATACAACAGACAGGGAAAGAGGTTTTATTTCCCATATGTGCCAGTTGAAGCCACCCTGAGTGTAAAAGACATGGGGCACATAAATTTTTCTTTTCTGAAAATATTGAGCATTTCTTTTAACTTTGAAGATCTGAAATTTTGTTTATACCTTTCTGTATAACTTTCTTCTGTATAACTGCCTTTGCATTAAAGTGTTTACTGCTTTAAACATCTGTTTCTGCAATTTCTTGGCCATTTCTGCTCATTTTAACACCATCTCATTTTTTAACATACAAGTAATAACTAAGTTGTTATCTGGTCACATGTTATGAAACTAGACATCAAGACTCATGTTTTAGGATGGCTTCAAAAATGTTTTTTGAATTATTAGGTAACAAAACAGGTAGAAGGAAAAAAAATGTGTCCAAGTTGTCCCAGTTTACAGTGTTGTGTCCGTGTTTCTGTTTCTTTTTGTAATGATATGGAAAGACTTCCAGGCAACGAGAAGCTGTGCAACACAGGTTTTAATAAATGTTTGTTTAAAATGACACCCCATGTCTCCAATTTACTCTTCATCAAATGGGAACCTGTTTTGGCTTATAAAGAATGTCATTCATCTGAACACTGTAAATACACAATGACAACAGGCTTTACAAGGCAAATAGTTACATTGAGTACACTATATTACATATTCATTTTGTACTTGCTCTATAGCACATTGGCAACAATGGTACATGTGATATACATGATTCATGTTAACTTGCGTCTTGACCCCTATATTTTTAACTCTCTCCACACTCCAACTGACATTTGTTGTCTTTATTTGTTTTGCAGTCAAAGGAGTCGTCATCCGTGCTGAGCTGCGATATTTCAGCTGATGACAAGTATATTGTGACAGGCTCGGGTGACAAGAAAGCAACTGTGTATGAAGTTATCTACTGACCAATTTATCCATTCTTCTGAAATACTGCAGATGTGATACTGTGAATGTGTTTCCGGCTTGAAGAACTAAGTGTAATTTTGACAATACACACCAATAAGAAAGTGCTTGGATCCTGAGCATACTGCTGCACAGTTAAATATGACATATTGTGAGTATAAAAAAGGAGGAAGTGTTTGGAAACTCTGAAAGAACTCAGGTGCATTATGTTGAGGAACAAACTGTTATTAGTGGACAACATGGAGTTAAAGATAAAACAATGGGCCTATTGTATAGAGAAAATATATGGCACCATTCATTTTCTAATTGTTGACTACACACATGTAATAAATTTTATTGATGTCGTACACCTTTAAAATAGTTTTATCTGAAGTTCTTGTGCTCTTAATGTAAATGTGTATGTAGTTTCTTATAAAATAGATTTTTAGTTTTGCTCACAAAAAGACTGCTGCATAATATTTATGATATTGGCATGTATGTGTGGGAAGGATTTTGAGCTTCATACACTTGTCACTGGATCTGAAGAAATATATTTTCCATAAATTTAGGATTATCACATGTTGGTAACTAAAGCTTAGAGATGTAAACTCTGTTTCTTTTGATGTCTTATTACCATTACTCATTTTATGGTAACTTTCTTTAATACTTCAGATGTCCCTAAGTTATTTTAATTGTTTTTGCTTATCTTGTTTCTACAGAATTAGTCAAGATTTGTAAAATGTGAGTCAAATTGCTTAGTTTTTGAGGTATTTTCTCATTATGTCATATTATGAAAGCCTTTGTCGTTGTTGAATAACCAATATTAAGTGGACCACATATGATCACTGTTTGAAATGATTATTGTGTTTGACAGTTGTGGAGAATATTGTCTGAAGCTCAAAGTTGTTCACTCAAATATCTTGAATGGTACTACAATGGTAAAACCTTTGTCCGTAGTTTTGTTTGGCTGTATTGAAAGTTATATCAGCCTGGAGGAATCATTCTTTTTTGTTATTTGATATCTTTGTAGGGTGCTGAACACCATAACGCAAAAGCTGATGTTTTTTGACCTGAAAATAATTTATTATTCACAAACATTGTTTTATTGTGAATGCTTTTGTTAATTACATCTTCGTACTTTGATAAATATTGTTGCTCTACTCAACTGTACAATGTGAGAATAATAGATTTCTGTCATTATTGACTTTTTTATTTTTTCATTCATAATTATAAATATGATGAAAATAAAATAAATTTGACATTTTTGTTTGTAAGCAGTGTTCCATGTGGTCTCTAAATTATAATGCATTGATATTAATATAGATCTACCTAAGTGAGCAACTCACTCTATAATCACTTTGTTCAAATTTCTTTATTATGTTTCTATTGATTTAATCAATTGAACTGTACAGCTTTATTACCTTTCTATGTAGTAATTGAGTAACTAAATCACAAAGTGGTTATAGGTATGAGAAAAGCTTATGGGTGGTTCTCCTAGCTAGGTTTATACTTGCATATTATTGGGTACTGCTTGTATTTATCAGCAGGACCTGCCACCTAAATTTAATCTTCATCCTATGGTCAGACATAATAGTACATTTTTCCAATGTACCAAACAGTTTGTGATGGGACTACAGATGATCATTTTTCGTGCTTCAATGAACATTGTTAAAGTAAAGGTGTTGCTAGGTGCTATCATACAGCAAACATGAAAAGCACAAAAATTTTAATGTGAAGACAAAAACTGGCTTCTTCATTGACTAAATGTGCATGCATTTTGTGACTACCTTGTGCCAATAAGTCACAGTTTCAAGCACTGCTGATTACATGTACCAATTATATTAAGAAAAGTTAATGCATTGCTTAAATATTTGTTGGCAGAATGATTACAACTGTTGTTCATTAGGTTGAGAATGTAATTTGCCACATTGGCTGCATTGTTTCAAATTATTTAAAGAACAGAACCTTATATTAAACATTCAAACATGTTTTTCAAGTGTGATACCCATTTGAAAATGCAAACATAAAACACACACACATCAGTTTTGATCTAGACAACTACCAGTGTGGTAACCTGTATCACCTGAATTTGATGGAGATAGGTGGAATTTTTATTTTTATGTCTTTTCTGTGGGACAGGCTTGTGGTGGTGTGTTTTCTATCACTAAATTACTCTCTTTATTACTAACATCTTTGCTATGTTTCTGTTCTGGTTTTTAAAATTTGTATCATCTTCTTCACATCCATAAGGTGCATTTTTCAAGTCTTTTCAATAGAGTAGAGGACATATTTGCCGTTAAAAGATGCAGCCAAACTTCTTTGATGTCTTGCCATTTTTTCTTCCTTGTTTGAGAACAAGAAAGAAGTGGAGCAGCAGCTACATATTCTTTGCAATACAGTAATTAGCAAATCTTTTCTCACAGAGACACTAGATATAATGCTTTGTTCCAGTTTTAGCTTTGCAATTCGAGCTTTATGGAGCTGTAAAAGTCATATATTGCATTTTGTAGAAAGACATTTTAATAATGCTGTTTGCTAGTTTGTTTACAATAGTAGTATTGTGACATACCATTGAGTGCCTAACTTCAGTGATGACATGGAATTTGTTTTAGATCAAGATTATGCTAATCTGATCACTGTTTCAAGCATTGGTATCTGTTCTTGTTAATTGATGAAACTAAGTTTTACTGTTGCCTTTTGTGAGAATGTTTTCTTGTGGATGCTTTTTATGGTCAGTTTGAAGTTAAAATTTTTCAAGACTCTAAAACCATATTTCTGACCCCATATCTTCATTGAAAGGAAAGTTATAATTTTCCATAGAGAATAATGTTATAATTTTCTTCTAGAACATACTCAGGAGTTGATTGTGGTACATAAGCAAACTATGAATTAGAAATGATAGCAGAGAGAAAGAAGTTTGTTAATGTATGTAAATGCTCTCATTTAAGAAATGTGTTTGCTTTTTGGACATGGGATACGTCAGGTTGACCTGGCAAGTCGAGGCGTGGACCAGTTTCAACCCACTTCAAAGCTTGACCAACACTGTCACTCATCAGATATTTAATGCTACTCATTTAATATATTTGTATGATTTTTTTCCCAATAAGCAGTGCTATACTGTGAATTATGGCTTCAAATATACAGCAAATACGTGCTGCTGTTGTACAGGTTGTTTACCTGAAAGGGGGAAAATTTGATATTTTATTTTTATAGCCAGTGCACACTTGAAAATTTTTCAGATATATCTCATTAAGGCAGCTAATTAATGCTACAAGCTATTAGCAGAAGCTCAGATCATCTACCACTCTTGGGCACACCGTGGAAAAAAAAAAAAAAAAAAAAAAATCACAGAGCAACATGGTACCTCACAAGAATTAAGCAAATATTCCCTTCAAACAGGACAAGAGAACATATGTTTCAGTTGCCTCTTCAATTTACTGTGATATGTATATAAGCTATACATACTGATAACACAGGAAAGATCTACCTGTGATTCTATTACTGTAAGTCATTTATACATGTCAAGTAAAACAAGCAGCCACATTCTACCTCAGAATGAAACAAGTATTTTTAATTTTTGTTTTCCTTCTTCAGAAGTGTAAGTAATACACACAGAAAAAATATTTCTACAAAATGTATATTGTAAAATATGTGACGATTTATGTGCTGCTTAATGAGTGTTGTTATTCAGAATTCTGTATTGATGACCTCTTTAGAAATTTTTCATAAGTTGCTCCATCATGGAGGATTCAGGTATCCAATGAAGTTTTCTTTTAATGAACTCTGTAGCTGAAACTAATCCTTCCTAATAATTAAGAGTGGTTTCAAGAATCATTATAATCTATTGGAAGTTCTTCTGTTCAGACAAAGCTGTTTGGTATAACTGTTATCTGTGTGTGACGCAGAGATCAGTTTTAAAAGGGCAAGATATTTCTGTTGCTTTGTGTAACTATGAAAATTAAAATGTTTCTTTGTGCATAATAAAAAATGATATATCATTTAATGTTAAATTTTGTGTTTACTAAGGATTATGCACCTGATTTTTGATTTGTTTGTGAATAACAAATTTCATGCCTTCTACTGTCTGATTACTGCCTACATTTCCTCATGTCCAGTCTGTCTTACAAATGTCTAGTGTCTCTCTCTCTCTCTCTCTCTCTCTCTCTCTCTCTCTCTCTCTCTCTCTCACACACACACACACACACACACACACACACACACACACAGTGGGAACAAAGAATATATCCATGGTAAATTATTTAGACTGCTCTTGAATCAAAAAGTATTTTGTTAGTTTTGTTACAAAAAGGTACACCACAGGTTCTAGAGAGAACACTTGTGGCACTGCATACAGTGTGACCCAAAAAGTATACATACTTTAGGAGAATGACACAAACTGCAGACGTAATCCTATAATTAAATTTTCCTCTGCTGTAGTGTGTGTATTGTGGTTGGTAGTACAGATAAGTTGGTTAATTGAAACTTGGACAGAATGCAAAATTTGCTCATATGTGTTGGGTCACGATAGATTCACGTACGTTCTGATACACTGTTTTAATTTGTCAGGGCTTTTCTGAACGGTTTGAGGAAAGGATAAAACGTTCTTGAATTTGACAGTGGAGCTACTTTTTGGTAAAAAAAATTAACAATCTTAAGTATTTCTGTTTCAGGGGAATGCAATTTTTCCAACCTTTGCCAAGGGAGTAGATTCCATCTGGAATGTCAGTGGACAGCTTGGAGTAAGGATGCTTGTGGAGTATTGGCAGGCAGCACTGTGTCGGGAGTTTGCTCCTGGGGCCGTGGGGTAGTTCTCTTGTGACCTTCTGTACCACGCTACATCAACTTGGTGCCGATTTTTGGTTGCTTGCCGTGCCCGTCACAAATGTGTCGACTTTGAGCTGTCCAGTGACATTTCAGTATAGCATAAACCGGTTGAGGAAAATCAGTTTACATACAATACACAGCACGACATGTATTACAGCTATTCTCATTACATGACATTTATTGGCTGTGATAACTCCAAATGAAATGATCTCCTTACAACATAATTCATCTCTCATGCTATATACAGATCAATCTGTCACCACAACATAAATACAAAATCTCTACATGTAAGTACTATGCCCTCTCTGCCATATGCCGCATCATCATTACATCGAGCATCAAAGCTGTCATCTGATTACAGTAAGTTCAGCCCACTCCACTGATATACAAACTTTGCACGTATGAAGTTATCTGGGATAAAGTAGAGGGAGCAGAAGGCTATCTATAACTTGTACAGGAACAAGGTTGCAATTATAGCAGGTAGAACACATGATGTACTGAACAGAGCTGGACAGACAAGGAATATGTGGCACAATTTGACCAAAAGAAGGAATTAGGTGATAGGACACGTTCTGAGATATCAAGGGATTATCAATTTAGCATTGGAGGGAAGTGTGGGTAGTAAAAATTGTAGAGGGAGACCGAGAGGTGAATACATTAAGCAGATTCAGAAAGATGTACGATACAGGAGATGAAGAGGCTCGCACAAAATAGAGTAGCATGGAGAGTTGCATCAAACCAGTCTTTGGACTGAAGGCTACAGCAACAGAAGACATGAAAGGGAAACAATAATTGAGAAGGAAGTGACACATGGTTGCAACCTATCCCCATATTATTTAATCTTGTGATTGAGTAAGTAGTAAAGGAAACCGAGAAAAAATTTAAAAAGGGTGTTAAAGCTCAGGGACAGAAAATAAAAACTTCCAGTTGTTGAAACAATTGGCAATAATATGCACAAAAGAGATTTTATTCTGTTACTGGTTTCAGGCACCTAGCAACCTTCTTAGGCTGTACAGAAAAATACCACAAATAAGTCTGAGACAGCAGACGTGTGTGCAAGTTGTGTTTGCATGAGTGTGTGTGTGTGTGTGTATTGCTGACAAAGGCCTTAATGGCCGAAAGCTACAATTGTGTGAATCTTTTTGTTGTGCCTATCGCAACTCAGCATCTCTGCTATATGGTGAGTAGCAACTTTCCTTCCTGAAAATTGTTACATTCCATCCTGGATTTTCCATTGTTTGACAAATAGGAAAAAGTTAGATAAGAGTATTAAAATTCAGGAATGAATCTTTAAAAATTTAAAAGATAAATGGTACATACTTAAAATCATTGCACTGTTTGTGAGCATGAGATGTATGCAGAATATTGCTGTGATCCTAGAAACAACACAAAAAATAGGTATACAATAATGATTCCATTAATGCAAAAAGAACTTGTAAATGCTTACATGTGGTTCACAGTGCCTTTACGAAAATGATATAAGCAAACCAACCAAACAGGTGGTATAGACATGATATGCATAGCTTGATGTTGGTATCTGGGCTCGGGGGAGGGGGTAAAATGACAGAACACAATCTTACACAATTGTAGTTGCCACAAGGCATCAACAAAAAAATGATGTAAGTACATGTAAGCAGCGTTATTAGTAACATAGAAAAACCTAAGGATAGATAAAATAAGTTGATATAAATGACAGATGGCATTATGGAAGGAAAATTTGCAAACAAATTTCCGAAACGGCTGTAGTAATGACAGTTGCGTGCTAACATGGCACCTGTCGGCAAAAACAAGCTCATCGTGAGGCCGGAAGCTGTAACTGGGGTAAGTGGAGAGAATTCTCGATCAGTAGCTAATATCATCAGAAAGTAACTATAGAGGAAGGAATCGTGGGCATGGTTGTATGTTTCTATTATAGTGAAACAACTAGTATTATAATATATGTGTGTCACAAGTACAATTTGTGAATGAATTGTAACTAGTGGCATTCATACTAATTCTAAGTTATCTTAAGTTTTAGAACACATCACTGAACTCTTGTAGAGAGGTGAGTAACATGCTAGCTGGAAGTATGGCCGTACAAACAGCACGCGAAATGCACCGAGAGGCAAGAAGCAATAACTGGAGAAAATGCAGAAAAAATTCCTAGCTACTCGCCAAAATGAAGGGTCAAAAATATCATTAGTAGAAAGGAAAAGTGGGCATCATTGTATATTTCTATTACAGTCGAATAGCTATTTCAGAAATGTATACAAAAGTCCTTAATATGCATCACGAAGTAAATGTAACTAGCGACATATGTATTAGTTGTAGAAAATAAGTGCAATGTGTTAGACTATCTGACGCTGAATGAGTAAAAGTGCTTATTAACTGTAATACAGGTATACAACAATGCCCAAGTTTTCTTTCTCATATAGTTATTTTTGACCATTCATTTTGGCTACTGGAAAGGAACTGTTTCCCCATTTTTTCCATTTGCTGCTTCTCACATCTTGGCGCATCTCACACGCTGTTCATGCGGCTGTATGTCCTCCTTGCACACTAATAAAATCCCTACACAAGTTCAGCAATCTATTGTAAAACTTAAGGTACCATACAATTAGTGTGAAGGCTGCTAGTTACAAATCTTTCACGAACTGTAATTGCGACATTAATATATTCAGTACTAGTTGTTACACTGTAATAGAAGCATACAGTTGTGCCCATGTGTCCTTCCTCTGTAGTTACTTTCTGACCCCTAATACTATCTGCTGATTGAGGTGTTTCTCCATTTACCCCAGTTACAGGTGCTAGCTCCATGAAGTGCTTGCTTTGCCAAAGAGTTCCATGCTAGCACGCTACTGTCCTCACTACAGCTGTTTTGGAGATTAGTTTCCAAATTTCCCATCCATAGTGCTACCTGTCATTCATATTAACTTACTTTACTTATCATTAGGTTTTTCAATATTACTTATAATGCTGCTTATGTACACTTACATTTTTTATGTTGATGCCTTATGGCAACTACGACTGTGTAAGATTTTTTGTTTGTTACTTTTAATCATACTTTTACCCCCACCCTGAAATCGAACCTAAAGCTATACATGGCATTGGGTGATCAACTCCAGTTCTGTCATGATGTGTGAACTACTTGTTTGGTTTCCTCATACCATTTTTGTACAGGCACTATGAAACACATGTAAGCATTTACAAGTTCTCTTTGTTTTAATGGAATCATTATTGTATTTCATATTCTTTGTGTATTTTTTATGACCACAGCAATATTCTGCATACATTTCACACCCACAAATAATGTGATAATTACAAGTATGTACCATTTTATCTTTAAATTTTTAAACTTTTCATTCCTAACTTTTAATATTCTTATGTAACTTTTTCTTATTTGTGGTATTTTTCTGAACAACCTTTTGAAGAAGGGCACTAGGTGCCTGAAACTGGCAAAAGAATAAAATTTGTTCTGTGGAAATGGTTGCTGAGTATCTCAACAAACAGAAATACAGAAGTTGAAGCTGGAGAAAATACTGAAAAACTTAGATATCTGCCAATGACTTTGTAATTATATTGGACAGCCAGCAGTTTGGAAGATCTGTTGATTAGAATGGACAGTGTCTTGAAAAGCGGTTACAAGATGAACATCTGTCAAAGTAAGGTAAACAAGTGCAGTCAAATTTGATGAGTTGATACTGAGTTAAATTATAAAATTAGGTACTGAAAGTAGTAGGCATGTTCTTATATTTCGGTGGCAAAATAAGATGATAGCTGAGATAAAGAGAAACTGATAATAGCAAAAAAATTTTCTGAAAAAGAGAGATGTCAACACCTAATACGAATTTAAGCATTACTAAGCTTAGTCTGACACTATTTTTCTAGAATGTAGAATTTTATGGAAGTGGAATGTAGACATTACATAAAAGAAAATACAAACTCTTGAAATGTGATGCTACTTGAGAATACTGAAGATTTGATGGATTGTTTAGGTAACTTATGAGTAAGCGCTGTGTCATATTAGCACACCTTGACTGCAAATCTTAAGACACAAATGAATAGCTAATTTGGTCCTGGCATGGGTTGGGGTTGTGGGGAGGAGTGTAAAAATTGTAGAAGCACCAAGTCTTGAGAAGTGAAAATAGGTGTCTATGGACATGGGATGTTTTAGTTCAAATAATGGAAAGTCAAAGTTGGACTATAAACAATATTATGAAAAGGATAGATTGCTACTTACTGTAAAGATGACACATTGAGTTGCAGAAGGCACAGTGAAAAGATTGTTCCACATTTTAGCTTTTGGCTGAAGTCTTATTCAGAGAATAAGACCAGAAGGTCAGGGATAGCTGTCATCCGTGGATTGAATAGTACTACAAATGAACTATTTTAAAATGGCCCGAATATTCATTTTTGTCTCGTGCTGGTTCAAATGTAAACGTCAGCTCCATATTAGGATTTGTTTTGCACATTTATTATGCCAAACCAGTATTGGGCAGTCAGAATGTTAAAACCTACACAGTTACAAACTTATTTGTGACAGACATTTTGTTGTGCCTATTTGCAACTCAGCATCTCTGCTACATGGTGAGTAGCAATTTTCCTTTTCTTATAATGTTACATTGGGGAGTAGATGGCCACCGAGTAAGTGACGCCAGAAACCATTTCCAGAAAGTTAAGTGATTTAGACAGGACAGGACAGGAATATAATTTAGTTTAACACTGACAACAAATTAAATACGTGCATTAGTGTATCGTTTAGTCTTGCCGTTAAAGGTTTGACTTTTTTTTGCGTATTTTTTCAGAAAACACGAAAAGATCGTAACTTCGCGAAGTCGCGCTTAGGCTTAAATTTTGTAAACGTGTTTGTTTCTTGTTTCAAGGTAATTTAACTAGTTTCTCGGTAACAAATAAGTAAACTACCGTAAATAGCGTATAACTTCATTGTTTTAATACAGACTTCAGAAAAACAGTGTAACTTTATATCAGAAACTTGCCTATATACATTTGTTTATAGGCCTATTCTCGTAACGTTTTTGGAGAATCAAAGTTAAAGTATATCGTTTAATTGTCCTTTTTTCATTCCATCGAGTGAAATATATAATAAATAGCGTATACCTTCGTTGTTTTAATACAGATCTCAGAAAAACAGCGGAATTTTAAATCAGAAACTTGCTTATATACATTTGTGAATAGGCTTAATTCTTGTAACGTCTTTTTTGATTTTCGGTAATTTAATTGATTTATTCTAGCTAAAGTATTATTTTTGCCATGAGTGAGAAGTGCCTGACTTGCCGTAGAATTGTTAGTTCCGGGGTTTGGTGTGATGGATGCAGTAGTTTTTTTCACTGGGGGGATTGCAGTGGCATGGGTGTTGGGAAAGTGGATCAGGCTCATCAGTGGTTATGTAGGATTTGCAGCAGAGATAGGAAGATAGTGGAACAGGAGGGGAAAATTGCTGCCCTTCAGGCTGAGCTAGATCAGGCTAGGGAAGATCTGGACAGGTTAAGGAGGGAGAAGGGCAAAGAGAGGTGGGAAGTGGCAACAGGTAGCAGAAGGAACAGGCCTAGAACTAAGTCTGACAGTTTTGTGGTGAATGTCAAAAATAAGTTTGACCTGTTGCTTCAGTTAGAAACTGATGAGCCTCAAGCAGAGGTAGGTGTAGACAGGACACAACAAACTTTCAATAGGAAATTGAAAAAGAATCTAGGAAAGTCATCGAAAAGGAAGAAAGTTTTGTTGTTAGGCAGTTCTCATGCCAGAGGTGTAGGCCAACTTCTGCAGGAGGAATTAGGACCAGAATACCAGGTCACAAATTTTTTCAAACCAAGTGCTAGTCTGGATCAGGTGACAGAGGATTTAGGTCCACTCTGTAAAGGATTTACCAGGGAAGACACCGTGGTTATTGTGGGAGGGCCAGGGAACAGCATCGACAGAGATCCTGGGTACAGTATAGAGTGTGACCTGGTAAAGATTGCGTCGGCATCGAGACAGACCAATGTTGAATTTGTATCTGTCCTGAGACGCCATGACCGGCCTCATTTGAACTCTTCTGTTGGGAGAGTTAATTTGGAGTTGGAACGGCTGCTTGAGTCGGGTGTGGGGGCTCATATTGGTGTGGTTCCTGTTGATTATCTCAGTAGGTGGGACTATACCAGGCATGGCCTACATCTCAACAAGAAAGGGAAGGGGAAACTGGCTGGGGTAATAGCAGGAAATTTAAGGGGGGGAGGCACTGCCATGAATGGTAAAATACCAGTGGTTACAGGTGTTGGAGCAGCACCTTTTTTTAGGATAGGTAAGACAGCAAGATGTCAAGTTCTACGAGAGGTCAGGATTGAAACAAATCTTCAGTTTAGGAAAGAAATTAAACAGCACAATTCTAGCACATTGGATCACCAATCACAGCTATCAATTATAAATTTTCACCAATCACGAGAAATTTTATCTCCA
This sequence comes from Schistocerca piceifrons, assembly GCF_021461385.2. Lineage (NCBI taxonomy): Eukaryota > Metazoa > Arthropoda > Insecta > Orthoptera > Acrididae > Schistocerca > Schistocerca piceifrons. The sequence goes on from NC_060144.1 coordinate 597,564,900, forward strand.
CCAAGTTGTATCTCAGTCCTAGGTAATTGCATTGATGAATTAAAGTCACCCAACCCAATTGACATAATCTGCCTCTCTGAACACCATGTGACCACTGGTATAGGAACTAGGCCTAAGCACAATGAGAAACTCAGACAGGAGAGTACTGCAAATGTTAGAATAAGGAAAGGTTCTCATAAAAGTATAATTAAAAATAATGTAAGTATATTTCATCAAAATATTGGGAGTTTAAAGAATAAAGTAGATGAGCTTCTGGTTTGTTTAGAAGATTTAGAAGCTGAGAATGAAATAGATATACTATGCCTGTCTGAGCATCACATTGTTACTGATATGAATAAGGTAAATGTAAGTGGTTATAAGCTCTCTGCACATGTAATGAGAGAAAATATGGAGAAAGGAGGAGTTGCCATATATGTCAAAAGTTATCATTGTGCAAAAAGTATTGAAACAAAAAAGTTTTGTGTAGAGAAACATATAGAAGCATGTGCCTGTGAGCTTAAATTAAATAAAGGCACATTTATAATTGTAACTGTATATAGGTCCCCATCAGGAAATTTTCATCTATTTCTGAAAAATTTGGACTCCTTGTTGTGCTATCTGTCAGACAGGGGGAAGCAAATTATTATTTGTGGGGACTTCAATGTAGATTCTCTGAAAGAGGGTAATAGGAAAAATGACCTTGAAGTATTACTCGGTTCTTTCAATTTGACACCCGTTATTGATTTTCCTACTCGGGTGGTAAAGGATAGCAGCTCACTGATAGATAACTTCTTTATAGACCAAGATAAGTTTAACCAGATAAATGCTCAGCCTGTTGAGAATGGTCTTTCTGATCATGGTGCACAGCTAGTTACAATATATGACATAGCTCCATTCAGCAATACTAAACAGTCCTCCAAAGTAGTACGTTCAGTCAACGATTTAACAATTGCAAGTTTCAGGGAAAGCCTACAGCAGTTAGACTGGGATGAGGTGTACCGTGAACCTGATGCCAATTTAAAATATAATTTATTTCATGACATTTTTGTAAATGCATTTGAAAACTGCTTCCCCAAGAAAATAGTTAAATATACTCGTAAGAAACCTTGTAACAAACCATGGCTTACTGAGGGTATAAAAATATCTTGTAACCGGAAAAGGGAAATGTATCTGACAGCAAGAAAGAGTAGTGACCCAGAAACTATCAAAAATTATAAAAACTACTGTGTTATATTAAGAAAAGTTATTAAAAAATCCAGGAGTATGTGTATCATGTCTGAAATCAGCAACTCTGATAATAAAATTAAAACAATTTGGAATATTATTAAAAGAGAAACAGGTCAACCAAGTGCAGAGGAAGACAGTATTACCATCAAATTGAATGAAAACTTTACGAACAAAAAGTCAGAAGTTGAAAATATTTTTAATAATCATTTTCTAAATGTTGTGGATATAGTAGGATCCAGGTGTTCATTAGAAGATGCTAGGCTGTTAATGGAAGAGGCCATACCTATGCAATTTGATACAATTGAAATCTCACCCACTTCTCCCTCTGAAATTAGGAAAATAATAAACTTGCTTAAAAGCAAAAACTCACATGGAATTGATGGCATTTCCAGCAAAATACTAAAAGCTTGTTCTCAACAGATAAGTAAGATTCTCAGCCACCTGTGTAATAGCTCTCTGGAACAGGGCATTTTCCCTGATAGACTGAAATATGCTATTGTTATACCTTTGCATAAAAAGGGGGATAGATCTGATGTCAACAATTACCGTCCAATCTCCCTTCTAACAGCTTTATCCAAAATTTTTGAGAAAGTAATGTATTCAAGAGTAGCTTCACATATCTGTAAAAATGAAGTACTAACAAAATGTCAGTTTGGTTTCCAGAAAGGTTTTTCAACAGAAAATGCCATATATGCTTTCACCAGTCAAATTTTGAATGATCTGAATAACCGAACACCACCCATTGGAATTTTTTGTGACCTCTCAAAGGCTTTTGATTGTGTAAATCATGAAATTCTGCTAGACAAGCTCAAGTATTGTGGCATGAGTGGGACAGTGCACAAATGGTTTAATTCGTACCTAACTGGAAGAGTGCAGAAAGTTGAAATAAGTAGTTCTCGTAACATGCAAAGATCAGCACATTCCTCAAACTGGGGAACTATCAAGAATGGGGTTCCACAAGGGTCAGTCTTGGGTCCTTTGTTGTTCTTATTATATATTAATGACTTGCCATTCTATATTCATGAAGAGGCAAAGTTAGTTCTCTTCGCTGATGATACAAGTATAGTAATCACACCTGAGAAACAAGAATTAACTGATGAAATTGTCAATACTGTCTTTCAGAAAATTACTAAGTGGTTCCTTGTAAACGGACCCTCACTGAATTTTGATAAGACACAGTACATACAGTTCCGTACAGTGAATGGTATGACGCCATTAATAAATATAGACCTTAATCAGAAGCATATAGCTAAGGTAGAATATTCCAAATTTTTAGGTATGTCCATTGATGAGAGATTAAATTGGAAGAAACACATTGATGATCTGCTGAAACGTTTGAGTTCAGCTACTTATGCAATAAGGATAATTGCAAATTTTGGTGATAAACATCTTAGTAAATTAGCTTACTACGCCTATTTTCACTCATTGCTTTCATATGGCATCATATTTTGGGGTAATTCATCACTGAGGAATAAAGTATTTATTGCACAAAAGCGTGTAATCAGAATAATAGCTGGAGTCCACCCAAGATCATCCTGCAGACATTTATTTAAGGATCTAGGGATATTCACAGTAGCTTCTCAGTATATATACTCTCTTATGAAATTTGTTATTAACAACCAAACCCAATTCAAAAGTAATAGCAGTGTGCATAACTATAATACTAGGAGAAAGGACGATCTTCACTATTCAAGATTAAATCTAACTTTGGCACAGAAAGGAGTGAATTATACTGGCACTAAAGTCTTTGGTCACTTACCAAATAGTATCAAAAGTCTGACAGATAACCAACAAGTATTTAAGAAGAAATTAAAAGAACTTCTGAATGACAACTCCTTCTACTCCATAGAGGAATTTTTAGATACAAATTAAGAAAAAAAAAGAAAAAAAACAAAAATATTAAAAAAAATAATAAAAAAAATAAAGAAAAACAAAAAACACAAAAAAATTGTTTTATTAACTTAAGTATGTTGTTAAATTAACCTAATTATGTCATGTATTGGAAAATTCGACTCGTTCCACATCATTACGAAATATCGTATTCATGATCCATGGAACTAGTATTAATCTAACCTAATCCAATCTAATCATCCTGGATTTTCCAGTTTTTGATTACATGATCAAAGTTCTATTTGAATACATACAACTATAAATGTTTTGGTCAACAGCAATGGAACCACCACTACTGGTTTCCTAGGATAGTCCACGGTTGTACTAGGAATTGAAGACTAAGCAGACATATGTACTGGATGCTAAAGAGTAGAAAACTGTTGGCGAGTGACTGAAATGCAAACAATATAACAACTGGCTACAACCTTACCGGTACCTATATCTGAGCATACAAACTAAATATAACTGAACTACATTTTATAACAATATTGTTTGTCTAGCATAATGCAGCCTTACTAACTTGTAAGTATCATTTCAGCATGTTACTACAATCACTTTTATGCAGTCTCTCAGGTTTCATTGGCATGATTGATTATAACATGATTCCGGGTGTTTTGCTGAATAGTTTATTTTTCCATTTTATCCACAATATTTCAATTATCAACCCGTCATTTTCGGGTGCTGCGGGTTTTGCAATGTGCACTCATTACCCGGACTCCAACCAGACTGTGAACTATTGTTGCTCTTGTACTGCTATTTATAGACAAGTTTGATTCCTGATACCCACTATGCCCTTTGATGGTTTTTTTGTTCTTTGGAGTTGGCAGTGATATTCCATTTAATGCAAATTCTCTCAGCATTTTCCAACTCTGGTGAATTTGATGATCAATGACATTTTAATAAGTTGAGTGCTGGGGCCACAAATTATTGATACTGAAAATGTAATAAACAGGGATGGTTGTTTCAATTGCTGGAATTCTGCAGGAGAGATGGTTTAGTGGCAGGTAGGTTATTGTTTGAAGTAAGAGAGCCACAAAGCGACACGATACAGCAGGAGTCTAGTGCAGAAATCTTCGGCGGATTGCATGCACTAAGATTGGTAAACAAGGAGGACTGTAACAGAGAAAAAAGTAGTACCATCCAAGGCATTGGTTAGTGACCACCGGCTTTTGGTGATAAGCACATGAATCATGAAAGAATGAAAGGAGACAGAGAACCAGGAAAGGAGAATTATAGTATGAAAACTGAAGTCGAGGAAGAATACCAGTAGATTATAAGAGAAAGATTACTAAAGGACGAACCAGAAATGGAGAAGAGGGATGGGGACAGTTTAAAAGTGCTGTGGTAAAAGCTGCATTATCTGTATGCAGAAAGGGCAAGTATAGTTAAACGTCAATATAACAAATTTCATGGGACCATGAAAATTACATAGTTGTACCAGGGTTATTGTTATAATGAGGTTTTCTTATCATGACTCAGAGCAAGGAGCCATGTTTTCATGACTAAGAAGTACATTACTATCATACTTTTCTGATTAAAAATAACATTAAAAGACAAATAATGAAACACATTTTGTTCACTTCATTTATTAATACTGTACCTGTAGAATATCTTAATTTTGTGTGCAGAAAAATTCACTTATTTTCCTTTGTTTCTTTTTTCTTAAAGAGTCTCTTGTGAATATTGTCTTTATTTCCATTAATGCAATCAATTGCTGTGCTGAAACGCTGGGTATTGAAAATGCTACTTGCTGAATGGTTTCCAACTGACCTATTAGCTCCACCAGAGGAGGGGGATTCACAGTTATCACATCACTGACATCGTCAAAATCTTCAACTGGCAAATTACCCTTTAACTCCTCGATGATAGATTCATCGGTATACGTTTCGAACACCAACGCCTCATCATCCACTGACAAGTATTCAACTACTGAAGTATCTATGGGACTGGTCACCTTTCTTTCAATGTTTGCAATCATGTGTTGAACTAAATGTGAACAGTATTTTGTCTTAAAGTTCTTAATTATCCCCATATCTAATGGCTGAAAAATCGATGTACAGTTTGGGCGGAAGTAGCAAAGTTCAATGTTCTTCAGCGCTGGCATGTTGTTCTGCGTACTACAACTATCCACCATCAATGCAATTTTCTTATTTTTCATTGTCATCTCTTTAACAAACGAAAACAGCCACTCACTAAAAAGAGTAGATGTCATCCATGCTTTTCAATTTGCCTTGTAACTGGCTGCAATAAAGGAAATCGCATTTACAATACGACTGTAGCAAAACGTTATAGATGAAGCTATACTGTATTGAAGGAAGTTAAAATAAAATGTATGTACCATCAGATGGGGTGATTTCGGACGATTTTGTCATTATTTCGATTGTAACTTTCGTATATATTGTTTGATTAAATTGATTGTTATGGAGGTGGTAGGGTATATGTGTAATGAATAAAATATCCCAGAACTAGAAAGTGTGTGTGTGTGTGTGTGTGTGTGTGTGTGTGTGTGTGTGTGTGTGTGTGTGTGTGTATATATTTATCTGAGGCATTTAAATAAAATGCCCAAAGTCACCCCATGGATTGGGGTGATTTTGGACACAAGTGTTTTTTAAATCTCTGTCTGAAGTTACAGTATATAGAGGATGAATTTGGACAGTTACTGCCTTTTTTGAAAATTCTACATGCTTTTTATTTGATTTTGGTGACTTTTTACACATTTTAAGGCAGCCCTTTGTTATGAATAAGTGATATGGAATGATATAATGAATTTTATATATTACAGATAAGTTTTTATTTTGCAAGAATTTAAATAAACAGTCTCTTTGTTCACTTTTGCGGGAGCTCATTTAATATTTTATCTTAAGCGAACAGAAAGATCTTCTGACTGTTGGAGGAATAAATGCACCCATTCTTCTCCTGGAAAATTATTTCTTCTCTTTTCGGCCAGATTTATCAAGGTAGCCTTTAACTAAATATCTAATATCCAATTTAGTGAAGGGAAATCCCCAATGTGCAGCCCTCAAGATACCTTGCTTCAACACTTCTTCTTTATTTAGCACTGGCTGTGCTCCCATTTTTTTCGGATGTGCTTCCTGCACTTTATTTTGTAGGGTTGATTTAGGTATACCATACTAATCACATGCTTTTCTGTGCAAAAATTTACCACTCTGAATATCATGAACAGCTTTATCTAAAAGTTCTGGGTCATAAATACACCGTACTGTAGCACCTCTCCTGCTTTTATACGTTCTTGGCATTGTCCGAAATCACCCCACACAGTACACAGTTTTTCAAAAATCGTCGTTATTTTATAACCTTGCACGAGAAACTCGACAAACTTGTACGCACGAGAAACTCGACAAACTTGTACAGAAATTATCTCAATGCTATTAGCTACTGAGCATGTTGACAGTTACGGTTACAATAACTTCCCGCTTGGCACAACAATAGAAAGTTTTCACTTTACGATAATGCATGGATTTTTAACACTGAGAGTGTTCGTCAATTATTCACCTAGGGAAACAACTGACGCAAAATAAAAGTTGTGGAAAGTGATAAATGCAATCTTGTGTTTAAAATAACTGGCGCATGGATGTTAAAATAAGTAACTCTTTGTTTCTATGCAGTAGCAAGAAGCAAATAAGCCATAATGTCCAAATTCGCCCAGGTGCCCGAAATCACCCTGTTTGACGATACTCTCTTCTCTGGTAATCTTCTTACATTTTTGAAGCACTGTGGGTTTGATGATCGTCTGATCACAATTGGTGCCAATTCATGGGCCCCTTGCTGTTCTTACTTTACATAAATGACCTTCCTCACAGCCTACCAGAGACAAAAACCCTTTTGTTTGCTGATGACACCTCTGTACTCATATCTGCATCCAAACAAATTCTCCAATCTAATATAGATAGGACCACAGATCAAATAAGTCGATGGCTTCAAAGTAACAGGCTGCTTCTTAATGCAAAAAAGACAATTGGAATAACCTTCCACACTGCCCAAAACAGAAATCCATTACTACCAACTATATCACTGGAAAAAAATAATGTTAAACTTGAAAATGAAATAAAATTTTTGGGGGTCACTATTACTGATATGCTCACACATAAAAGACACATTGACGTTACCAGCACAAAACTTAGTAAAGTATGCTTCATGATTAGATCAATAAGGAACGTCACTAATACAAGTACCCTAACCACAGTGTACCACGTACTCTTTCACTCTGTACTTAGCTACGGAATCATCTTCTGGGGCCAAAATTCTGAATCAATTAAGATATTCAAACTGCAAAAGAAGATAGTCAGAACAATTATGTTCAAAAAACAAAGAGACACTTGTAAACCATTATTTAAGAAACTAAATATTTTGCCCCTCCCATGCCAATACGTACTAGAATTATTATTCTTTACCAAAAAAAGTATCAACAAAATTAGCAAAAATATGGATTACCATGATTATGACAAAAGATCAAAAACCTCTCTAAGAATACTTCCCCACTCAACAAAACTGTACAGTGATGGTGTAAAGTGCATGGGAATAAAATTATATAACCATCTTTCAACTTTTATACAAGAAATCGAAGAAATAAATAAATTCAAACAGACAGTGAAATCTCTTTTAATAAAAGACTGCTTTTATACCATCCAGGAATATTTGGAATCAAAATTGGGTTAGTGCATGATAATGTATCAAAGCTTAATGTTATTAAGTCAATTTTGTCACATCATGTAACAATTCTCTGTAAAGCTGTAACTTTAAGTAACATAATTTGTAGGTAATGTAAAATAATCATTCTTCTGTGTTCTTGTTTCCTGTTTTAGACTCCTGTAGACTGTATATTTGTATTGACTTATCCCATATCAGTTGTACAAGCCATTGTACTGATTTGATCTATGGAACAAATAAATAATAAATAAGTGTGTCCCTGAGGCGTTGCTACAGAGAAGAGGAGTTAGGCGTACTTTAGAGTGCTTCCCTCCTTTACGCTTTCCTCTTCTAAAGGCCATCAGTTGGTAAAACAATCCTGTCTCATCTGCGTTGTACAAGATTTCAGGGCTGTATTTTTGTAACAGTTTACACATGGTGTTTTTCCTCCAAATTTCTGCTTCACCTAAAGGCACTGATTTTTCTTCTCCTGAAATCAGTTAAAAAATGATCCCATGCCTGTCCTTAAATCTTTGCAATCATCCTTTACTTGCCTTAAAATTAGAATTGCCAAGCAAGTTAGCAAAATCTAAGGCCTTTTGACATATTAACAGACTATTAATTGGTACATTCTGTGCACGCATCTCATTAAACCACCACGGTGTAGCACTGTCCACATCGTCAGCAGTAGCCATCTTCATTCTTTTTCTTGAAGGGTTAAATTTGCCACCTGCAATACTTCCTTCAGTTTCTTTTCATTAGGAATGTAGCTAACGTTGATTGTGCAAGACCGTACTTCCTCGCAACGTCTACTTGTTTTATTCCATTATTGAAGTCTTTGGAAATCTCCATTTTTGTCTCCAACCTTATTTGTTTCCCAGTTCTAGCCATTGTCCAAATCTTTCACAGATTGCCAAAATCGTGGAGTTAAGCTGCATACGAGTCCGACAAAAACACTTCTGTCTACTACTGAATCTCAACAAAGGACAAACTAAACACTCGTTCAAACAAAGGAGCTCTCTGATGTTTGCCGCTCAGCACAGCTCGCCTGTGGGTGTAAGCTATTCTCTTTACTGCTAGAATAAATACAGTACTGTAGTACGTAGTGAAGCTTCTGGAAATAGTGCCAAAGTCCAGTAGCTAAATAAACCCTGTCTGCCACTATAGTGAGCTTCTTAGAAATAGGAAAGAGTAAAGAAATTTTGTCTTTGTTATAAAAGAGTGTTGCTAAATTTACTTCATCGTTGTAATGAGAGTTAATTAACATAGTACATATCAAAAATCAGCCAGGGCCATATAAAATTATTGCTGTACCAAGGTTTATTGGTGTACTGCTAATCGTTATATGGAGGTTTGACTGTAGCATGAAAATGGTGAAATGAAAGCATCAAGGAGGTAGTGTGAAAGAAGAATAAGGCCTTCAGATTGTGGATCCACGAAAGTACCAACTTAGCAAGACAGGAGTAAAGAGAAAGAAGAAGTCACTGATTAGAGAAGAAACTGGGCACGCAGAAATTGGATTGGCACAGGAAAGAGTGAGGAAGAAAGGGACCATGTATGGATGAAGTAAGGGTCAAAATGGTGAAGGCAGCAGGGGAGGTTGGGAAACAGTGGCCGTATCATATGATGAGGGTGGTGTGGAATGAGAAAATGACTCCAGAAAGGGAATAGCAAGGATTGTAGAAACTACAGTGGTGTCACACTGATACCACACTGTGGCAAGATATATGAAAAGATCCTGGCGAGCAGAATCCAAATGAGGGTCGAGAACAAAATGAGAGAGGAACAGCATGGCTTCAGACCTGGGAGATCTACTGTTGACCTCATATTTGCATTGAGGCAGCTTCAGGAACACCTCTATGAATATGGGGAAGGCTTTGTAATGGCCTTTCTTTATAGAGAAAAGGCATTTGATAGTGTCTGTAGAAGAAAGGTCTGAGAAGCACCAGAAAAGAAGGGAGCTGAAAAAGAGACAACAGTCGGAGTGGAGGAGATGTACTGTGGAAGTTTGTGTTGTGTGAAAATGGGGAATGAAAGAACAGGCTGGTTCCAGAAAACTAGTGGTGTGAAATGGGGCAGTGCTTTGTCACCACTCCTCTTGATTGTGGTCTTGGATGAGATGATGACTAAAGTGGCAGAAAAAACTGGAGAAGATAATATGAAAGCAATGGCATTCACAGATGAATTGATAATCTGGGAAACAGGAAGGAGGAGATTCAGAACAGCTGGATGCTTGGGAAGAAACTGAGAGACAGTATGGAATGAAATTTAATGTAAAGAAATGAGAGATCCTGGTTACAGCTAGAAAGAAAGATGAACCAAATAGCAGAATAAGGATTTGAGGTGAACAACTGAAGAAGATGGAAAGAGGTAAGTACTTGGGAAGTGTGGTAGAGAAAAATGGAAGAAATGAGAAAGAAATCAGTGAATGTGGCAGACAGGCAGAAGCATTCCTGCAAAATGTTACGAGCTTCATTTGGAAAGAAGATGTCCCAGAAAGAAGCAAAGAAATGATATATAGAAGTTACTACATCCCAATATTGACCTATACAGCTTAAACATTGGTAATGAAGAAAAGAGATGAGAGCAGATTACAAGCATGTGAGATGAAGTTCCTTAGAACTCAGATAGGAGTAAGAATGAGAGATAGGGTGAGGAATGAAAGGGCAAGGGAAATAGTGAAAGAAGAACCTTTGCAGAGCAGGACAGAAACATCAAGGCTAAGGTAGTATGAGCACTTAAAGAAAATGGGAAAGAAGAGGATTCCCAAGAAGATACGTGAAATGGAGATGCTGAAAGGTGTGGAGGAGTTTACTGAGAAACAGTTGAGGACTTGACCAGAGAGATCACAAAAAGACAGTGAGGAAACAGGACTAGATAATGAGGGTTATGTTCCAAACAAACCTATTCTAGATGATGAAGATGATAATGATGATGGTGGTGGTGGTGGTGGTTTCAATTTAAATAATGCTTAGGGTCTGGCAATCAGTGTATTAAAATTTCGTTGGACATCACATCCACCAGCATTGAAAAATGCCAAGAGAATTTGCATTTTATGTCATATAAGTGAGAGCTCTGCAAAACGAAAGAGCATTAAAGGGCATAGTGAGAGCTGGGTACTGAATTCAGGTATAAATAGTGGTATGAGATCAACAACAGTTCAGTCTGGTTGGAGTCCAGGCTGTGAACACACATAACAGAAAAACACACAGTACCTGAAGAAGACGACTGTGTCAGTCACTGAAATATTGCACATAAAATAGAAACAACATGACAGAACATCCAGAATCACACTATAGGGTTTATGCACATTATGGTATCAAATTCCACACACCATAAAAAAAAAACAACAACAACATTAGCTGGGCCAAACAACGTGATGGCCAGAATGTCTCTGACGAAAAGGGCACAGCTGAATTATAGCTGGTAAATCGCAGGAGGCAGTTCAGTGTGTATTGACAACATCCACGCAAATGAAGAAATGCAAACTGTGCACTTTACTATAAACTTAAGTATTTGTAAGAGGTAACACAAAGTACAGATAACTGAAATAGTCATCTACATACTCAAAAGGCCATAAAACTGAAAGGACTGTCTACAATTATTCTCGGCAAACCGTTGGGAAATGTGTGGCACAGGGTACTCACCAGTGTAGCAGATATGTGGGTTTCTTCCCATTCCATTCATACACAGGAGAATGACTGCTTAACTGGCTGTGTGCCCACTGCAAATAGTCTAATGCTGTATCTGCCTGTTGTCCAGGAATGATACATAGGAGACAGTAGTATATTTCCAGATTCCCTACCTACTGATTCTCGAAACTTGTAAGTTACCTTTTCCAGGACAGTTCACACTGCCTCGCGGGACGAGCCGAGTGGTCTGAGGCCCTGCAGTCGCGGACAGTGCGGCTGGTCACAGCGGAGGTTAGAGTCCTCCCTCGGGCGTGGGTGTGTGTATTTGTCCTTAGGATAATTTAGGTTAAGTAGTGTGTAAGCTTAGAGACTGATGACCTTATCAGTTAACCCGTAAGATCTCACACACATTTGAACAGTTCACATTTGGCTTCAGCTATCTGCCAGTTCAGATTTTTCAGCATCTACAGAACACTCTGTTGTGAGTTCAATTAAGTTTTTGTTGTTGTTTGTGCTGATCTTCTTTGTATACACTCAATTTCCCTTGTTAGTCTGTATTTGCTGAGAGCAATATTTCAGGATGGGTCTCATGAATGGTTTGTAAACAGTCTCCTTTGTGACTGACAATAGTTTCCCAGTTTCCTGTCAGTGAACCAAAGTCTGCGACCTACTTTACTAATGATTAAGGCATTGTGGTCACTCAGTTTTATTTCCACACAAAGTGTTACTCACAGATATTTGTATGAGTTGTCCGATTCCATATGCCAGCCATTGCTATTGTAGCGATGGGGTACTATTTTTTTTCTGTTTTTGGGAGTGCACAATTTTCCATTTATAAACATTTAAATCAAACTGTCAGTATTTGCACCATTTTGAAATATTATTAAAATCTGACTGAAAACCTAACCTAACATAATTTAATTTAATTTAATTTATACAGCTCTTTTCACGCGGTACTTCATTATAGATAACTACTCGTGTTTCTTTGTCACTCTTTTTCTTCTTCTCCTTCTTTATTCAAAAACATTTCTGCCTATGTAGGTTGTTGAAAGAGGTAACTAGATCATCCTTAAAAGGTGTGAGGTTAGTATTAACATTGTTTGCCAGGTCATAAATATACATCATGAACAGCAAGTGTCCCAACGCACTTCCCTGAGGGCACACCTTGTAGTGATGCTGACCTGGTTTTCATAATGTCTCCCCAGCAACTTCATCACTACTAAGCTCGAAGTCTAAATGTCCGTGGGATGGTGTTTGCTTAAAGATGTACATGGCACCGTACACACATTAAGTTCAGCTCTGAAGAATGGTATCCAGTTTGTTCAGTTATTAAGAAAGGTGATCAGTTTGTGAACTTTGAAAACTTATTGGTCCACAGAATCAGATCAGCACCTGCAATGACCTGTTGTCAATCCAGTGGTGAAGTTAATAAATTAAATGTGGCACAAAACAAAGTTCACATTTATACAAAAATGTCACAGTTTGTACTTAGTACTGTCCAGTAATAATTTGTTGAAAAGGATCACACTTCAATTATTGATTTACTTCAATCAATAATGAGTATCACCCTGTCCAACAATCTCTGGTTTTGGTGACAATAACATTCCCCACTCTTGCTAAACACAGCATAGTTCAGTTAAAATGTTCCGTAATTCTGATTACTGAGCTCACTTTGAAAGTAAACATTAATATTAAGGTGTCTCATGTATTTATATTTGTGTATAGAATGTCTGTGACTGTGGTGTGAGCCAACTTGGAGAGTGCACCTAAGATAGTTCTTCCTGGAGGGATTTTGGACTGTGAATTAACAGTGTTGTGACAGAGATGGTCTTATACAGTCTGGTGTAGGAATAAACTGTTATTCTGAAAACTACATAATAGGTGGGTTGAATTTTACTGTTTTCGATGTGCTATAAGAACTGATGTGATGTTATGGCTCATAGAAAACGTAGCTTGTTAGAACCTTAGGAACAAATGTGGGTAGTATTATTCTTATGTGATGTGGATCTCCTCGTTTACATGTACACTGAAGAGTGAAACAAACTAGTACACCCGCTCAGTGCCCCCACAAGCACACAGAAGTGCCACAACATGACGTGACATGGACTTGACTAATGTCTGATGTGGGAGCAGTGGAGATCTCTTCTGACCAGAATGTTGCAAGGCATCCCAGATATGCTCAACAATGTTCATGTCTATGGAGTTTGGTGGCCAGTGGAAGTGTTTAAATTCAGAAGTGTGTTCCTGGAGCCACTCTCTAGCAATTCTGAACCTGTGGGATGTTGTATTATCCTGCTGAAATTGCCCAAGTCTGTCGGAATGCACAATGGACATGAATGAATTCAGGTGATCAGATAGGATGCTTACATATGTATCACCTGTCACAGACATATCTAGATGTATCAGGGGTCCCATATCACTCCAACTGCACATACCTCACACCATTACAGAGCCTCCACCAGCTTGAACAGTCCCCTGCTAACATGCAGGGTCCTTGGATTCACGAGGTTGTATCCATATCCATACACATCCATCCACTTGATAAAATTTGAAATGAGACTCATCCAACCAGCAACATGTTTCCAGTCATCAACCGTCCAGTGTTGGTGTTGATGGGCCCAGGAGAGGCATAAAGCTTTGTGTCATGCAGTCATCAAGGGTTCTTAAGTGTACCTTCAGCTCCAAAAGCTCATATTGACAATGTTTCATTGAATGTTTCACATGCTGACACATGTTGATGCCCCAGCATTGAAATTTGCAGCAATTTGCGGAAGGGTTGCACTTCTGTCATGTTGAACGATTTCTCTTGAGTCATTGTTGGTCCTGCTCTTGCAGGACCTTTTTCCAGCCGCAGTGATGTCAGAGATTTGATGTTTTACTGGATTCCTGATATTCACAGTATGCTTGTGAAATGGTCAACAGGAAAATCCTCACTTCATTGCTACTCGGAGATGCTGTGTGCCATCTCTTGTTCGCCAACTATAAGACCACGTCGAAACTCACTTAAAACTTGATACCTTGCCATTGTAGCAGCAATAACCAATCTGACAACTGCGCCAGACACTTGTTGTCTTATACAGGCATTGCCAACCACAGAGCCGTTTTCTGCCTGTTTACACATATCTGTATTTGAATATGCACTGCTATACCTGTTTCTTTGGTGTTTCAGTGTATAAGTACCGTGTGGAAAACCATAGTAAATTATGTGACATTATTAGTGAGTCAAGTGACTACACTGTATGTGAAATTGTACAAAAAAATTAAAATAACGGAACTGTGTATCCAAAGTACAGAATCTAGCAATGGTGTGGTGAAATCTGTGATGGAAAATCATCTGCTTATGCACTTGAATGCCGATTATAACTTCAATTAATTAGTTTCTGATAATTCAAAGTACTTTACTGTTGGTGTAAATCACTTTTCTCAAATGTGCTGACTAGCTCATAGGGTTTTGTATGTCACAAACTGTAGTACCGATACCTGTTAAGTGTGTTTTCTAATTAATTACATCAGTGTGAACAGAGCAACCAAAGTAAGTAATAATGTGAACAATAAATTTAAGTGAAATAGAGTCCAAATAAGGTATTGACATTTTCATGTAAGAGTCACATGCCTATAGATAAATTTATTGAGAATAACAGAAAAATTACCAAAAGTGACTAGTTATTTTGGGAGTAGGGGGAAAAAAAAGAATGTAACAGATCAGAAGATCCACTTTGCTGTCAAACAGTCACAATTTTTTCCTGATACCCCTTATCACCTTACTTTTGTCAATAAGTGCTGGTGTGATGCTCGCCAAATGCTTCTCAGAAGTCAAGAAACACTACATCTCCTTGGCTGCATTGAACTCTGGCTTTCAGGATGTCATAAACTGAAGACCATAGGGGAAAACAGGGTAAGTCTATGTGACAAAATTAAATTTTAGAGGAGGGCAATTTAGAAAAATGAAAGACAATGACTATACACCAACATCCTGTTTGAAAAATATTACTTCATTTATAATGGAAACTCCAGGTAGGGCAATATACACAATGTAGGAAAAGACAGATTGCTACTTACCATATAGGTAACACACTAAGTTGCAGACAGGCACAATTAAAAAATACTTGTACATAAGCTTTTGGACACAGCCTTCATTGGAAAAAAAGAAACACAAACCATTCATTCACACAAGTAAGCCCACCTCACACACACATGATCCTCAGTTTCGTAGCTCAGGCCAGAATGTAACTATCAGGGTGGGGAAGGGGTAAGGAGGAAGGGATAGCAGTGTGTGAATGGGTGAGAGAAGAGAGGAGTGCTGTCTGGCAGAGTGTTAGTGAATAGAATGCCAACAGGCACTGCATCAGGTTGTGGAGCAGTGATGTGGGGAAGATGGAGCAAAAAGGAGAGGAGCAGGGAAAGATGGGTGGCAACCAAAGAGTGTGGGAGATGGGTATGGGAAGGGTGTGATATGACAGATGGGGTGGAAACCGTTGGGTGGAGGGTGTGGGGACAGTATGTTATTCTAGGTTGAGGCCAAGATAATTGTGGGAGTGAGGAATGTGTCTTAAGGATAACTTCCATCTGCACAGTTCAGAAAAGCTGGTGGTGGTTGTTGGGATGTTTAAGGGGGGCTAAACAGCTAAGGTCATCAGTCCCCCATTCCAAAAAAAAAGGTGAGACAGAAATGCACGAAGCAGGTAAAACCCCAAGGGGAAGGGGACTCCCCCCCAGGCCCTAAAAGAACACAAATGCGGTAACAAACACTACAGACACGAAGACACCAGACAAAAGGAAACAGAACAAAAGAAGATGACGGGAGACTGGTTGACTGACCACGACAACAAAAAAGGGAAAGAGTCAACCAACCGACTACACACTAAAATCTGCAACCAAATATGAGAGACTCGAGGACAAGAGACACACAAAGGGAAAGGTGCAGGACCACTCTAAATGGAACCATAAAAAGGACTAGCATGGATGAAATGTTAAACACTGTCAGCCATGGAGGCATCGTCACATAAAATCAAAGGCAAGGTGCCCGGGAGATTAAAAGACTGCCGAAGGGTGCGCAGTCGGGGACACTCCAATAAAACGTGGGCGACCGTCAGCCGGGACCCACACCGACACAGGGGGGGATCCTCCTGGCGCAAAAGATGGCAGTGCGTCAGGTATGAATGGCCGATGCGGAGCCGACACAGGATAACAGAGTCCCTGCGAGAAGACCGCAGGGAGGAGCGCCACACAGCGGTCGCCTCCTTGACAGCCCGCAGTTTATTCGGGGATGTCAGGCCATGCCACTCAACAGACCACAGCCCAAGCACCTTACGGCGCAACACCAGCTGCAGGTCGCGAGCTGTGAGGCCAACCTCCAAAGCTGGGGCGTCGATCGCCCCTTTGGCCAGCCTGTCAACACGTTCGTTCCCCGGGATGCCAACGTGACCTGGCGTCCAAACCAAGACCACCGAACGACCAGAGCGGGCAATGGCGGAAACAGACTCCTGAATAGAGGACACCAGAGGAGAAGAGGGATAGCAGCGGTCGATGGCCTGAAGGCTGCTCAGGGAGTCACTGCAGATGACGATGGACCTACCTGAGCAGAAACGCATATGCTCAAGAGCGCGCAATATGGCCACCAGCTCTGCAGTAAAAATACTGCAGCCAGCCGCCAAGGAGCGCTGCTCAACACGGGCAGCGTGAGCAAAAGCGTAGGCAGTGCGACCATCAACCAGGGAACCATCCGTGTAGACAGGCTCACAGTCCGAAAATGAGGCGAGGAGCGCAAGAAAATGGCGACGGAGGGCCACAGGCGGAACCGAGTCCTTGGGTCCCTGAGCCAAGTCCAGACGGACGGACGGCCGGGACAAACACCAGGGAGGAGTAGGTGCACGGACCCGGAAGGGAGGCAGAAGAGGGAATGACCCCAGTTCTGACAGCAGGGACCGGACGCGGACAGCTACGGAAAGCCCAGACCTAGGTCGCCGTTCGGGCAGATGGAGGACCATGGCAGGGAAAAGCAGGCGACGATTAGGATGCCCTGGCGAGCAATGCACGTGGACAGCATAGTCGGCGAGCAGACGATGGCGGCGAATCCGCAGCGGGGGAACCCCGGCCTCCACCAGTAGACTATCCACGGGGCTAGTGCGAAAAGCGCCAGTGGCAAGCCGAATCCCACAGTGGTGTATGGGGTCTAACAACTTCAACACTGAGGGTGATGCAGACCCATAGGCCAGGCTCCCATAATCAAGCCGGGACTGCACAAGGGCTCTGTACAATCGCAGCAGCGTGCAGCGATCTGCACCCCAAGAAGTGTGGTTAAGGCAGTGGAGGGCGTTGAGGTGCCGCCAGCATTTTTGCTTCAGCTGAGTAACATGAGGGACCCATGTGAGCCGGGCATCAAACACGAGTCCCAAGAAGCGGCAAGTGTCCACCACTTCAAGCAGGTGGCCGTCGAGGTAAAGTTCAGGATGAGGGTGGACTGTCCGACGCCTGCAGAAGTGCATAACTCGAGTCTTGGGTGCAGAGAACTGAAAACCATGAGTCAGAGCCCATGATGCTGCCTTGCGAATAGCGACTTGCAGCCTGCGGTCGGCGACTCCCGTAGTCGTGGAGCTAAATGAGATGCAGAAGTCGTCAGCATACAAAGAAGGAGACACCGACGACCCCACTGCTGCAGCCAGACCATTAATGGCCACTAGAAATAAGGAGACGCTCAACACTGAGCCCTGCGGGACCCCATTTTCCTGTATATATCATGAACTAGAGGTGGCACCGACTTGCACCCGGAAAGAGCAGCGCAATAAAAAGCTTTGAAGAAAAGCCGGGAGCTGACCACGAAGACCCCACTCATGCAACGTGGCGAGGATGTGATGCCTCCATGTGGTGTCATACGCCTTCCGCAGATCGAAAAATACAGCAACGAGATGCTGACGTCGGGCAAAGGTCGTACGGACAGCTGATTCCAGCCGCACCAAATTGTCCACTGCAGACCGGCCCCGATGGAAGCCACCCTGGGATGGAGCGAGGAGACCGCGCGACTCAAGGACCCAACACAAACGCCGCCCCACCATACATTCGAGCAATTTGCACAAAACGTTGGTGAGGGTAATGGGACGATAGCTGTCCACCGCCAGTGGGTCCGCACCGGGCTTCAAGATGGGGACAATAACACCCTCTCGCCATTGCGACGGGAACACGCCTTCGCTCCAAATGCGATTAAATATCGCGAGAATGTGTCTCTGGCAGTCCCTGGAGAGATGCTTCAGCATCTGCGCGTGGATGCAGTCTGGGCCTGGTGCTGTATCAGGGCAATCGGCGAGGGCAGCGAGGAATCCCCTCTCGCTGAAAGGAGAATTGTATGTTTCAGAACGACGCGTGTGGAATGAGAACGGCGTCCGCTCGGCTCGCTCCTTTAGAGAGCGAAAGGCGGGGGGATAAGATGCAGTCGCAGAGCTCTGAGCAAAGTGCGCGGCAAGCCATTCAGCAATGGCGGCAGCGTCCGTGCAGACAGCGCCGTCCGAGGAGAGCCCAGGGACACCCATAGGGGTCTGGTATCCATAAATCCGCCGGATCCGGGACCACACGAGTGAGGGGGAGACATGGGAGCCCAAGGATGAGACATACCTCTCCCAGCACTCCTGCTTACGCCGTACAATAAGACGACGGGCCAAGGCACGGAGCCTCTTAAAGGCGATGAGGGTCTCGAGAGACGGGTGCCGCCTATGACGCTGGAGAACCCGCCGACGGTCGCGAATAGCCTCAGCAATCTCCGGCGACCACCAGGGTACAGCCTTCCTCCGAGGGAGGCCAGAAGATCGGGGGATGGCAGCCTCGGCCGCTGAAATGATGGACGTGGTTAAAACACGGACCACCTCGTCAATGTCACCCTGTGGGGGAGACTCAATGGTTGCAGCAGAAGTAAAAGCCGGCCAGTCTGCCCTGTGGAGAGCCCAGCGGGGCAGGCGCCCAGAAGAACGACACTGGGGTAGTGACAAATAGATGGGAAAATGGTCACTACCGCACAGGTCAGGGTGCACCCTCCAGTGGAGGGATGGGACAAGTCCGGGGCTGCAAAGAGAGAGATCGATGGCCGAGAACGAGCCATGGGCAACACTGAAATGCGTGGGAGCACCGGTGTTCAAGAGGCTAAGGTCGAGCTGAGGCAACAAATGCTTCACAGCCCGACCGCGGTCATCAGAGACAGTCCCACCCCAGAGAGGGTTGTGGGCATTGAAATCGCCCAGAAGCAGCAATGGTGGCGGGAGTTGAGCCAGCAGCGCAGCCAAGACATGTCGGGGGAGCTCCCCATCTGGAGGAATGTAAACAGAGCAAACAGTAATAGCCGGCGAGAGCTCAACCCTGGCAGCAACTGCCTCTAAAGGCGTCTGAAGGGGTACTGGCGAGCTACAGACAGAGTGGTGAACAAAGAGGCAAACCCCACCTGACGCTCGTTGACAGGCAGCACGGTTCTTATAGTATCCCCGATAACCGCGAAGGGCGGAGGTCCGCAGGGCAGGAAACCAAGTTTCCTGCAGAGCAATGCAGAGAACAGGGGAATCACTCAGAAGCGTCCAGAGCTCAGGCAGGTGGCGGAAATAACCGCCGCAGTTCCATTGGAGAATGGAAGCAGAAAGGGACTGGGAGGGCGTGAATGCGACTAAGAGGCAGACAGCGCTTCAGAGCCAACTGCCGCCACCGGGGGAGAGTCAGCTGAGTCCATAGGAGAGGCCCCCAAGGGCTCCGTGAGGGCGAGATCCACGGCAGAGGGGAGGATCTCCACCTCATCCCCGGAGCCAGGACTATGTACAACAGGCGGTGCTGAAACCGCCGGAACGTCCTTCTTCTTGGACACATGCTGTTCCTTCTTCTCACGTCGGCCCTTAGGGTGAGAGGGCTGGGAGAGCTTCTCTGAAGGAGCGCCGGAGGCTGACGACGACGCAGAAGCCCTACGACCAGCAGGTGGCGGAACCTTCAGCCACTGGCTGACATCTGGCTGGGAAGGAGAAGAAACGGAGGAAGGGAGAGCCCCGAGGGACCCCTTCCGCGAGAGAGGAACCGGCGGAGGCAACGCCGCCGGAGACGGAGGGGGAGGAATCGAGCCTCCCAGTTGTGGAGCAGATGTCACTCCCGAAGTAAGCGTGGGGGGGGGAGACAGAAGAGGGTTTGCCCCCAACTGCTAAGGGGGCAACAGAGGAAGGCTTGCCCCCAGACACGAGGGGGGCAGACAGAGATACACGGCCCCGAGGGCCCACTGAAGGTGGCACAGATGAGGCGACAACCGTCGCTTGCGTGGGCGACGAGAACGTGGCTGCAGCATAAGATGGTCGAATGGAAGCAGGATCCAACCTTTCATATTTCAGTTTTGCCTCTCGATAAGTAAGCCGGTCCAGGGTCTTAAATTCCATGATCTTCCGCTCCTTACGAGGAACGGGGCAATCCGGCGAGCATGGAGAGTGGTGCTCCCCACAGTTGACACATACAGGCGGGGGCGCACATGGAGAATCAGGATGAGAGGGGCGTCCGCAATCTCGACATGTAGCGCTGGATGGGCAACGGGAGGACATATGCCCAAACTTCCAGCGCTGGAAGCACCGCATCGGGGGAGGGACGTATGGCTTCACGTCGCAACGGTAAACCATCACCTTGACCTTCTCGGGCAAGACATCACCCTCGAAGGCCAAGATAAAGGCACCGGTGGCCACCCTGTTAGTCTTGGGCCCTCTATGTACACGACGGACAAAATGTACACCACGTCGTTCCAAGTCGGCTCTCAGCTCGTCACCGGACTGTAACAAGAGATCACGATGGTAAATAATCCCCTGGACCATATTTAAGCTACTGTGGGGAGTGACGGTAACAGGGACATCACCCAGCTTATCGCACAAGAGCAATGCTCGTGACTGGGCTGGGGAGGACGTCTTGAGGAGGATGGACCCATTCCTCATTTTAGACAACCCCGCCACTTCCGCAAACTTATCCTCCAGGTGTTCCACAAAAAACAGAGGCTTCGTCATAAGAAAGGAGTCACCATCAGTCCTGCTGCAGACAAGGTATTGCGATACGTAAGGCTCCCGCTTGGCACCAGATCGGCGTCCCTCCCATGGCGCAGCCAACGAGGGGAACGACTGAGGGTCATATTGTGCAGCATCAAAGTCGACTCTACCACGCTTAGAGACGCTGGTGGCCGTGCGACCACCAGCTTGGTGTGATTTATTGCGCTTCATTGCGCCACATCCTCCCAGATGCCACCTACTCCGAACGAGGGCTCTCTCCAAGGGCGCCACCCAGCCAAAGCAACGGGTACCTGGCCGATATCCCGTTGCCCGGAGTCCCCGTGCCCCAGACAAGATGGGCACATACTCCTTGGCATGCATGGGGAGGAAACAGCTCTGGCATCTGTAGTGTGATCCCTGCGTGGTCAGGGGGCTACCACCAAGAGGGTACATGACGACCCCACCACAACGGACTGGCTACCGTGCTGGATTTTAGGTGTTGGAAGGGTCCACAGTCGTAGGCGCTAAGAAGAAAAGTGCGCACAAGGCGAGAAGGAGACAACCCAGAAGGTGTTGGGCGTAGTCCCCCCCACACGACAATAGGTAACATGCAAGACGGTGGAGCATGATGGACCAATAGAAAAACACCACGTAAGGTGTCCTTCCCCAAATGGCACGCACTAACAACGGAAATTTGGAAAAAAAAGGAGGTCAAACCCAAGAGGGGACCATCACAGAAGGCCGAAACGTTTGAGACTCCTTTTAGTCGCCTCTTACGACAGGCAGGAATACCGCGGGCCTATTCTTACCCCCGAACCCGCAGGGGGGTCAGAAAAGCTCATGGTGGAGCCAGTGAAGTCATGGATGTTGTGAACAGCTGCATGTTGTGCCACAGGATGGTCTACTTTGTTCTTGGCCACAGTTTGGTGGTGGCCTCATTCTGGTAGAAAGTTGGTTGGTGGTCATACCAGTGGGTTTGTTTATACACACATCAAAAACAGTTTTGCATCACCCTGGTTCCCAGAGGTCTTGAAGTTAGATGTTGACTGTAGATATTGTATCACAGACACAGTCCCTTTGACTGCTCAGAGATATCACTAAACCCGCCAAATATGTAAACAACCATGCACGAGCAGCGCCTATTAGATGGAGGGGGCCCAACAGCCAATCAGTTCCAGTCATTCCACCAGGAAGGAGGTACATGTTTCGTGTTGTCTGTAGTTCAAACATGCCTAGAGGGTCAATACCACAGTTTGATCACATCAGCATTGTTACTTTGTGCCAGGAAGGGCTCTCAACAAGTGAATTGTCCAGGTGTCCCAGAGTGAACAGAAGCGACGTTGTTCGGACATGGAGGACATACGGGGAGACAGGAACTGTAGATGACATGCCTTGCTCAGGCTGTCCAAGGGCTACTAATGTGGTGGATGACTGATACCTATGGGTTATGGCTCAAAGGAACCCTGACAGCAATGCCACCATGTTGAATAATGCCTTTTGTGCAGGCACAGGATGTTGTGTTATGACTCAAACTGTGCGCAAAAGGCTGCATGATGCGCAACTTCACTCCCGACATCCATGCTAAGGTCTATCTTTGCAACCACGACACCACGCAATGGCAGTACAGATGGGCCCAACAACATACCGAATGGACTGCATAGGATTGGCATCATGTTCTCTTCACCAAAGAGTTTCGCATATGCCTTCAACCAGACAATTGTCGGAGATGTGTTTGGAAGCTACCTGGGCAGGCTGAATGCCTTAGACACACTGTCCAGCAAGTGCAGCAAGGTGGAGGTTCCCTGATGTTTTGGGGGTGGCATTATGTGGGGCCGATGTACACTACTGACCATTAAAATTGCTACACTAAGAAGAAATGCAGATGATAAATGGGTATTCATTGGACAAATATATTATACTAGAACTGACATGTGATTACATTTTCACGCAATTTGGGTGCATAGATTCTGAGAAATCAGTACCCAGAACAACCACCTCTGGCCATAATAACGGCATTGATAAGCCTGGGCATTGAGTCAAACAGAGCTTGGATGGCGTGTACAGGTACAGTTGTCCATGCAACTTCAACACGATACCACAGTTCATCAAGAGTAGTGACTGGCGTATTGTGATGAGCCAGCTGCTAGGCCACCATTGACCAGATGTTTTCAATTGGTGAGAAATTTGGAGATTTTGCTGGTCAGGGTAGCAGTAGAACATTTTCTGTATCCAGAAAGGCCCATACAGGACCTGCAACATGCGGTCGTGCATTATCCTGCTGAAATGTAGGGTTTCGCAGGGATCGAATGAAGAGTAGAGCCATGGGTCGTAACACATCTGAAATGTAACGTCCACTGTTCAAAGTGCTGTCAATGTGAACAAGAGGTGACTGAGACATGTATCCAATGGCACCCCATACCATCACGCTCTGCTGCAAACGTCGTCGAACTGTTCGTGCAGATGGTTGTTGTTTTGCAAACGTCCCCATCTGTTGACTCAGGGATCGAGACGTGGCTGCATGACCCATTACAGCCATGCGGATAAGATGCCTGTCATCTCAACTGCTAGTGATACGAGGCCATTGGGATCCAGCACGGTGTTCTGTATTACCCTCCTGAACTCACCGATTCCATGTTCTGCTAACAGTCATTGGATCTCGACCAACGCGAGCAGCAATGTCGCGATACGATAAGCCGCAATCGCGATAGGCTACAATCTGACCTTTATCAAAGTCGGAAACATGATGGTACGCATTTCCTCCTTACACGAGGCATCACAACAACATTTTACCAGGCAACACCGGTCAACTGCTGTGTGTGTATGAGAAATCGGTTGGAAACTTTCCTCATGTCAGCACGTTGTAGGTGTCGCCACTGGTACCAACCTTGTGTTAATGCTCTGAAAAGCTAATCATTTGCATATCACATTATCGTCTTCCTTTTGGTTAAATTTTGCTTCAGTAGCACATCATCTTCATGGAGTAGCAATTTTTATGCGGTAGTGTATGTCGCTGGTGGTCATGGAAAGCTCTGTAATGGCTGTACAATACATGAATGCCATCCTCTGACCGATAGTGCAACCATATTGGCAGCATATTGACGAGGCATTTGTTTGTCTTCATGGACAACAATTCATGCCCCCATCATACACATCTTGTGAATGACTTCCTTCAGGACAATGACATTGCTTGATTAGAGTGACCGGCATGTTTTTCAGATATGAACCCTATCGAACATGCCTAGGATAGATTGAAAAGGGCTGTTTGTGGAAGACATGACCCACCAACCACTCTGAGGGATCTACACCGAATCGCTGTTGAGGAGTGGGACAGTCTGGACCAACAGTGCCTTGATGAACTTGTGGATAGCATGCCATGATGAATACAGACATGCATCAATGCAAGAGGATGTGCTACTGGGTATTAGAGGTACCGGTGTGTACAGCAATCTGGACCACCATCTCTGAAGGTCTCATTGTACGGTGGTATAACATGCAATGTCTGGTTTTCATGAGCAACAAAAATGGCGGAAATGATGTTTATGTTGATATTTATTCCAATTTTCTGTACAGGTTCCAGAACCATTGGAACTGAGGTGATGCAGAACTTGTTTTGATGTGTGTAAATAACCTTTCTGCTACAAGTCCTGATTTTCTTTTATTCATATTTTACACGACACGTTTTGGGAAATGATTCCAATGTGCTCCCAGAAGTGCTACTTGGGTTGAGAACCATAGTTAATTAAGACTTAAGATGTTCCACTGCCCAACCAGTGTATGGCAAAGTTTTAAAAATACTGAACTTCTTTTCCTATTTATCAGTTTGAGAATATACAGATTTTTTTGTGAACTTTACAAACGTTCACGTGTTGTCTCCAGCCTGTGAATCCTGTGTGAGTTGGTATCAGGCACTTATTTTACCTCAGAGATCTCTTTACATGTAGTTTGTTTTGGATGAGAGCTGACAGGGTCAAACTATCACTTGCTCCTCAGTATGCTGGCTCATTTTGTGTAACTGACAGGAATGATAAAAGATTCATTATGGTTACGTGACATGATCAGGCAGTGCAGAAGGTGATCTATAATTTCATACTGTAGTCTTCTCATGCAGTGGTAGCTATGTCATACAACGATTACACCACTCTCTCACTTTGTGATGAAGCAAGCTGGGATAATTTTTACTTCCCCTTTTGTTTTGCCATCTGCCTCCTTAGAATTCATTTTTTCATTTTAGAATTAATCACCATTAACATATGGGAGTAAAATGTGCATTTCTATAAAAGGGAAAGGCTGGCCCTCAGTTTTAAAGAATATAACACCAGATCTACGAGGGCGGTTCAGAAAGTAACCTCCGATTGGTCACAGTGCGGGTTGTGGGGGGAGTAGCGACGCCATCTGTGCGTTCACGCACTCAACAGGTCAGTCGGCATCAAGCCGTGGTCGAGTGAACGTCGTACCTGCGCTAATTTAGTTTTTGTGGCAGTTTGAAATGTGTGCCGCAATAGAAAACCCCGCCAAATGTGAAGTGCGTGCTGTCATAAGGTTTTTTACAGCCAAAGGATATTCTGCAGCAGCTATTCATCGTGAGCTTTGTGCCGTGTACGGACCAAGAGTTATGAGTGAAGGAGTTGTCCGTGAATGGGTACATCTATTTAAAAGTGGACGAGAAAACGTTCAGGATGAAGAGAGGAGTGGTAGACCATCATTGGTGACTGACGAACTCGTTCAGACAGTTGATGCGAAAGTTCGTGAAAATCGACGTTTCTCAATGTCGGAGTTGTCTACTGGTTTTCCACAGATTTCTAAGACTCTCTTGTACGAGATAGTGACAGCAAGATTGGCTTACCGTAAGTTCTGTGCACGATGGGTGCCCAAAATTCTTACCGACCACCACAAAACTCAAAGAATGGCCTCTGCATTAGACTTTCTGTCACGTTATGAGGACGAAGGAGAACCATTGGTAAACAGAATCGTGGCCGGTGACGAAACCTGGATTAAGTACGTGAACCCTGAGACAAAAGAACAATCAAAGATGTGGGCACATTCAAATTCGCCTACCAAACCAAGAAAAGCCTCGCAAGATTTTTCTGCCAGAAAACTGATGGCAACGGTGTTTTGGGATGCCAAAGGGGTGTTGTTGGTTGAATTCATGGAACGTGGTACGACCATTAATCAAGACGTGTACTGTGAAACAATAAAAAAGTTACGACGGGCTATACAGAACAAACGCCGTGGTATGCTGACTTCCGGTATCGTTTTTTTGCACGATAACGCCCGTCCTCACTCTGCTCGCAGAACAACGGCCCTTCTTGAGTCCTTCAAGTGGGACGTTATCAACCATCCACCTTACAGCCCAGACCTGGCGCCAAGTGATTATCACCTCTTCATGCATTTGAAGAAATGGCTCGGGTCACAGCGGTTTGATGACGACGAAGAGCTCAAAGATGCGATCACAGGCTGGCTCCAGGCACAAGCGGGTGATTTTTATGCAGAAGGAATTTCAAAGCTTGTGAAGAGATATGATAAGTGCCTCAATCGCTATGGAGACTATGTAGAAAAATAGTGCAAAGATGTAGTTGTAAGATGTATATATTAAAATATTTTTATTTAACTTGGTGTATTTTTTTAAATCAACCGGAGGTTACTTTCTGAACGGCCCTCGTAATTTTGTGCTTAGTTTTATGTATGTAATTGATTTTCTAATTTATTTTGACTATTCCTAGTTAGTATCTTTTGTTACAGGGTGAAATCTGTAATTGTTTCATAACTTAAATTCTATTGTTAACTTATAAACAAATATAAATTCTGTACTAATTATAAGCACTGGAAAATATAAAACAATAGCATTCTTTGAGGATATATTTGGCTCTATTTGAAAACAGGTTATCAAACAAGCTCTTAACTAATTCCAAAGTAATTAATAGTTTTGTCAAAAGTATTGTCTGCATAATTATAGTTGTTAATTTCATCATTTAAACAAATAATTTGGCTTAACCCTTGTAGTAGAAGAAACTGTTGAAAAGACACAATTTTTCAATGTATTCAATTAATTTAATGAGTTAAATTTTAATTGTAATTTCTGTAGCTTTAACTTCGAACAATGTGTAGTTTCAGTGCCTATTATTGTGAGGATATATAAGGGTCCAATTTTGGCCCTGAGACAGTCAGTTCACTGCTGAATTTCAGACAAGAAACCCGTAATGGTTAGATCAACAACAATGCATCAACTTAAATGTAAAATAAGTGTAACACAAGTAGGCCATGTGTTAAAACAATGACAGTGTCTGTTCCATACATTCCTTTTTATTCTTCAAGAACTGTGAAATGTGTGGTTAGGCTTTTACTGCTTATAGATGTTCAACAGTAAACTATTGTAGCAATATGTGGATGTTCGCCTGCAAATTATTAATGAGGCTTATTGAAAGTTTAACACTAGTGCACTGGCCATATAACTGTGTATTATTGGGCGGTTGTGAACAGTGAAAGTAAAGAACCGTGAAATGCAAATATGCATGTGTCAGCTACTTCATCTACAGTAGTCACTAGTCAGTGTTTGACTTCCACCCCCTATTTTTTCAGCCAGTATCACAATGCACTACGTCAAGACTGAGGATGAGACATGAGGAAATAAAGCAGGTGAACATCACAAAGTGTGTTTTCTCTTTATACTGTGCCATTTTTAGGTAATGTTTTTGATGAGTGAGGTTCAGTTTGTTTTTTTCTGGTCCATTTATACAGAGAGTCACACATTAAACATCACACACAACTTTCAGCGCAAAGTGTACATCAAAGATAACTTACATTGCAATGTAGGCTGTGTGTTGAAAGTTGTGTGTGATGTTTAACGTGTGTGAGACTCTGTATGAATGGACCATAAAAAAACTTAAAATCAACAAAAAAATCAGAACCTCACAAATTGAAAACATTGTGTAAAAATGATGTAGTTTAAAGAGAAAACACTCTTGAAAATGGGAATTGTTTCCCAAAATGATTTGTATAAAATATTAGTAAAAGAAAATCGTGACTCATAACAGAAAAGC
Source organism: Schistocerca piceifrons (assembly GCF_021461385.2). Taxonomy (NCBI): domain Eukaryota; kingdom Metazoa; phylum Arthropoda; class Insecta; order Orthoptera; family Acrididae; genus Schistocerca; species Schistocerca piceifrons. The sequence continues at coordinate 597,593,286 of NC_060144.1, forward strand.
TATTTATAAACGGACACATTGTCTTCACAGTTGGAGGTGTTCAAATAACCATTTTTAATGGACAATATAAGTCATATCCACATAAGAACTGTGCAATAATTGCAGCAGAGCTGGAAAATGAATGGCTGCTTTCACAGGTGGCCTGGCCACTGATGAGGTAGGATAAACCTGTAACAGTAATGGAATAGGATATGATCCTTGTGGCAGGGGTTTGGGACCTGTTTGAGGACTACATCGGGGGGATACTGCCTGTCTGTAAAGGCCTCGGTGGGATCCTCAGCATTCTAGGCAAAGGAGTTCTTGTCACCGCAGACATGCTGTCCCCGGGTGGCCAGGCTATACGGGACGGATTTTTTGGTGCAAAAGAGGTGACAGCTGTCAAAATGCAGGTACCGTTGCTGGTTGTTGGGTCGATGTGGAGCGAGGCGCAGAAGGAGCCATCAGAAAGGAGGAGGTCAATGTCTATGAAGGTCTCACACTGGGTTGAGGAGGACCAATTGAAGCAGATGGGAGAGAAGGTGTTGCGGTTGTGAAGGAATGAGGACAATGTGTCTTGGACTTGAGTCCAGATTGTGAAGATATCATCAATAAACCTGAACCAGGCTAGGGGTTTGGCATTTTAGGAGGCTAAGAAGGTCTCCTACAGATGGCCCATAAACTGTTTGGCATTGGATGGTGCCATGGCCTGGGGCACAGATTTGTTTGTATAACTCACCATCAAAGGAGAAATATTTGTGGGTTAGGACAAAGCTAGTAAGGTGTATGAAGATTGAGGTAGTGGGTTTAGAGTCTTGGGAGAGGTAGTGTTCAATAGCGGTAAGACCATGTGCATGAGGGAGGTTGGTGTATAGGGAGGTGGTGTCAGCAGTGATGAGTAGGGATCCAGGAGGCAAAGGAGTGGGGATTGGGGAGAGTTGGTGAAGGAAGTGGTTGGTATCTTTGGGACTCTAGATTATGGGCAATTGGTTGGAGGTGTTGGTGAATGAGGGCCGAAATTCTTTCAGAGGGGTCACAATAACCAACCACAATGGGGCATCCAGGATAGTTGGGTTTGTGAATCATGGGGAGCATGCAGAAGGTAGGTTTGTGGGGTGTATTGGGTGGTGAAGAGTTAAATGGATTCAGGGGAGAGGTTCTGCGAAGGGCCTAAGACTTTAAGCATAGATTGGAAGTTGCGTTGGTCTTCTGGGATGGGATCACTCTGGCAGAGTTTGTAGGTGGATTGGTCAGGTGGGTGCCTTCCGCCTTCCACTTGTGATTCGTAACAACAGTGGTGGAACCTTTGTCTGCAGGTAGGATGATCAGGTCAGGATTAGTTTTGAGATTGTGTATGGCTGTTATTTCTTCTATTGAAAGGTTGGTGTTCTGAGGAAGGGACCTGCAGAAGGAAGATGAGTCTGAGTTGGAGGGGAGGAATTCCTGGAAGGTGGGAAGGGGGGAGGATCACAGTTGGATGGTGGTATGAACTGGGAGAGAGAGCGGTCAATGTTGGGATTAGCTTGGCTTTGGTTGCAAGGATTGGCAGCGAAGAAATATATCCATTGCAGGGATCAGGGAAAGGAGAGAAGGTCTTTGATGAGTATAGCATGGTTAAATTTGGGTGTGGTGCTAAAGGTGTGGCCTTTGGATAGAACTGAAACTTCTGTGGGGCTGAGGATTTTGGTGGAAAGGTTAACAACATGGTTACATGAATGTTTTGGCTCTAGATTTGGTGGAGTGTTTCAGGAGTTTCTGGGGGATTTAACAAGTTGAAAAGATCAGCTAGACAGGGTTTAGGTGCTATGAGGGTTGGACAAGGAGGAAATCTGTAGGTAGGATAAGGGTTGGAAAATGTTGGTCCCAAGGTGGCAGTAGGGCACCAACCAGTTGGATAACTTATGGCGGTGGTATCTGGAATGCTTCTCCAGGTGCTGGAGAGCATGGGATTCAGTTTCTGAGATGTTATGTATGAAGCAGGGATTGCACAGGAGCAGAACCTTACAGAGGGAGCAGAGGTGGTTCTCGGATGCCTGTGCCATGGAGATGTGTTTTTGCAGTACCAGGTTTGTGAGGACCAGGGCCTGGCGGAATCTGAAAAGGTGAAAGACATTGTGAAATGAGGGATGTGATCCAGAGATAAGAATTTTAATGGTTTGGCCATTTGGGAAGATTCCATGATTTAGGCAGCATTTGAGATAGGATGTGAGACTGGGTTTTAGCAAGAGAAATGGATACTTTTCTGAACTGGTGCTGAAGATGGAGCAGGAGTTCATTGTGGCAGGACTGGTGTAAAGGAAATGGGAAGAGGAGATAGGTCTTGATGATCGTAGGATAAGAGAAATGACATTTAAAAAATACATAAAGACACACGAAAACATGCCCAGATATGCAAAAATACTTGAAAATGCTCACAAATTCATAAAAATACGCAAAAATGTGTGAAACTACATAAAAGTAACCAAAAGTACATTAAAAACGTTCATAAACATGGGATAAAAGAATGGAAGAGGTATGGGAGTATGTATGTGTTGTGATAAAGGAAGAGAGTGGAAGAAGGATTGATTAGGTCGATGATCCAAGTTTGTGTGGCACAGGCAGGTGTGCAAAATAAAACACTCAAGTATGTCAGGATGAGGGATGAAGTGAGGTAAATAGGAATAAATATAGTTACAACCAGAGGAAAGACTCTGGTGCATCAGATGTTGCATCAACAATCTGCACGGTCACAAAGCTCATGTTGCCCACAGAAGATTATTGATTTAGTGTGGCTTGGAAGCAGATGCAGTTTTGAGGTCAGTGCAAAAACACAGTAAATAAGAGAAAGAACAGACACTGACAACAGTAATGCTGTATGCAATAGTAACAAAAAAAATCACAAGATTGTAGGATGGAAGAATAACCATGTGCCAGAATCAAAACAATGGGAACTTCAGGTAGGAATATCAACAATGTAGGAAAAGATAGATTGCTACTTACTGTAAAGATAACGCACTAAGTTGCAGACAGGCACAATTAAAAGACACTGACTCATAAACTTTTAGCCACAGCCTTCAGCAGAACAAGAGAAACACATATCATTCATTCACACAAGCAAGCATAACCCATGCACACTTGACCGCTAACTCCGGCAGCTCGAACCAGAATGCAGCTATCACTTGGGATGGTAGCAGCAATCTGGAAGGGGTGGGGAAGGGGAAGTAGAGGGGATAGCAGTGTACAGACTGGAACAACTGAGCCATATCCTTCACCAGGCTTTAATTACCTATCAGCATGCCCTGTAATTAGCGTCATCCTACCCGCCCTGTAATTAGCGTCATCCTACCCAAGATCCTTCCCATCCCTTCTGAACTGGTGTTCCATCACCCACCCAACCTCCAAATCACCCTTGACCTTCCAACCCCCGGTGCCAACCCTTTGCTACAAGGATCATAACACTGTGGAAAATCCAGGTGCAAGATATACCCAATCCATCCACCCAGCATTTTCTGTTTCAGTCCTGTCACGGGTTTATCCTACCCCATCAGGGGCCGGGCCACACGGGCCGGCCAAAGTGGCCGAGTGGTTCTAGGCGCTTCAGTCTGGAACCGCGTGACCGCTAGAGTCGCAGGTTCGAATCCTGCCTTGGGCATGGATGTGTGTGATATCCTTAGGTTAGTTAGGTTAAGTAGTTCTAAGTTGTAGGGGACTGATGACCTCTGATGTTAAGTCCCATAGTGCTCAGAACCATTTGAACCGGGCCACATGTGAAAGCAGCCATGTCATTTATCAGCTCTGCTGCAATTATTAAACTACTTTTTACCTCGGTTTGACTACCAACCAGCTGTCCACCAGGATGAGCAGCTACTGCCAAATGGTGGTCGATTTCAGTGACTGCTTCATATCCAAGCCATCTCGATCTTTCTCTCCACCACCAGCTTTTCTGAACTGTGCAGATGGAGGTTATCTTTACAACACTTTCTCTACACCGTAATTATCTCAATCTATGGCAACATACTGCTCCCACACCCTTCACACAACAGTTTCTACACCCTCTGTCATATCACCTTCCCATTCCTGTCTCCTACACTCTTTGTTTTAGCACCTTCTGCCAATGCACCCATCCATGTTTCCCCACTCCTCTCCTTTTTTTGCTCCATTTTCCCCACCTCCCTGCCCCACAACCTGACACTGTTTCTGTTGGGATTCTCATCAGTCAGCACTCCTCTCTTCCCCCTTCCCCCTCCCATCTAGATTACTGGTACCATCCCTCGTGATAGTTACATTCTGGCCCAACCTCTCGTAGTAGGCAGTCATATGTGCTTGCACGTGTGAAGAAATGGTGTGTGTTTCTCTTTTCTGATGAATGCTATGGCCAAAAGCATATGTATAAGTGTCTTTTAGTTGTGCCTGTCTGCAGCTTAGTGTCTGATCTTTACGGTAAGTAGCAAACTGTCTTTCTACATTGTTGTTACTTCATTTGTAGTGGGACACATACTTACAAGAGTACTTGCACATCTTATATTTGTTATATGAGCATTTTTAAAATAGATAATAAAACATAATGTGAACCAGTGTGACATGAAAAAAAGAGGTAATTCCAATTATTTGAATTTGTTCATTCTGAGGTTTTAAATATTTATGAAATTTTGTAAAGCATTCATTTGCCTTCTTTTTGTAAATAGTTTTATGTTATTTAATATTCTGAAAGTAATAATACATAACTCATGTGACAGTGAAGAGCAGTGGTTTTGGGCTTTAGGGAAGCAAAACTTTTTAACCATCTTTGCCCTTTCTGGTGCTCAAATATTGACGAAACACAACAGTTTGTGGTGACACTGTTTATCTTGCTCATGTGACTGCAGACTGAGCCTCTTGGTCTTTCTTTTACCTTCTATGTGACATAGGTATATCAGTGTTTTCATTGGTCAGAGAAAAATTCATCCTCCAGCATCTTGAAGAACAACCAATAAAAGGAAAACCTACCACTCATCACTGAGGTCCATTAGTGACAACAGAATAGAATAGAATAGAATAATTTTAGAATAGAATAATTTTATTGGCATTAGGCCATTAAGGCAATAGACAAAGTCAAACATATAATACAATATAATTCATGTTGCAATAGAGTGATAGGCTTGTTATTACAATGTAATATTACAATTTATGAAATCCTGCAAAGTCATACTTATATTACTATATTATTCCTGTTGCAAAAGAGCAATTGGTTTGTTATTAAAGTATAATATTACAATTGATGAAATCCTTTATGTTGTAGAATGGGTGGGCAACTAACCAGTCATACAGTGCTTGTTTGAATGGTTGCTCTGGTAAATCTTGCATAGCTAATGGAAGTGTCTTAAATAATTTGTGCCCCATTAGTTCATATCTGTTCAGTGATTTTGAGAGTTTGTGGAACAGAGTATAGATACATCTATTCATACTGGTGTTGTAGCAATGTATATTTTCTCTGCGTTTAGCTTCAGGTAGCTTCTTTTTCGGGTAGATTAAGACATAGTATATATATAGGTTTACTACTGTCATAATTTTTTGCTCAGAAAACAAAGGTTTACGGTCTGCCTTATATGATGAGCCTGCAATTACCCTAATAGCTTTGCGGGAGTGACAAGTCGATAGTCGACAGGACACTGAAACATTCTCTTTGTGAGTGAGGTTCTTTGGAGGAAACAACCAGTGTTCGTTTCCTGCATTGACGTACGTAGATACTGTGTTTGTGCAGTACACCGGGGGGTGAAGCCCGGTACGTCGACGGTGAAGTCAGCAAGCGATGCCGGCGGCTGAAGACGACGTCCCGTCCTGGAGTGAAGGTGTAGCACTTCATCAGCCAGCAGGCGGAGAATCACCTTGCCAGAAGGCCTAACAAAGGCACGCAAATTGCCACACGCAGCACTTCTGCTCAATTTAAAGTGGCGCACCACATGAGATTTTGCACTTGCTCCCTCAATATTGTCACACGCGAGTACCACACACACTGTATCGCCATCTACGACAACAGATAATTTATGTATGTCATCAGGGTGCACATGTGTTGTGAATTCTTGGATGGCACCTGTACGAGCAATGGTAGGAAGGCAGGGAGGTGTGGGAAAGCCATGGCAGGGGGGAGCATCTGCTAAGAGGGGGGTGGCAGGTGCACTGGACTACGCAGGAGACAACCTCGGGCGATCAGCTGACAGACGAGGGAGCGTGACCGAAGGCAACGAGGAGCCAGCGTGGCTTGAACGGCGTGACAAAGAACTGTCACATGAAGATGGTAACACAATGGTAGAATCCGAGTGGTCGGCAGTTCGACTGCGAGGGCTGTGAGGAGTGAAGCCCCGAAAAGATTGGCCACTCGAATTAGATGAACGCGGAGAAGGAGCAGTGCTCGGCAGAGAAACACGCTGTGGAAAATCGATACCCAAATGCATGGTGTGGGAAGATGGATGGCCGCTCGAAGCAGGAGTGGAACAAATAGGGGCAGAATCAGGGAGGTTCACCTGAGGCTCAATGAAAGCTGGTTTCACTCGGTTGAGTGAGACCGTGGTTACAGAGTCTTTTATGAGGAGATCCATGTTATTCTCAGAGCATTTGACGACCTTGTAAGGACCTGTGTAGGGCGACTGAAGCGGGGCTTTGACTGAGTCGTCTCTGAGAAACACGTACTCACAAGAGTCTAGGGTGTGCGGTACGTACACGCGCGGAGGTGTATGAGCAGCTGGAGGTGGCGGCTGAATTTTGCTGCAGTGCAAGCGCACCCGCTCGAGAAGTGAAGGGAGTTCAGAGGGCCGTGGAAGTTGGGTTGGAGTGACTAATTCTCCAGGCAGAACCAGAGGTTGGCCATATACAAACTCGGCTACGGACCCCTTGAGGTCTTCCTCGAAAGTCGCACGAAGGCCAAGAAGTATGAAGGGAAGGGCAGTGCCTCTGTCCATAGTGAGTCGTGGCAACGCAGGGCAGACTTCAGGGTGCGATGCCATCGCTCGACAAGCCCATTGCTTTGGGGGTGGTATGCAGAAGTATGAATTTTGACAATACCACACATTTTACATAAGTCAGAGAAAACTGAAGACTCGAATTGTCGCCCCTGGTCAGTGGTGAGGTAAACAAGTGAGCCAAATCTAGAGATCCACGAATTTAAGAATGCTCGACTTACTGTCTCAGAGGTAATATTCGGAATAGGCACAGCCTCAGCCCACCGAGTCATCCTGTCAGTAACTGTAAACAAGTAACGGAAACCCTCGGAGGGGGGCAAAGGGCCTACGAGGTCGACATGAACATGGTGAAACCGGCCTGGAGGTTGGGCAAAACAGCATAGGGGTGGAGAAGTGTGCCTGGAAACTTTGTACTGTTGACACACCATGCATGCCCTTGCCCAAGACTGACAGTCACGGCGCATGTTTCTCCAGACAAACTGTTCAGCTACCAGACGGGTGGAGGCTTTGACACTGGGGTGTGCTAATGTGTGTAGTTTGTCAAAGACCTGGCGTTGAAGGGGCTTAGGAATGAATGGCCGCAACGTACCAGTCGATTCATCACACCACACTAAGTCAGATATGCCAGGGAAAGTAGAGTGTACCAGTTGGAGAGAGGAGCTGTGGTCTGAAATTAACTGCATGGTATCGGGGTCTGCCGTTTGCAACCGAGGTAGGTCCGTTAAGTCAATTAAGGTTGTGACAGCACCAACACGCGAGAGAAAATCAGCGACCACATTGTCCGCTCCTTGGATGTAGCGAATGTCATTTGTAAATTGCAAGATGTAATCGATGTGACGAAAGCGTCGTGGGGGCGGATCGGCCGCAGGATTTTTTATGGCAGGAACCAACGGCTTGTGATCAGTGAGCACATAGAAATCTCGTCCCTCAACATCAGTTCTGAAGTGTCTTATGGCCTCGTAAACTGCAAGTAGTTCTCTGTCGAATGCTGAGTATTTCTTCTGCGCATTGTTTAGCTTTTTTGAGAAAAACTGCAGGGGGGTCGTAACATCGTTGTATGTCTGACTCAGTACTGCGCCGACAGCATTGTCACTAGCGTCAGTAGTGATAAACATTGTGGCGTCCGCCGGTGGGTGAGCAATAGTGACAGCGGAGGCCAACAGCTGTTTGAGTTCATTAAATGCCTTGTCCATGTCTGGTGTCCATGGTACCTGGCGGGTGCCAGAAGTTTGTGGGCCAGCGAGAGCATCTGTGAGAGGAGCCTGCACCGCAGAAGCAGCTGGCAAATGTTTCCGGTAATAATTAACTGTTCTGATGAACCTGCGTAATGCCCTGTAGGTCTGAGGGCGTAGCATCTCGAGAACAGGCTAGATCTTGTCCTGTGGTGGTGTCACACCGTCCGATGACACAACATAACTTAGGAATGTGACGGATGACTGGTGCAATTGAGTCTTTTTATTGTTCAGTTCAATACCAGCGGCTGCTAAAATATCTGTCACGACTTGAACACGCTCCTCACTCTGTTCTAAAGTAGAAGCAAAAACCAATATGTCGTCCATATATACGAAACAAAAGTCTAGATGGGATAAAGTTTGATTGATGAAACGCTGCCACGTTTGGGGGGCATTTTTCAACCCAAACGGCATAAATTTGCATTGGAACAATGTCCTCCGGAGCCATAGGAATCTGATGAAATGCGTGCTTACAGTCCAAAACAGAGAAGTATTTTGCACCTGCGAGCACACGATTGAAGTCTGCGATGTGTGGGACCGGATATTTATCAATGATAATGCGGACATTTAAACGCCTATAGTCTCCGACCATACGCCAAGTACCGTCTTTCTTTTGGTCAAACAGGATAGGACTAGCCCAGCAACCGGAAGAAGGTTCAATTATTCCCTTTTGTAACAGATCGTCCAATTGTTCTTTTGCAATTTTCATAAATTCCGGCTTGAGGCGGCGTGGACGTTGCGATATGGGCAGCCCATCGGTTAGACGTAACCGATGAACTGTGCCGTTAGTGACTACTGCAATACGCGGCGCGGCACGATAGTCAGATGTCCGTGAAGCGGAGCAGGCAGTGGCGGATGGGCCAAGCTGTGGCGCTGAGGGCACGGAAGTACAGGTGTGCCACCCGCTCGTAGGCTGCGTAAAGGCCGCACACGTGTTAACATGGGCGAGGTTGGTACACTGGTTCTCGGTAGCGGGCCGTGCCGCTACGAGCACTATAGGCACGAGTGGGCATGGCCGAACAGCAGATGGCCGTAGTTCATTGCCACGAGCTTGGCAAGTTAATTGTCCCTTCGGAACGCAAGGAGCATGAGCACTCGGGCATACCCTATCATTACAGAAGGGGGTGCTGCCACAGTTTACAGAGTTCACAACATTGTCGTTAAGGTGCGCGGGCACGGGAACACCAGATTGGCATGGACTGACCTTGTCTGTAGCCGACGAGTCATCTGCTACTAGTGCCGCGAGGCGTTGTTGTGTGGAGGCCAACTCGTGGTGTATGTCGCGGAGATGCAGCAGCATTTCCATACGTTCCATCCGCAACTTTGAAGACTTGGCGCACTCCACCAGCCACTTGTTTGTCCCGAATTGCAGCTCCAAGGATAGGTTTACACACTTCTTAGCACAGCACACATGTTTGGTGTTGGCTGAACTGTCACTCGGCGAAGCGAAAGGAATATGTTTGTTAAGGGGGGGGGGGGGTAAAACACAGTATTTTGCACCAAATCTAGTGACAACTGATAGTGCTTGAGGAAATCAATTCCGAGAATAGGTTCTTCAATTGTTGACACTAGAAACGTCCACTCCAGCTTTCACTCGGGCGAAAGTTTCACTGTATACAAAGTGGAACCCGAACACTGTAGGGTAGACAAGTTCACTGCACGAAGTACTGTTTTGTGTGGCTGCACTTTATTGGTTGCTAGGCGAACCGGCAGCAAAGAGACGTCTGCGCCAGTGTCTACCAGAAAACATACACCTGATCGTAAATCGCGAACATAGGCTCGACCACACTTACTGTTATTGTCCGAAACGGAATGCAACGTGGGATGGTGCCCGTTGTTTACATCGCAGGAGGTGGTACCGTAGCCTACCTGCGGTTGGAGTTTGGGTAAGAACACGGTGACTGGCATTTGCGAGCTTGCTCCGCGAATCTCGCGTGGAAGAAACAGTAAGGTTGGGCGGGCCTGTGCTCCTGTGGGTAGTTGCTAGGTGACGGAGTATGTGCCCCAGAGTCTTCCACAGAGGCCGATGCACTGTCGTTGCGAGGAGTTGAAGGTGCAGGCAGGGCGGCTAGTTTAACAAACTTGTTATCAGCAGCACCGGACAAGGGCGTGGCGTCAGAAAGCGTCTTAGTGCGGTCACGTCCAGAATGCAGTGCACGGAGCTCACGTTGCCTGGCGGAGTATGCTCTGTCGGCGGCGCGTAAACGTTCATTTGCTGGCCTATCTTCATACGCAGAGATTGCAGTCTGGACAGGCAAAGGCAGCTTTTCAGCCCAGATTTCTGTGAGCGTGTCATCAGGCATAACTTGCTCATCGATGAGAAGACGGATGCACCGCCACAGCTGGGACGGAGACCTGTCGCCGAGACGCTCTTCGTAGATGAGGTGTCGCACATTTTGTCTCCTGGTTTTTGAGACGCGCTCCAGTATCGTTTGTTTCGCCACAGCATACTTCCCTGCTAGGGGGGTGCTTTGACCAGATCATAAATTAAATCGACGCGGTCGTGAAGATGATTCATGAGGCAGGCGAAGCGTGCGTCGTCGTCCAAGGCACAGACGTTGAATGTTTGCTCAACCAGGTTAAACCAGAAGTCCGGGTGAGCGGGTCTGAAGTCTGGTAATTTCGGCAGATTCGGCACTGCAGTCACTGCGGAGGTGCGCCTATTACTTCGGACGGAAGTAGAGCATGCAGAAGATTGCGAGTCCAGATTATTGGTGTCCCGTAATGCGGGAATCGCGAAATTCACTTGACGCCAGGGGGGGGGGGGGGCGGCTGAGAAGCGACGGATGCTCGAACGGTGTGAGGATCGTAGTCAAAATGTGCATTCTCATTGACGTGGTAGCTCGGAGAGAAGCCACAAGTGCTTAAGTATGCCGGTGAATGTCCGTTATGCTGGTTGTAGATGTCGGAGTAATTACTGTCCAGCACAGAATTGTTGACCTGATTAGAAGCAACACAAGGATCCCACACACGTCCACTAGGATGCGCACTCGGTGTGATATTTGCTGTTTGGCGAGCATTGAACACCTGTTGACTAGCCGGCGCGGAAGGATACACACGTGGCGGGAACTGATTCGAGTTTGAATTTACTACTGGATTTTCCAAAGTAGCGAAACCTCGCCCGACGCCACGAACTGTATTGAATTGTGTGTTCGACACAGGAGTAGAAATGTTACGACCAACACTCTGTGGAGAACACGTGGGAAGGTCCAGGTTAACAAAGCCAGAGTCCAAGACCATTGGCGGTTGGAAGAAACTGGCGGCACTCGATGAATTCCACTGCATGTTCTGGCTGAAGGATTCCGAAGATTCTTGCGGCATGTTCACTACGACGGCAGGAGTGCTGGAGAGATGTTGCTGGAATCCGGGCGGCAGTGAATGCTGAAAGGCTATTGTCTGGAGCTGAACAAAGGCCCTCGCGATCGCGGAGAAACCCGACGCGGTAGGCGCGTAAATAACCTTCAGGCGGTAACTCGGACGCGTATTACACAAAAGCGGGGTCACCAGTGAGGGAATATGGTATAGTTGTAGGGAAACAACTAGAATTCTCTCATATACAGATTCATTCAGATACAAGTCCGGAGGCTAACTGCTGTTAGCGTCCAACATGCTCTCCAAAGCCCTCGCCTCAAAGATAGCACACTTACGCACAGAACAAATATCGATTTTTATGGCGCTCTACGCCACAGTCACCTTAACAGATAGATTACCCTAGACAACTTACCACTAAGATATTTCAAATGTTGATCCCAAGATCATTTGGCACCCAAATATACCAATAAAAACTGAACATAACTAGGATCATGAGATGGTAGCTTGTCTTTTAGACTAAATACTATCTGCTGAGTTTTATTTTCACAAAGCAAAAATCCATTTGCTTTAAACCAGTATGATGCTTGAGCAATTGTCTCTGTAATACAAGTTTTAAGGTTATTTAGGTCATTACTGCTGTTCAGAACAGTTGTATCATCTGCATATAGTACAGTTTTTTTATTTAATACATGACGGCAGGTCATTAATCATTATTAGGAACAGGAAAGGGCCCAGTACAGATCCCTGTGGGACACCTACCTTAACTAGTTCTACACTGGACAAATCTTTGCCAACACAGACAGCTTGCTTATGGTTCTGTATAAATGATCTTAATAGTTTAAGGCTATTACCTCTAACACCATAGAAATCCAATTTTTTTCAAGTAGTAGTGTATGTTCTACACAGTCAAAGGCTTTGCTTAGGTCACAAAAAGTGACTTGAGCAAAGTCTTTATCCTCAAATACTTGATGGATGTATTTTACAACAACATCTATTGCATAAATTGTTGACATGTTTTTCCTAAAACCATATTGAGATCCACTAATAATTCCTATATTATCAAAGTAATCAGATAATTGTTTGTAAATTGTGCATTCCAGAACTTTATAAAAATATGGGACTATGGAAATTGGCCAGTAACTTGAGGCAGAGTCTTTATCCCCTTTTTTATAAACTGGAACTACCCTAGACAGTTTAAGCTCATCAGGAAAATATCCTTCAGCTGGACATTTGTTTATACAATGTGTTAGGGGGTACACTATACTGCCTATGGCTTTCTTCAGTATGCTACAGGATAAGTCATATATGTCTACACTGTCTGATGATTTTAACTGTTTCACTATTCTTAATACAAAATCTGGTGAGACCTCAGAGAAATTGAATATACTTGTATTTGTTGATGATCTACAACTACTTTTTGACAGTAACTGTAATGAAGTGATTTCGGGTTTAGCAATACTACTTCCTACTTCTTCAACTGATTTAACAAAATAATCATTGAATTCTTGGGGAGAGATATTAATTGTAACATTTCTTTCATCTTTAGCAACACTATTTATTGGCTCCAAGCAGCTTTGCACTTGTTGGTGGATTTCTCAATACTTCTGAGATTGTGTGCTTTTTTGACTTCTGTGATCGCTTTTTTATATTCATTCCTACGTGTAACATAGGCTAGTTTAGCTTGATTAGTCTTCAGTCTGCAATAAACATTGCACAACAACATAACTTGGGTTTTCAGAGTGGTCAGCTGTTGTGTATACCATGTATTTTGTCTTTTTGGAACTTTTGTTTTCAGGACTTGATTAGTTAGGCCTACTTTGAATTTCTTTGTGGAATTCTGTCATTAAAGTGTGCCAAAAATACTTTAAAAACCTATCAAATAGTATCTCTGCTGGCAAATTGTTACTTAAGGTATAGGGTGTGTCTCCATAACACTGGCTAAACCTGTCTCTGTCAGCAAGGGAATTACAAAATCTATGAATTTTTTCATCTGAGACAGGTCTGGTGATCACAATTTTTGGGACACGCTTAGTTATACTAGTCTTATCAGGAGGGAACCTACTTGTATAATTTAAGGTTACAGAACTATAATCAGAAAATGTATACTCTAACACATCACATGATTCATCTGTTGTTTTAAAATTCACAAACATATTGTCAAGATATGCTTGATTTCTTGTGGGCCTATTATTGACACAGTGTAAGTTAGATTGTCTTAGTAGATTTTGAAGTACAGTGACACTACGTTTGTGTTTGTTACATCAAAATCCGAATTCTGATCACCACCTATTACAATATCATAATTTACCCATCTGGTTTCACCAAGTACATGTAACAGCTGGTATAGTTTCTCGGGAAATACACTGATCATGTCCTTAGGTGATCTGTACAGGGATACTACCAATATCTAAAACTATACCAGCAGCTTCAAAGTTCAGTTCATCACACAAAAAATCTAGATCCAATCTATTGACTGAACATCTAAGTGACTTGTTAACATAGATTGCTACACCACCTCTAAGTGCAGTTTTCTGCAGTAGCTATTGGCTGTATTATAATGATCACATTTAACAAATGTTAGGTCACTCTCAGTAGCCCAGTATTCACTCAAACACAAAATATCAAACCCATTTTCTATTCCAAGATTATTGACAATAAGTTCCTTATCCCTCGCACCTTGAATGTTAAGATAGCATATTTTAAGATCAAACCTGTCTTTCCTCACAGATGTACCACTGTGGTGAGGGGCTATTAAATCTCCTGTACTATTTACATTATGGGCTTCTTCTCCTTGGTGCCTTCAACTAAAAAATCGTTTAGACAGAGAGGAGGAACTGTTTTTCACTTACCCAGAACACTTGACACTGCTACTGCTTGTTGAACTCTCTTCCCTCTTTCATGTTCATGTCTTGATCTTGATGACTGGGATTCCCCATATGGGTAGTTCAGATGTTGCTACAGAATGGATACCTGTACCACTTGATGGAGCAATGGTTTTTGTAGCTGAGTATGCTGCCACCCTTGCTCACATTACTAAGAAAACAATAACCAACACAACAGAAGAGAGCATATGGTTTAAGGTTGGAACAGAAGCATAGAATAAAATAGCTGTCTGTTTAAGTAAGTGCCGATTAGCCAACTAAAAATTTAAAAAAATTAATTGGAATTGTTGTGACTCGCCGATCTTTCGAAGTGCCGCTGCGCAGTTATGCGCGTCCTCTACATGAGGCGCTGTCTGCCAGCCGTGCAGCAGCAGCGCCACCTAAGCGGCCAGCCAGCCAGCGGCCGCTACACTCGGACTCAGTTATGATTTGACTGTTAAAGTGTACACACGTCTTACTCTGTTTACTTGATCTGTGACTTTCATGTATTGCGTCGTTCTTGAAATATATTTGTTCAACTTGAAGTTATAACAGGAATAATCATGTGACATTTACAGATATTCCCTTTCGGTACATGCTGGACATGGGTCCTTTTCTCAGTGCACATGCACATGAAAACAATTAATATTTCTGTGGTGTATTTCTTTATTCCCTAAAGTTTTTGTGCACTGTTATACACAGAATTCAAGCTACATGAATGGAGCTTAAAATGAGTTGGACAAGAAAATGGACTTATATCCTATTTCTCCCGTGGTTCTGATATGAGAAAACCAAAATATGGGTTTTGTATGATCAATGTTATAGGAACCCATTGTAACGTTTAGTAAGAAACAAAAACAACATATTATGTAGTGGCGAGAAAATTATATGTATCATATTGTGTTGTTGTATAAAATTGTGTATTTTTTTTTATTATTTATTTTTGAGAGTATCTGCGTCAGCGAGTGATGAAGCCGCCACAGACGATAAATGTCGAACAAAGATTGAAGTAAGTAACTAGTATATAATACGTGACGAATATCAATTTCTTTGTCTTCTTCATCTGGGAGTCGAGCGAGTAAGATATCCTGTGTCGTAGTAGCGAACGCTAGTGTAGCATTCTTTTGTCGAGACTAAGAGATGTACGCCATTACGTGTGAATTCATAAAGGTGTGTAACAATTGAAATATTTAAATGTTTTAATAGAGTTATGTAAATGAAAACTTGCATTATTAATTGTTAAAGCTTGCTTGCCTATTATCCCATCCTATTGAGACATTTTTCAGTTATATAAATATTATCTGTGGTGCTGAGCTGCGTGGCGAACGAAAGAGCCGCTGCCGCGGCGTATTCAAACGACTTCCAATATAGTCTATCATATCGCAAGGAAGCGGTAAAGTAACAGTAAAATAATATTATTTCTTTTAGCTTCCAGACTTGCAGTGCAGATCAGCAGATTTTATGATGTGTTGCAGGTTGACGCGGGCTGCTGATAGTATATAACTCACAGTACAAATAAGTTAATGTACCGTCAAAATCTAATAGGAATCTTGCTGTGCTCCGTTCTGGTCTGGCAAACTTTATAGTGAAAACGTATTTTTTTAATAGTCTCATGTTCTTGTGCTAGTCGTGGTATTGAATGGTGTTTTACCAAGAAGCAAAAACCACTGCAAAATTTTGTTGTTGAACGATCATACGAACTGTAACATCAGTGTTCATAACCAAGTAATTTCAATTTTCAATAACTATAAAGTAGGGAAGATATGTTGATTTTTAGAATGAGTTACAGTCACGAAAAAATGTTCCTTTAATTGTAGGCCAGATACAGAACAATAAGATCTCAATATATATATTTTGCGTTGTTAAAAGGTAATGATGATAAAGAAATTCAAAGCACGGCATTACTAACAGATATTTCGCGGCTCTTTTCGTATATGCGTTATTAAAAAACGCGAAACTGTCGCCCAAAAACGCGGGGCCCGAATTTGCAGTGGCCACAAAATTTTTATGTATTTTCCTTTCAGTGTCTATTGTTATATATGTATATATATATGTATTTATTGATAAATGTATGTATGTGTATCATGATTAATGCAATGTATTACTGAATGTGCAACCACTCTTTCATGAAAAAACGTACTACTGCAAGCGAGTCAGAGAAGACGATCCTGATAGTACTGAGAAACTGTAACGACTACGTAATCCAGGGGCAGCCGAACCCCGAGATCAGATAAACTAAAGGTAAGACTACAGTGTAGTTGTCCTGTTTGTAGAAGCTGAACTCCAGTGAAGTGATCTCTTATCGCTAGTGGTGTGCATATTGTGTGTAGTTTGATGTTAGTGTTATGACAGGACAAAGTTGATGGTAGATAGTAATTTTTAGTGGGCAGTGTAGTGTAGATAAATTAACGTATTTTGTGTGCAAGTGGCAAAACTGTCAGATTTTGTGTTTGAGTAAGCAATTTAGGAATATGGTTAAGTTGCGCAGTCAACGTCCGAGCAATATGGATACTGAGGAACAGCAATTAGTTAGTGCAGGAAATGTAGAACCGGGTACCTTAAGCAGTACAAGTACTCTTTTTGAGGATATAACATGCGAAAATGTGGGGGCGGGGGCACAGGAAGTGGTGCCACCGCCCACTAGTGCTCAAGGAGATGTAGATAAAGAAATTACACCACCTCCAGAAAAGCAGGAACCAGAGAGTGGTAATCTTCCTGGCGGGTATTCACTCCAGGCTATATTAGAGCGTGTGCTAAATTACCAGGCAGAATTTGCCCAACAGCAAGCTGAGCGAGATCGCCAGCAAGCGGAGCGAGATCGCAAGCAAGCTGAGCGAGTACAGCAACTTGTGCAATCGTTAGAAAATATGAAAAAAGAGATTGCAGATATGAAACAGAATTATGAGTCGATACCTAAGGCCGTGCAGGAGTTGACGGTACAGGTCAATAACCTGCAAGTAGCAAACACTAACAGGGTAGACGAAATAGGTGTATTAGCCAACCGAGTAGAAAAGCTAGAAATAGGTTCCACACAGCTTGTAGAGCAGAAGTGGAACGAACAAGCAACTAAAATTGAAACCGAATTCAACTCATGGCTAGAAGTGAAGGAGAGTGAGATTGACAAAAATATTAATTCTAAAGTACAAGCAGCCATAGCAGATAGAAATTCCGAATCGTTCAGTACCGCAGTAAATAGTCAGGTACAGAACGACGTGCAAACCATCAAACAAATACTCAGTGAGGATATTCCGCAGTGGCAAATGAATATTAACAAACGGATATCCGACTTGGAAAAGGGTTTAGCACAAAGCAGAAAACATCTGGAACATGAAACTGTGTCGCCAACAGCCAATGTTTTTGGCAACGCACAAACTTATACGCGACACAACAATGGTGGATCTGTAGTCGATAATGCGAAGAGCTGTAGCTTCGGTTCGGAGCAGACAGCATATGTCCCAGGAGCAAATCCATATAGTTCAAAAATATTAGTTGAAGAAAGTTTAATAAAAAATAGGCAGTTTCAAACGTTTACTACTGAACGGAAGTCAGTACACCCAGTAGTATTCATAAAAAGCTTTTAAAATATCTTGCCTAGTGTGTGGAATGAAGAACAGAAAATTCAATACGTAATGTCATACATTCAGGGTGATGCAGCGTTGTGGGCTACGGAAGCAGCAGACAGCTGCATGACATATGAACAGTTCGAAAGGGCGTTTCTGTCGAAATATTGGTCGCCTTGTATACAAGAGCGTCTAAGAAAAGAAGTATATAATCCCGAACCGTACTCACCCCGTCTTGGGAATTTGAGACGGTATTTTGAAAAGTATATAAACAAAACGCGCTACTGGGACGAGCCTATATCACCAAGAGACATAATAAGACTACTAAAATCACATTTACCCATTCATATCAAAGAGAAATTAATACACGTACCAGAAAGCGACATGGAAAACTTCCTGTCTGTTCTAGATTCAATAGACTTGATCCAGGAAGACGCAAAATCAGCGTGTGATCACTCGCGGAATAATGGATCAGGGTGTAAACATGACAGAAATAATAGTGCACAAAACCACAACCATGGAAATGGTGGGGGTGGTAACAAGCGGCAAGAGCATTCGCAAAATGGTAGTAATGGTAGAAGCCAGAACGGGTATGGGCAACCAACTTATAACAGAAAGCGTCGATTTGACGACCGGTACGAATCCGGAATGTCAGGGACCAACCGCTGGAAAAATGCGCGAGGTCAGTGGCATAGCAATTATAGTGATAGTAATCGAAATTGGCATCAGAATCAGAGAACAAGCCCAGAGCGACAGGGTAATGACCGGTATGACAACAATAGACCACCACCACAAAACGCGCCTATTGCGCAGCCGTGGCGGCCTACAAATCAGAATGTACACATAGTGGAGGTCACGGACAATAGCCGTCCAAGTACCTCACAAGTAAGCAATCCAACAAACTAGGATCGGCCTCGATATGCTCTCCATCGCTGGCCGAGGGGTGGAGTGAGAGCAACACGAATGATAATAATATACCTGGAATATGTATGCTGCGATACAACGATGGTGTCAGTATGGATAAAGATCTACTGAACGAACCGCACGAATGTAAGAAAGATAATAACGAAAATGTGCAAGCCATAATAGAAGCGAAAATCAGTGATGTTGCCGTGAATATAATCATCGACACAGGTGCCTCAGTAAGTGTAATGAGTATAGAGTTATTTAAAGCACTGGGAAAAGGACGTAGCATACCGACTTTCCCGGTTAATAATTGTAAGGTGTCTGGAGCCATAAGCGCACAGAGCCAATTAGTTAAATACCAGGTGCAGGTAGAGATTTGTAAGGAGGGCGAAGCCATAGTGAGCTCGTTCCTCATTGTTAAAGGACTAAAGGGGGCCTGCATTCTGGGAGTAGATTTTCTCCGTGAGAGGGACGCAGTGATCGACCTCTCATTGGGGAAACTAAGCATAGTTAATAAAGGTAGGAGGATTGAGTTGTCTATGATGAAATCGAAGGAGGTACTTGTGCCATGTTGTAATCGAATTAATATCAAATGTAGGAACCCCTGGGTACTACACCTCGATGATTTTTCACATGTAGCAGACCTCTATTACCCGAATTTAGAGGATCAAAATGTTGAAACAAATGTTGAGACATTTCAAACCAAAGTGCAGGAATCTGAAGGTTTAAGCGATATCCAAAAGCAACAGTTGACGCAGCTGCTATCGGAATATACTTGGTATTTACCGACCGATCAGGAATAGTCAAAGGGTACCACTATCACATAGAGGTGATGCCCCACAAAACATACTGTCGCGCAACTTACTCCATCCCTTGGTCGAGGAGGGAAGTGGTGGCTAAAGAGATTCGGAAGATGTTGGCACACGAATGTAGCTATTTGTTAGCACATCACCAGACGGGGAAAATAAAAGGACTGTATCCACGTAAAGATGTAAAGTTATTTATTCGGTGACATGTCTGATGTAAACAGTAGTGGTAAGAAGATTTCAATTGTGTTTTAGAGTATAAGTATGTTAGTTTTAAGAAAGAATTTATGTAGAGTTACAATTGTGAGGAAATAGAATCAGTAAACTGAGCAATAATATGCAAATGGAAGACTTGGTTTACAGACAGTTAGTGTCATTAGAATACTACATGCTCTTCAAGCAATGAATAATCTTTCGTTGATAAAATAATGATTAATTTCTTGAATCATTTTGTAGTAAGTAAGTACAATTAATGATGAAATCTCATATAAATATGTAGCAGATGTAATTGTGTTAGAATCAAGGAACCCTGAGAGAGAGTCTATACTAGCCAAAAATTGACTTTGTAGTACGAAATAATTATGTGATGTAATGTTTACTGCCAATAGTGATCTGAGAACGACACTGGAGCAGAATCCAATAAAAAACAAAACCGTTCCGTGTAACCTATGCTTTGTATGTATTAATGCTTCAATTGAAGCCTGTGTACTTGGCACACGTTCTTGAATATTAATTACGCGGTACGCGAATCAAGTTACGCGGAAACTACACTGTAGTCCTGTAGGACGGACCGTTAAAAATAATACTAGTACTAAATGAAGTATTTATTGAACAATATGCCCAAGTCAAGCTGTCATGCACATGGTAAAATCTGTTTGCTAGATGGGTGATAACCTGGCAAGCTACACTAAAAGAGGAAAAGAAAGCTATGTACAAAAAAAAAAAAAAAAAAAAAATCACACACCTTTAAAGAATTACAAAAAAGCAATATATGCCTAGTAATAGTATTAAAAGTGTGTAATGAGAAGGTAACACAATGGACTCAATGTAGATGAGAGTGATTATGCTAAGAACAGTTGTTATGCATTAAAAATAAACTGTGTGCATAAACAATAGAGGAAAGGACGGAATATTGTGTGTAGTAGGGACAGAAAATGACTGTTGTATCTGCACCAATATATACGTCGGTATAAGTTAAGTGTTGAGTGACTAACTGTCATAGTGCAGTGCTCAACGAACAGTAGTACACTGTGAGTAAAAACGGTAGTTAGTGATCCGTTCGGAGTCGATTCAAACAAACATCGCTCGACGGAGACATTTAGTATGTGTGTACCGAAATATTTTCGCGTGTTGAAAGACGCTCTGGCAGTGTATCAACCGTGAGAACAAGTGAAAGTGTGTAGTACAATGTGCGTGTGACGAACCCTGAATACCAGTGTCACAATGCCACAAGAAACCTGTTATCATGCCAAAACATCCTGTGCATACCAGCGAAGCGACGGCGTAATGAACAATAAACACTTTTAAACAAGTTGCATTTTCTTCCACAGCTAGTAATGTGTGTCCTTAGAGACAGTACACCGTTGTGGAATGTTTGTTTCATGCACTACGACGGGGAGCCATGCGGAGAAGCAGAGACGAGTGCCTTGCCGCCAGCCGGCCGGTCGCAGTAAAGCACGGCAACTCGCCGACATCGGCGAATGGTTCGGCGCGATTCGCGACTGCTTGCGCCACGTCAGCACGACGTCGCTGTTACTGAGAGCCGGTTGTCGAGCCCAGCGGCCGTCGGCACGCGGCGTTCCAAACGACGCGACTCAACAATTGCTTCGCGCCGCCCGCTCCATACAACATTGTTGTCATTCAAATGAACTATCAACTATGTGGTTAATGCACTAATATGAAAACGGTATATTGCACACGAAATGACGTGACAAACATTGTGTTTTTCTTTAGTTACTCGATGCAGACTCAAAGTATTCATCGGTTCAGTGATGTATAGATATAATATGTTTTCGTCATGTTAATGAAGTAAACTTGCACGAGTGCTAGATCATTTTAAAACAATTGTCGTGAGTAAGTGCAGAGACGATTAATTATACCACTGTAAAACTGTTTAATGAGTGACTTTCATTCCAATACAGAACACAAATGTGAAAAAGGGTAGAAGGTATATTGGTAACAAAGAGACTGAAAGTTTAACATGTTGTCATAAATAGCCTTTGTTATCTGTGAACATTGGATAGAGTCTGAACTTTTGTGATCAAACTGGGTATTAAAACAAACCAGGCGAGATGACTATGGCTCCGGCGCAGTTTTCCCAGGTTTTCTGATCGCACGTAGCCCGAATGGGGGAGCCAGATAAATGTAATGACCCTGGGACTAGGTTTATGGTCACCTCGCAAAGTGTAAGAACAGCATAAAAAGTGTAATTAAACCTACAGTGTAAAAGAACTAAGAAGTTTAAAGTGAATGTTCCAACCAAGGTAACAGACAATAACCAAACAGACGTTAGTGGCAGCATATTGCCGAACATTCTTAACGTTAGTCAATTGCTGCCAGGGGGCATTGTAACGTCTAGTAAGAAACAAAAACAACATATTATGTAGTGGCGAGAAAATTATATGTATCATATTGTGTTGTTGTATAAAATTGTGTATTTTTTTTTATTATTTATTTTTGAGAGTATCTGCGTCGGCGAGTGATGAAGCCGCCACAGACGATAAATGTCGAACAAAGATTGAAGTAAGTAACTACTATATAATACGTGACGAATATCAATTTCTTTGTCTTCTTCATCTGGGAGTCGAGCGAGTAAGATATCCTGTGTCGTAGTAGTGAACGCTAGTGTAGCATTCTTTTGTCGAGACTAAGAGATGTACGCCATTACGTGTGAATTCATAAAGGTGTGTAACAATTGAAATATTTAAATGTTTTAATAGAGTTATGTAAATGAAAACTTGCATTATTAATTGTTAAAGCTTGCTTGCCTATTATCCCATCCTGTTGAGACATTTTTCAGTTATGTAAATATTATCTGTGGTGCTGAGCTGCGTGGCGAACGAAAGAGCCGCTGCCGCGGCGTATTCAAACGACTTCCAATATAGTCTATCATACTGCAAGGAAGCGGTAAAGTAACAGTAAAATAATATTATTTCTTTTAGCTTCCAGACTTGCAGTGCAGATCAGCAGATTTTATGATGTGTTGCAGGTTGACGCGGGCTGCTGATAGTATATAACTCACAGTACAAATAAGTTAATGTACCGTCAAAATCTAATAGGAATCTTGCTGTGCTCCGTTCTGGTCTGGCAAACTTTATAGTGAAAACGTATTTTTTTAATAGTCTCATGTTCTTGTGCTAGTCGTGGTATTGAATGGTGTTTTACCAAGAAGCAAAAACCACTGCAAAATTTTGTTGTTGAACGATCATACGAACTGTAACATCAGTGTTCATAACCAAGTAATTTCAATTTTCAATAACTACAAAGTAGGGAAGATATGTTGATTTTTAGAATGAGTTACAGTCACGAAAAAACGTTCCTTTAATTGTAGGCCAGATACAGAACAATAAGATCTCAATATATATATTTTGCTTTGTTAAAAGGTAATGATGATAAAGAAATTCAAAGCACGGCATTACTAACAGATATTTCGCGGCTCTTTTCGTATATGCGTTATTAAAAAACGCGAAACCATGTTGGTTGGCATGGAGGAGGTCATTCTGCTTGAGATACTTCATAATGTTTGAGCTTGAAATATGAATTTCTACAGCAGATAAATGTCAATGATACAGTACAGCAGTATTGTGGATCACTTCTGATTCTCTTCTTATGGATGGGTGTGACCTGTGCTTTCTTCCAACTACTGTACACAGTTCTTAATAGAGGGACATAGAGTGTATTATGGATCACTCATCTCTACAGTGATGTCAGAATAAAACTTGGGCAACACTCCTGGAGTCTCTGCTGTAAAAGAACTTCTGTAACTGGAATTAAGCATTTCTGCTTTTTCTATGCTGCCATCAATTTTTGTTCCTGTTTCATCCATGAATATCTGGACACTGTATCTGGTGTCACTGGTAGCCTTTACATAAGACCACAGTGTTTTGAGTGTTGTGAGGAGTCTTTTGTTGATTCATTTGTAGGCTTCACTTACTGCTCTGTTGGAATCTATAATATCCCAAAATGACATTAGTTTATTTAAAGAATTGTTGCTAACTTTGCACGAGATCAGAGTAGTAGTTTATTATCAGTGACAGTCAGAGAAGCTTTTGGAATGTAAATTTTACATGGCCAGCGTTCAGCTGTCCTTCACTTTCCACAGCACAACAAGAAAAAGACTGATTAGCATTTTTCTCTGTTGTCAGCAGTAGGGAAAGGGAGATAATTTTTTCTTGGTTTTACCACACTGTATTGAACAACAGTTAATGGATCTCCATTTAAGAGTGTGAGAATCTGCCACTGTCTAATATCTTATAGTAATTATTACTTTTCCATCTCCTTCCCATTGTCAATGTCCCTTCTCTATCAGCATAAAAAAAGCATGAATTTGTTTGCAAGCCAAAATTTTTCGAGGCGCTGAGGGAGATAGAATGAGGCTGTTGGTACCCTACTTTTCAGTCAGTCTTTTAAACAGGAGCATATTCACCTTTTTGTGTTCTGATAGGAGCATTTTGCCACTGGTTCCTGTGTGAAATTGAAATAATGCAAAACTAATTTTGCAACTCAGAATGGATTTTACATATACAAAAATTTTGCATGTGCTTTGATACTACAACATGGGACTCTCACAAGCCTTGTGACAATAATGGAGGCACTTTACAGCATATTTCTCCATGCTACATCATTTTACAAACTACGTTTTCGTCTCACATCAGATTTTGTGTGCGTGTTTCACGTAAGCAAATAAGGTAATTTTTAACCTCAGTATCTTGGAAATGGTTAAAAAATCAAGAAACGTTTCAAGGTTGTTTGAGATTGTGATCTTAGGAATGTACTGTAAAAATTTCAGCCATTTGCTGTGCATAGGGGTCTTAGAAACTGTGGCCCAGTTTTGATACCCACAAACCATGTTTTTGTGGTGTTTCTTGATAACAGACAAGAATTTCTGAAACTGGTAAGATTTGTAGTGCTTCTAGATAAGTGGATAGAGAACACACTGTTAAAATTTAAGCTATTTGCTGTGGTTAGTTATGTAATAAGTACATATGCTGTGCTGTGGGGTGATCAGTATGATTGAAAATGAACTTGTTTCGTACACCATGATCAAAGATCACAGTGTAGACACTTTTATTGTTTCAAGATGGCCAGCCTCAACAGATATCTACTGTTGATGGCAAAGAAATGGTGAAAAACACTTTTTCTGGCTTTTCTCGTGAACCGTCCAAGCCGGCCAGTGTGGCCGAGCAGTTCTAGGCGCTTCAGTCTGGAACCGCGTGACCGCTATGAACGCAGGTTTGAATCCTGCCTCGGGAATGGATGTGTGTGTTGTCCATAGGTTAGTTAGGTTTAAGTAGTTCTATGGGACTGATGACCTCAGATGTTTAAGTCCCATAGTGCTCAGAGCCATTTGAATCATCCAACAACTAAATGGTGCCTCTACAGACCACATCTAATGCAAAATGAACTAACCAAATTGCCCTTTTTGCCTAAGCTGGATGCAGAATGTAATATTCAAACTTTGAACCTTTACCTAGGATAGTTACGGATGTGGCAGAACTGCCAGAAAATATTAATAACTTTGCTTTTTTTGTACAGTAAATGGTGTTTTCTGTGTTATAAGTATAACACTCGTCATACAGTAATACAATCTTCCTGTTGAGTATACAATAGCTCAGGGGCTATCCAAAACATTTACACTACCTTTCTAACACCAAAAGTACTTGAAAAATGCTCTTTTTATGCATGGCATTTTCAAATATATTGGTAGCACATGCTGTTGCACGCATACCGATATATGCAAGAATGAAGAGAGAACAATCAGATCGGCATCGGCAGACAGAGAAAAATGTTCTAAGATTAAAAAGGATGTAAGACAGGGATGCAGTCTTTTTCGCCTACTGTTAAATTTGTGCATCAAAGAAGCAACGATGGAAATAACCAATGATTCAAGAGTGGGATCAAAATTCAGGATCAATGGGTATCAATCACAAGATTTGTTTTCAGTGCATTCCACACTTTATCACAACCAGGGATCAGAGCATCCACAAAGTTGGTGTCAGACAAAGTTGTGTGGCTGAGAGTACAGAAGGATTGTCATCAAAGAGTCAAAAGCATAAAGTCTCTCGACACTCATCGACACCTGTAGAAGCGTTTCCTTCACCACATGGGAGGTTCACTCATCTTAATGTTGATATTGTAGGTCCCATACCCCTATGAGGGCTTTTGTTTTGTGGTTACAATGGTCGACAGATTTACTAGATGAGTCAAAATGCTTCTTGTCTCTGACATCTCAGCTATTTCAGTTGCCCTTGGTATTGTTTTGTCTTTGTTTTTCCAGTTTAGTATCCCTCAGGTTATAACATCAGACAGAAGCAGGAAATTTGATTGCCAACTGTTCGAAGAACTTTCGCATTAGTACAGTTGTAAAAATGGCAGGACTATAAGCTACTATACCTTCAGTAATAGGATGGCAGAGTGTATGCTCTGCATGCTCAAAGCTGCATTATACTGCTATGTAGAGACATGGGCACTTGTACTTCCAGTAGTGCTACTTGGGTTGAGAACCATAGTTAAGGAAGACTTAGGATGTTCCACTGCCCAACTGGTGTATGGAAAAGTTATAAAAATACTGGACTTGTTTTCCTCTTCATTTCCTCCCTGTTTATCGGTTTGTGTGTTGTCTCCAGCCTGTGAATCCTGTGTGGCTTGGTAACAGGCCCTTCTTTTACCTCAGAGATCTCTTTACATGTAGTTTGTTTTGGGTGAGAGATGACAGGGCCACACCACCACTTGCTTCTCACTATGCTGGCTCCTTTTGAGTAACCGACAGGAATGATAAAAGATTCATTGTGGTTATGTGACGTGATCAGTTAGTGCAGGAGGTGACCTATAACTTTGTAGTGTAGTCTTCTTATTTACCAAAACCACAATGTAAAGACAATTATTGAATTACTAGTTTTGGCAATATGTATTGCCATCCTCAGATCCATGAAACCTGGCAGTGGTAACTATGTCATACAACGATTGTGATGAAGCAAGATGGGATAATTTCTAATTCCCCTTTTGTTTTGCCATCTGCCTCCTTAAAATTATTTCATTAT
Organism: Schistocerca piceifrons; assembly: GCF_021461385.2. Classification (NCBI taxonomy): domain Eukaryota; kingdom Metazoa; phylum Arthropoda; class Insecta; order Orthoptera; family Acrididae; genus Schistocerca; species Schistocerca piceifrons. The sequence continues at coordinate 597,620,112 of NC_060144.1, forward strand.
TGAATTAATTATCATTAACATACAGGAGAATAATCTACATTTCCATAAAAGAGAAAGGTTGGCCCTCAGTTTTAAAGAATATAACACCAGATCTAATTTTGTGCTTACTTTTGTGTATGTAATTGATTTTCTAATTTATTTTGACTATTCCTAGTTAGCATCTTTTGTTACGGGGTGAAATCAGTAATTGTTTTGTAACTTAAATGCTACTGTTGACGTATAGACAAATATAAATTCTGTACTAATTATAAACATTTGGAGGAACAACGAATAGAATATTTTTTATTAGCCTTTCAGTATTTTTCATACAATTGGCTTCGTCAAAGTTTACAGAGCGTTTTAGTTTCAGTATGATATTCAAATAGTTACAGAAAGGGGAGAAAAGGAAGTAAAGACCTTTTCTTCAGCATTATGTAAAACAATGTTTTATACAGTAATTAAATACACACATAAGAAAAGAATCACAGTAAATAACTAGCTTATATAATATCAAAACATTTTCTTCATAACTTAGGTAAAACATATATTTTGATGATTAGTTTCTAAGAAGTCTTCAGTTGTATAGAATTCGTTGTTTTTTAGCCAGGTTTGCAATGTATTCTTATATTTATTTAGTGGTACTGTGCGAGCTGAGCATGGTAACTTATTGAAAAATTTTATGCTCAAGTACTTATAGTTATTATGGACTACAGCAAGTCTTGTGGAAGGCAAGTCCAGCAGGTGACTGTTTCTTTTTCTGTGTGCCTGCACATCACATCTCATGTTCAATTTTTTCAGATTTTCTCTGGTATATATTAAACAGTTATATATGTACATGCTTGGCACTGTCATTACACCAAGAGATTTAAAATAATTTCTGCAGGACTCTCTGGGTGCTAACACTTCCATGCACCTGATTGCTTTCTTCTGCCATCTGAAAATACATTCAGCCCCTGTGGAGTTACCCCAAAGCAATATTCCATATTGCAGTTGGGAATGAAAAAAAGCATAGTATGAGTGGAGTAGCAATTGCTTGCTCACTCTATTTCTTAATTTACACAATAAGAAAAGTACTCGTGCCAGTTTACTACATAGATAATTGGTGTGTCCTTCCCATGAGAGCTTTTGGTCTATGATTAGTCCAAGTCATTTCACTGTTTTGTTTTCATTTTCAGTTGCTTTGAGATTAAATATTATTTCTTCTGTTATTGTTTGATTTATGCCCAGCTGGTTAGCCTGACACCAGTAATTAGCCATTTGCATAATTTCTCTATTTTTGTCCAGTACACTCTGTAAGTTCTCTCTTGTACTTATTAATGCCATATCGTCAGCATATAGAATGTTCTTACACGGTATGTAATTCTAGAAGTCGTTAACATAGACAATGAACAGAAAAGGTCCAAGAACAGAGCCTTGGGGTATTCCTCTTTCTATAGGGAGTATTTCTGACCTCTGCTTACTTGCATATACAAGTTGTAACCTATTGCTTAGATAAGATTTGAATAGATGGAGTGTGTCATCTTCAATGCCATAGTGTTTTAACTTTTTGATGAGTATGTCATGTGACACCAAGTCAAATGCTTCACTTAGGTCAATAAGTGTTCCAGACATTGATACCCTTTTTTCATACCCTTCATAAACATTGCTCACCAAAGCTTCTACTGCTTTTACAGTCGATAGGTGTGACCTGAAGCCAAACTGCTGTTCATTTAAAATTTTGTTGGTTTCAAAATACCTGTATATCTGCTTATGCACACAATTTTCTACTAACTTGGATATGATTGGTACTATTGAAATGGGTCTGTAGTTATTTGGGAGGTTTCTTTCACCTTTTTTATACACAGGCAATGTAACTGTGAGCTTAAGAGAGTCGGGGAATATTCCTTCATCAAGTACTCTGTTTGATAGTGAGAGAAGTGGCATTTCAGTTTCTTTTGCTATACATTTAATGATGAGTCCATAATAATCTTCTGTTTTGGAATTACTTAATTTGTTTATTTACTTATGAATATCATTTAATGTGATTCGGGTCCAAGTGAACTTCTCACTTCTTTTCTGTTTTGCACAAGTGAGCAATGCTTCTACATCAGAGGCAGAATTGATGGGTGGGGTGGTGACACTATTTACAAAATATTCATTGAGAATATTACAGTCAATAGGGATACTCTTTTCTTTATTGGTATTATTAATTTCCCTTTTAATGACAGTCCAGGCAGCTTTAGATTTATTTTTAGAATTTAAAATATATTCATCATTTGCACAGCACTTAGCATTTTTTTTTCTAATCTGTAAAGGTTTCTCATTTTAGTGTAAATTTCCTTGTCCCTATCACTGTTATGAGATTTGTCTCTCATAATCATCAGTAGTATTCTGAGTTTGTTAAGTTGTGGGGTGTACCGCTTGTTAGTATTTTGTTGCTTATGACTAATATTACAATGGTACCTTTTGGTTGCCAAGGGGCATGTCATTTCTACTATATGCTTGATCTCTGTCAGGAAAATGGAAAAACATTTATTAATCGTTTTCTTGTTATCCATTACATGAGTCCACTCCATTTCTTTTAGCTGGTTTATCATTTTGTTTACATTGGATTCACCTAGAATTCTATATGTCACTTCTCTCTCTGTAGAACTGAAGGCTGACTTTTCTATTTGAAGCCATAGCCCTGCGTGATCTGATATTCCTAATTCTATTACACCACATTGTATGGAGTCTCTTTGCACATTGCTAATTGTGTTATCAAGGCATGCATTCAGTCTAGTGGGTTTTTCATTGAGACGGTAATAGTTTAATGACTTCAGAGTGTTAATCATATAAATTACATTTTTTCTCTTTGCCCTTATATCTATGTTAATATCATCTACAATTACAATTCTATGCTGTTTATATTTTGACAACAGCAATATTAAAGTATTAATTTTTTTTATAAATACTATCTCATCAGAGCCTGGGATTCAATACATTGAGACAATTACAGTTTTCTGTTCATGCATTACCACACCAGATACTTCTATTGTAGCTCCAAGGCATATTCTACTAAGGTCTACAACTGAGTAAAGCAATCCAAGGTTACTTTTGACATATATTGAGACCCTGCCATGTGTAATACTTTTTCTGCAGTAGCCAGTAACTAACGAATATCCATGAGGAACACACAAGTCTCTTTCAGTGTCTTTCATCCAGAGTTCATTGATGCATAGAACACTGCAGTTGATTTTATCGAGCCAGTATTTTACACCTAAGAGATTGTACATTTATATGAAGGAGGAGGAAACTGTCACTGCTACATAATGGTGTTCTACTTTCACAGAACCTTCTGTATTCATTTATTTTTGCTACATGATCTTGGGTTGCACAATTATCTGACTGAATTAGACTGCTGCAGTTTCCACTTAATGTGGTTTCTAACTTTCCTTCGTCTGTAATGCCGTTTTCTCTCTCTCTAAAAAAAAGGGAGGTGTACAGTCATGCTCTGTGGGACTGTCTTTTAAGACAAGGCTGCTGCGTGCTCGTATTTCATTTACAACTTTGTTTATCTCCTGACACAAAAATGTTTTCCCATGGTAACTTTGATGCTCACCATATTCAGTGTGCAAATTTCTTTCAAGTCTGCTAATATCCACTACATCGCATTTGGCATAAATGGAACATAGTTGTTTGATTTTAATATTTGTTTTACGAATCTCTTTATCAACACATGAATTATAGATCAAGTCATGTCTATGAGGCATCGTCACAACAATAGTGTTTTCCATCTTACTTACATCTAAAAAAATTTTCAAACCTCTTATACACTTTTTGGCTTCATTATGTGCTACATCATTTGCACCAGTCACACAAACAACAAAGTCACTGTCCCTTGTTGTATTCTTGTGTTCTGAGATGTCTTCAACAATATTTTCTGTCCTCGCACCAGGTTTTACGATGCCAGTTGTACGAAGATCCGTATTCACATCCTGTAGAATATTTGCAAGCTTTCTTCCGTGGCTGTCCGCTAGAAAAAGCACATTGTGTTTCTTTGTTCGCTGTTTCTGGCTGTTGGCGATGTTTTGCAGCTTCTTACAATGTTTTTATCTTCACGTTGGGTGGCTTGTTCACTTTCAGTGTTTATAGAGTTGCTGCTGCTTTCTGATAACACACTGAACTTGTTTGTGCACACGAGATTGGATTTATTCCATGTATTTCGTTGTGAGCAAGGCACTTTTTTAGTCACTTTTTTGGCATTACACGGAAATAATTTTTGAATTTTAGGCCACTGTTTTCACATTGAAGGGCATTTAAGTTAGGACTATTTACGCAGTTTTGACCGTTACTTTCAGTGGTATTTGAGTTCGGCCTATTTACGCAATTTTGACCATTACTTTCACTGGAATGCGTGTTTAAGTTGTTTATGCTCTTTTGGCGTTTACTGCTCGCAACCAATGTTTTTAACTCACAGTTTTCGTTCTCAAGTTTAGTGATATCTCGTCTCAGTATATCAGCAACTAGCTGAAGACTTTTTAACCGTTCATTTAACTTTTCGATTTCGCCTTTATCTTATTACAAACACTATTTTTTACAACGTGGCTGTAGCTTTTTGTCTCGTTAATATTACTCACTTCTGCACTTGACGCGCTTTCCCTTAAATATTGTACAGCTTCCCAATCCGTTGTAGTTCCTATCTCTTTCGTCAGCTGAACATGTAAGACAGACTCGCATGCTTCACAACAAAACTTAATTCGCTCTTTCGAATTTATCACGAGACGTATTTCACTGTTGCTTAGACCAACACAATCACTGTGGAACTGTTTTCTACACCATAATCCACAGATCACGAATATTTCCGTGGTTTTTATTAATTTATTGCACTTAAGACATGATTTACTCTTGTCACTAGCCGCCATCTTGCTGTATTCTTAAAGGATCTATTTGGCTCTATTCGAAAACATGGTAGCAAAACCAGCCCTTCATTAATTCCAAAGCAATTAACAGTTTTGTCAAAAGTATTGTTTGCATAACTGTATATGTTAATTTCGTCATCGAAACAAATAATTTGGCTTAAACCCTGTAGTAGAATAAACAGTTAAAAAGAACCAATTTTCGATGTATTCAGTTAATTTAATGAGTTAAAATTTAATTGTAATTTCTGTAAATTAAACTTCAAACAATGTGTAGTTTCAGCACCTATGATTGTGAGGATGTAAAAGAGCCTAATTTTGGGTCCCAAGACAGTCAGTCCACAGCTGAGCATCAGACGAGAAACCTGTGTTGGTTAGAACAAGAACAATGCATCAACTAAATTGTGAAATAAGTGTAACACAATCAGGCCATGTGTTAAAACAATGACAGTGTCTGTTCCATACGTAACTGACTGATTATTCCGAAAGAACTGTGGACTATGTATTTATGTTTTTTACTACTCGTAGATGTTCAACAGTAAACTATTGTAGCAGTATGTGGATGTTCGCCTGCAACCTATTAATTGTGCGTATCGAAAGTTAAACAATAGTGCACTGGCCATATAACTATGTATTATTGGGGGGGGGGGGGTGTTTGTGAACAGTGAAAATTAAGTACTGTGAAATGCATATGTGCACCTGTCAGTTTCATAATTTAAAGTAGTCAGTGTTGTATTTCCACAGCCGATTTTTCAGCCAGTGTAGCACTGCAGTAAGTCAACAATGAGGATGACCATCAAAGAAATAAAGCAGGGAATGTCATCACAACTTCAGGACTATACAGTATGCATAAAAGAGTCAAGGCATTACAGTAACATGCCAGGTGTTCTATCATAAAGTACATACAAATCTGAGTACCATATACATGTCATGAACAAGACAGATACATGCCACATCTTGGTGTTCTGTGGTATACAGCCTTGTCGGCTGTGACAGAGTAACTTACCTCTGTCATATCCAACATGGGTTTACATGACTAAGAGCCTAGATGTAGCATGTATCCTTCTTCTCCATGCCATGTGTAAGGCACTCAAATTTGTACATACTTAATGATAGAACACCTGACATGTAACTGTAATGCCTCAACTCTGTTATGCATATTGCATAGTCCCCTTGTAACAAAGTAGTGTAAGCACTGTATGATGTCGCTACCACTACCTAATTTTATGGATCTGGGGATGGCAATACTTATTGCCAGAACTAATAAACCAGTAATTGTGTTTACATAGCGATCTTGGCAACTAATTGGTTTTCAAAAGAAGACTACAGTACAAAACATTCATCATTGATTGGAACAGACGACAGGATATGGTATACGTGGATTGTGTTAAGACCACTTTTACTGACAATGACCAACCTATCCCACTATGTGCACCCAGGAAAGGATTTGTGTGTGGATATCATGGTCAGTTGAATTGTCTTAAGCCACTTATACTGGCAATGACCAACCTATCTCATTGTGTAGCCCCATACGAGGATTGGTGTGTGGAATTCAGGGTCATTTATACACACAGTTAGCCTTGAAAACTGTGCAAACATGAGCTGGCGGAGTGGTGATGTGAAGGTTTCTGTGGGTTCATTGTGCACCTGGTTTTTCACAGTCTGAGTGAATGGTAAACTTACATGATAATGATCAATATAAAAGTAACACTTGGCAGGTGTGGTCAGGCTACAGCTCTCTGAAATGGGAGGAAGGGGGGGGGGGGGGGGAGCTGATGTGATAGATGCATTAAGAATTGATAGTCAAAGACAGTTGTTAAGGTATAAACAATCTTTGACCTAAGAGTGTGTGGGTGACCTTTGTGTTTTATGATTTTTTAGTATGATGTTCTTGCTCTCTTGCTGTTGTCCTAATGTGTTCTGGATCTCATGTTTCTGTGTGATATTGAAAGACATAATAAACCATTTGTGTTAATGAGCTTGTGTGTTAAAAGGGGTGTGACTCTGGCATTCTCCAAACTATTATTCACTTAATATTGGATCTTGAAACTTTGTAAATGCTTTCATGACATAATTTGCATCTATCTATGAGAGTCTGCCAAATCAAGTTTTCCAATATTTCCAAAGTGCTCTTCTGTGAGCCATCCAATCCTGTGATAGTTGTGCTGTCTCTCTTTGTATATGTTTGGTATCTCCTTTTCGACCTATCTGGTAAGGGTTTCACACGTGTGAGCAAATATTTTAAAAACAGATGCACAAGTGTGTGTAAACAGTCTCCTTGTAGACTGACTGCATTTTTTCCAGTATCCTGCCTATGAACTGAAGTCTGCCACTTGTCTTATCTACAACTGTACTTATATAATCACTCCATTTCATATCATTACCCAAGTGTTTGTATGAGTTGACTGATTCCAATTGTATCTTTGATACTGTAGTCATTTCGAAGTGCAAAATTTTATATTTTTGTGCCTGTAATGCAAGTTGCGAATGTGAGAACAAAACAGTCTTGATTGCAAAGCTATTTAATATCAATAATTCATTTTGCACTTTGGGGCATCAACAGAGTGTGTAAAAGTAGCTGGATATGTAACCCACCCATCATAAAGCCGTAAAAAATTGAAAATGGACGTGAAAGTGACTGGATATGTAACACATCCCTCATGAAAACACGTAAATTGGGAAGTGGACCTCAAACACAGCAGCAGACTCTGCCCCAGTAGCACCGAACAGGACCACTCCCACAAAACAAATGCAGTGTGAGCCACATACAGCATATCAAGTCCATTTGGCATAAAACTTTGCAGCCAAGATTCTTTTTATTCTGAAATAATTCAAAACTGGTTGCTGTACCACCTTGCCACAATGGAATGCAAAAATTTTTACAAGTTACCAATCTTCACACCACTTTGAAACTGTAAGGTATGAGTGAATATTGCTGCAGTTTTTTTTTTAGAAAATACTTCATTATCAATGACTGTATCACCTCCAAAAATTTGGGGTTGCAATTAATGTTATGTGCAGGTCTTTAACACAGTTATTGACAAAAAAGTGCAGCACCCAGTAGACATAGATGTCAGTGTAACTTTGTACACATACACACCAAGTGAATTAATCAAGTTTGCATTTAGTGTTGTTACTGGGCATGGTAGGGCACAGACAGTGCCAAATATTTAGGGGTCACTGTGAAGGACATCAAGATGCTGCATACTCAGACAAAACAGTGTTATCAGCATCTCACAAAGATTGAAAATGGCCTCACTGTAGTCTCCATTTACCAGATGGCCAAATCATGCAAAATCCAGGGTTGTGGGGTCTTTGGATGTGGCAGTGGCTTGATGATGGACTGCATGGATCCGTGAGGGAAGGCATACACATTTTCAAGGTTCTGGTCGACCACATCTAACCTCCACGACACTGTAGTACGCACAAAGCACAGCGTAGCCCCTCACATTTGTCCTACTGACTGAGAACAGGTAATGGACCTCTTGCAACATTTCCTGTCACTCGACAGAGACTAGCAACAGCTGGACTAGAGAATTACTGTCCCGTGTGTAGGCTGCCATTAACAACACAACACAAACAGCTGGGTTTGGAGTAGTGCTGTGATCAGGAAGCATACTGCTCATTCAGTCATCAACGAATCACAGTTCTGCTCTACCCTGGATGACGATTGTTCGTGAAAAAGACAACAACTTAGGAAGAGAACCAATTCTTCCAAAGTTTTGGAGAGGCACAGTGGTGTTACTCCTGACATCATAGTGCGGGGAGGGATGGGGTGTGACTTCAGGCCATAGCTGGTATTGACTGAGTAAACTCTGATGGCACAATGGTACATCATGGACACCTGTGTCCTCATGTATCATCACTCATGTAACAGTATTGTGGTGGCATTTTTCAGCAGGACAATGTTCATACACACATGGTTTGTATCTCTATAAGCTGTCCACATGATACTGAGGTACTCTCGTGGCCACCAAGATTCCCAGATCTGTCCCCACTATAATATATGTGGGGACAGATAGGGCATCAGCTCCATACAAGTGCCATTACCCAGGATATCAAGGACCATTTACATCAGTTGTGGGCCAGCTTCCCTCAGGACAGGATGAAAAGCAGCTTCCAGGCTAAAGGGGATGGATGCAACATCACACTAATAACAGAGCTCATACTGCCAAGTCCTTTAAAATGTGACTTGTTTTGTAATCACTGAATCTAGGAATCTTTCCGAAACATGGAGGATCCTAAACTCCTCACCTAGTTCAGATTCATTGATGACATCTCTGTGATCTAGACCGAGGGTGGGGACACCCTCTCCACATTCCTCCAGAACCTCAACAACATCTCTGCCATTTGCTTCACCTGGTCCTACTCAAGCCAACAAGCCACCTTCCTACATGTTGACCTCCACCTCGAAGATGGCTAATCAGTACCTCTATCCATATCAAACCTACTAACCACCAGCAATACCTCCACTTCGACAGCTGCCACCCACTCAATACCAAGAAGTCCCTTCCACACAGCCTAGCTACCCATGGTCGTCGCACCTGCAGTGATGAGCAAAGGACGAAAACGGGAGGTTTTCTTGGGTTTTTACTACATATTGACACGTTTCGCATTTTCTTGCGTAATGTGGCTGCCAGACCTCGGTTGATGCAAAATCTTAAGGTCCTCGGTCAAGTGCAACGCACCAAAACCGGCCAATAATTGAATTTTCGATAACTAACACTTGACTTTTACTACATCTTACTTGCCTATTCCATCAACTTAGATGCTTATATTTTGCTGCTTCTAGTGCCACCGCATTCCTCAGCACGCGACGTAAGTTTCCAGGCAATAAATGTGAACGTTTCCGAGAGAAAAGCGACCAATGTGACGATCTAGCACTATGTCATTACGAAAGCAAATGACGAAAACGGGGGATATTCTTAGGTTTTTACTACATATTAACACATTTCGCATTTTCTCATGTAATGTGGCTGCCAGACCTGGGTTCATGCAAAATCTTAAGGTTCTCGGTCAACTACAAGGCACCAAAACCGGCCAACAATTAAATTTTCGCTAACTTAAACTTGACTTGCACAATTTCTTACATGCCTATTGCATCAAATTAGAAGCTTCTATTTTTTTGCTTGTAGTGCCACCGCATTCCTCAGCAAGCGACATAAGTTTCCAGACCATAAATGGGAACGTTTCCGAGAGAAAAGCGACCAATGTGACGATCTGGCATTGCGTCATTATGAAAGCAAATGACGAAAACGTCAGGTTTTCTTAGGTTTTTACTACATATTAACACGTTTTGCGTTTTCTCGTGTAATGTGGCTGCCAGACCTTGGTTGACGCAAAATCTTAAGGTCCTCCGTCAACTCGAAGGCACCAAAACCGGCCAGTAATTGCATATCGATAACTAAAACTTCTACTTGTACTACTTCTAACTTGCCGATTGCATCACCTTAGAAGCTTATATTTTGTTGTTTCTAGTGCCACCGCATTCCCCAGCTAGCGACATAAGCTTCCAGACAATAAATGTTAACGTTTCCGAGAGAAAAGCGGCCAATGTGACGATTTGGCATTCCGTTATTACGGAAGCAAATGACGAAAACGGGAGGTATTCTTAGGTTTTTACTACATATTAACACATTTCGCATTTTATCGTGTAATGTTGCTGCCAGACCTGGGTTCATGCAAAATCTTAAGGTTCTCGGTCAACTGCAAGGCACCAAAACCGGCCAATAATTGAATTTTCGGTATCTAAAACTTGTACTTGCACTACGTCTTACTTGCTGATTGTATCAACTTAGAAGCTTCTATTTTTTTGCTTGTAGTGCCACCGCATTCCTCAGCACGGGTACTAAGTTTAAAGACGATAAATGTAAATGTTTCCAAGAGAAAAGCGACCAATGTGACGATCTGGCATTACGTTATTACGAAAGCAAATGACGATAACGGGAGGTTTTCTTGGGTTTTTACTTCATATTAACATGTTTCGCATTTTCTCTTGTAATGTGGCTGCCAGACCTTGGTTGACGCAAAATCTTAAGGTCCTCGGTCAACTGCAAGGCACAAAAACCGGCTAATAATTGAATTCTCGATCATTAAAACGTGACTTGTACTACTTCTTACATGCCAACTGCATCAACTTAGATGCTTCTATTTTGTTGCTAGTAGTGCCATAACTTCGCAGACTATAAATGTAAATGTTTCCGAGAGAAAAGCGAACAATGTGACGATCTGGCATTATGTCAATACGAAAGCAAATGACGAAACCTGAGGTTTTCTTAGATTTTTATTACATATTAATACGTTTCGCATTTTCTTGTGTAATGTGGCTGAGAAGACCTCGGTTCATGCAAAATCTTAAGGTCCTCTGTCAACTGCAAGGCACCAAAACCAGCCAATAATTGAATTTTCGATAACTAACACTTGAGTAGTAGGGCAACCTTCGCGTCACCCCACTCTCCATTGTTGCCAAATTTATTCAAGATGGCGGCGATGTCATCCAAGATGGCGGCAATTCAGACTTGACAACATTGCATGACGTCATTCAAGATGGCGGCTTTTGGCGGGAAAATAGGCCAATTGTCCTATTTCCAATAACCTAACCTCAAGAAAAAGTGGCGTTAATTTTGAATTTTGGCGCGAAAATTCCCCAATTGTGCTACGTCCACTAACCTAAGCCTCCAGAAAAAAAATGGCGGGAAGATTGAACTCCAACAGGATAATGCATGCAAAGACCGTACTTGTCTTTTTATTGTTATTATCATTCATTATCATTCATTATTATTTATTATTATTTATTATCATTTATTATTATTTATTATCATTATTATTTATTATTATTGACCAGCCTCCAGTAGAAAATTTCCTCCAAATTCAAATTCCAACACGATAATGGCTGCAAAACCTTACTTTTGTTTATTATTATTCATTATTATTTATTAACATTCATTATCATTTATTATCATTCATTATCATTTATTATCATTCATTATCATTTATTATCATTCATTATCATTTATTGTAATTTATTATCATTTGTTATTATAGGCCTACCTCCACTAGAAAATTGCGCCAAATTCAAATTCCAACTCGATATTCTCTCGAAAACTGTACTTCTATTTATTATTATCATTTATTATTTATTCAAGATGTCCGATATTCTCGGTGAGAAAGCCATTTTTCTTACATCCATAACAAAAATCTATCACAAGTTCAAATCCCAACACCATTATTGATCACATGTACGAGCTTTATCCGTCACTTATCTTTTTTCAAAAAGATAACTCATAGCAAAGCCTACAGACATGCGAAGCGCTAGTAAAAAATGCAAATCATTTACCTCCAAATAGCCAAACAACTGCTAATTTTCGGAAATAATTTCAGTGCATAGGCTGATGGAAGGAGGAACGAGTGTGCTTTATTTATTTGCGACATATCTTTTTGAAACTTTTACTTCTCATAGGTTTCGATATGTAACGCTCACATAAGGCAGTTTCTGAACTCCAGTAGTGCACTACACTTGGCAACACAACCACACCCATCAAGATATTCATTCCAATCCAGACCTGTAACTCCTCTACAGATAAATTTGTCCAGTTATTTGCCTACTCACTCACATTCTGACCAGGTTGCCGTTATTGCGCAAAAACAGCTCAGACTGCGCTGTGCTGCTCGGGAAAGTAAGAAAGGGCTGCACTATTTATTTGGAGCCCCTTTTATTTAGTCGTGGAGTATATCTCTCACAAAACACTCGCACTGATCCCACTGTTTTCGTCTGACACAGGCCACAAACACGTAAACAGCTCCTAATTTCACCACACAATAGCAAACTGCTCTTAAATAGTGCAGTACACAATATCAGCACATGAGCTCTGTACTCTTAAACTCTCCAAATAAAGCACCACACAGTGCACAGACATGCTCGCAAAATATTCCAACAGACGCGCCCAAACACCACCAGCTGCCAAACCGACCAAAAAGTCTCTGCTCGGCCTCCTCCAAACATTACCTCAACAAAGTCGCATTTGCACCTGTCACCCGAGAAATTGATATCCCCTAAGCGCCTTAGATTATGCTCCCAGAGGGACAGGTCCAGACCGCGCACATGCGGTCGGCGGAGGAGAGCATTCCAGAGCCTTAGTATTGGAACAAGGCCAGTACCTTTCCATTGCCGGTACCATTCCAAAGTGCCGTTAGCCATGATGGCGGCCATGACGTCAGAGACACCCCCCCCCTCCCCCCGCCTACATATATGCACTAGGCATAGCCTTTCGTAAATGTCTTCATAACACCGCCACCATTCCGAAGCACCGTTATTCAACAGCAACAAGGTCGCACCCCGTGGTGCGTGTCTAGTCCCTATTGCTGTGGCGCGGTGCGAGAGAGAGAGAGAGAGAGAGAGAGAGAGAGAGAGAGAGAGAGATAGCGCCATCTCTCTATGTCACACCCCCGCGCCTACATACACGCGCTAGGCAGGACCTATATAAATCAGTGCACGGCCCACCTCACTCTCACACTGCTCGTATACTTCGTTCGTCCAGTACTTGTCACGTCTTCGTAATTAAACGTGCAAAAATGAAGCGTTCACGATCCGCCAGTGGCAGCAGTAGCAGCAAACGTGCTCCTGTGGACGAAGTTCCCTCGTGGTTCTCGTCCGCTGTCCCGCTCGTCGTCAGCTGGCCAGTCACCGCCACAAAGTGTAACTGCACTCACTAAGGATGCGATATTTTATACACGATTACTTATTGCCTAAGCCACTTCCTCTTACATCATCACGTACAATACATTACAATTATTTTACAGAAAGACATTTCTTAAACAAAATTTTCAAAACAAAATTATAGAAACAAGCATGATGGTCTTTTCCTGTGGATAAAATAAACGTTTATTAATTTAGTCATCCCATCACCACATGGTCTCTAACTACTAATTTCTCTATTTCTAGCCGGCCGGTGTGGCCGTGCGATTCTAGGCGCTTCAGTCTGGAACCGCACAACCGCTACGGTCGCAGGTTCGAATCCTGCCTCGGGCATGGATGTGTGTGATGTCCTTAGGTTAGTTAGGTTTAAGTAGTTCTAAGTTCTAGGGGACTGATGACCTCAGATGTTAAGTCCCATAGTGCTCAGAGCCATTTTCTCTATTTCTACTTTCTACAGTTGACGTCAACATGCTACTACTACATACCGTGACCTTTTATAGAAAACTCCTTTCTCTGGCGTCGCTCAGTTGCTGCTATTATCTGTGAACAATTAAAAACATTTGTTGCACATTATTGTAGGCTACTGTAACTCCGAATTTCTCCGATACGCCTTTGATATTGTGCTCGTTCGACTGGTTATGGCATTGGTCTTCCGCTCCTAGTCTGCTTCTGTCTGTAACGGTAGGCTCAATTCAACGTCATGCTTATCTGTTGAACAAAACAAGAGTTAGTTTTGCACGTTACAGCAAGTAAAAACCAGTGATAGTGGTCAAGGTTCATGGCTGGACTTCAGAGCATCTGTCTTCTGTGGTGAACTTCATTTTCTTCCTTTAAACTGACTGGCGTGTTGTCTTAGCGTCTCAGCTTAACTCAGATAGTTAAGCCCAGACTCGGCTAGCGTCGCCAATACGTCTCTACAACACTCCTACGTCGCAAATCATCAATGAGGTCTGTCGATCACGCTATTGCGTACGACCAGCCACCTGATTTACGTCTTTCTATGACGGCTCAAAACTCGCCTTTTCACACAACATCCTCATCGCTCCCATTACGAATTATCCATGTTTGGTGCGTCCCTATCGCCTAATTGCGATTGACTGGCCACCGGATAATCGTTTTGATCACTGTACTCACACTAGCAACACAATTGAGAAAACAGGTGCGTCTCGAACACTACTGCGTCGGACAGACCACCTTATAATTATCACCTGAAACACCCACTATCGCCATACGCTAATAACGCAACGGGTGAGTCCTGAACACTACCGCGTCGGACATCACACCCTGCACTCGTCTCAAGAAACGCAACGCATTCGGTGGGACGCAATATCCACCTACCACATCACAACACGCTCAACACACCCCAAATCCATCCACCACAGATCCAGATTTTGCCCTGAAAGTTCTCCTGTCCAATAGCCTTGCCCTAAAATTTTGTATAGGAAGTTATCTACATAAGATAACCCCTTCTGTAATTAATCTAATACTTCTAAATATTGTTTGTGTCATAGATGAAGCAAATTTTCTATACTAAGCGACCCAGTGGTCCCCCATACAACAAAATTTAACATGAAACACATAATAGACACAATCCATACCAAAATAAGACAAGCACATGGAAAATAGCAAAATAAATACACACAACATAAAACAAATAATCACAAAACACAAATAAAACACTGCCTATACTAATACAAATAAACATCGCCAACAAATCACAAAAATCTAATCTAATTATACACTACTTTGTTCTCGGCCGCGTTCTTCCGCTGTCGAGTGTGCCGCCCTACTCATTCTTGCCTGTTTTGCGCAGTTTGCGTACGGCCAGGGTTCGCCGGACGTATTTCGATTATTTGTGCAGGTTCTAGATTGCGGTCTTCACTCGCTCTCCAGTTCTGCACTGGTTGATCCCTTCCATTTTGATTGGCTGGGTTCCAGTTATTATTACCCTGGTTCCACCTACGTTCCTGTGGCGGAAAATTTTGTCGCCTATTATGGCAC
This sequence comes from Schistocerca piceifrons, assembly GCF_021461385.2. NCBI lineage: Eukaryota > Metazoa > Arthropoda > Insecta > Orthoptera > Acrididae > Schistocerca > Schistocerca piceifrons. The sequence continues at coordinate 597,635,664 of NC_060144.1, forward strand.
CACTGTGGGTTGTTTCCCCTATTGTTACCGTTACCGGCATAGTTATTCCTCATCTGGTTTCTGTTTCTCTCTATATTCGCGTCTTGGCCTTCCTCATGCGGTTCCCTTTGCTTCTTCTTCTCACGCACCTGCTGCTCGTTATAGGCAAACTCCAGTTCCCTAAGAATGCCCTTAAATGCTTCTACGTCATTTCCACATCTGCCACCTAGTGTCTGCTGATATGTAAGTGGCAACTTCATATAGCATACGCGTATAATCTCCCCAGGGCTGCACGGTTCGGCCAGATACTGATTCTTTTTCAGCATGTTCTCAAACAATTTCACAACACTTCGGAAACCTGAGCTCTCGAAGTCGCGTGTCATTAGGATTTCCTGTTTAATTCTGTTTTGGGTCTCCTTTGACCAATATCTGCTCATAAATGCGTCGCGGAACTCTTGGTACGTTCTGCAACCTTTAGCAACACTTCGCATACTTTCCGCTGATGCACCTTCCAAGTGCGCGCACACAAAGTCAACTTTGTACATTAACGGCCACTGTGGTGGTAACGTCAGATCAAACTGTCCAATGAACGTTTTTGGATGTAACGTATTATTATCATCCTTACAGTGCTGGAACTTGTGTACCGACAGAAAGTGTTTAT